>NC_062280.1:60809210-61115000 GCF_902655055.1 Lutra lutra | reverse complement strand
GATTAATTCCATTGCAAGAATCTATTTTGACTCTAGAGTTAGGATAAGTCCTGGAGGATATTGAACATGCCTAGCATATAAAGGCCTGCATGTGTAAATTTTGAAATACTATCCCTGTTGATTTTGAAGTGATGCCTATAATCTGGTCACTGTTCCTTAGACATGTTATCTACTTTGGAGGTGTTAACTCTCAACTATGTTGGTAAATTCCAAATTTATAGCTTGAACCTGGGGCTCTTTCTTCACAATCTAAGCCAAATATCTATTGTCTGTTGGCTATTTTCACCAGATTGTACCACAGTCAGATGAAAAGAATAGTGTGCAAACTGGCTCCTCTTCTTTGTTCACCAAAACCTGGCTCAGAATAGTAACGTTTACCTTGATACCCAATTCTGAAGTGTGGGAGTCAACCTAGAGTTACTAAGTCTATACATCCAATTGGTCAGTAAGTGCTATTATTTATACTTCCTTCATGAGTCTCCAATTTGAATCTTTTTCTCCATTTATTGCTTCAGGTCAAGCTTTGACAATTTCTGTCTGGGATTATTTTTACCACTTTTAACTTATTTTTGGTGGCCACCTGCACTCCAGTTTATCTTCATAGCCAGAGTTCTATTTCCACAGTACAGATCTCATTGCTCTTGTCAAAATTTTTTAATGGCTTCTGCACCACCTTTAGTGTCAGAAGTCTCTGTACAGTAAATGCTTCTCTTCATGATTGGCCACTGACTGGCTGTCCAGCCCTAAATCCTGCATTACACATATTTGCACTTTGTCCCCCAATGTGAACCAATTATTCCCATTTCTTGAAAGAAGCCATGCCATGGTTTGCATCAGTGCCTTTGTTCATACTATTTGCCTTTTCCAAATATTCTCCTCTTGCCACTTCCCCACTTAGGAAATTCTTACTCATTCTTTAGTACTCAGTTCAATTTTTATCTTCTCTAGCAAGCCTCTCCTCCCTCTCTCGTGCCTTCAGATAGGGTTAAATATGGCCCTCTGCACCATGGAGTACTGGCTCAGACTTGAATATTCTAACATCACACACACACACAACACACACACACACACCCTCATGAGTGTCGGGAGAATAGGGGGATGTATTGGCACAGAGTAGACCCTTTATAAACATTTTTTTGAAGAAATAAGAAAATACTTAATGTGTTTTCCATCACCAAACATCTAGCCTTTGTAAAACCAATTCTGAGTCCACTGTCTTCCTGAAGTTTCATCTCACCAAGAGCATCCTTGCCTTATCTTTGAGCATGAAATCTCTCAGAATCCTAAGGAAAAATTTCACTCTGAACAGGTGGTATTTATCATTTTTGAGATATGTTAGTTGCTTTTAGCTTTTCCTAAAGTCACCTGGAATTTTTCGCTTCCTTCTTTCCTTCCTTCTTTCCTTCCTCACTTTTCTTTTCTCTTTTCAGAGATTTCAAAACTCTTTATAGATTTAGAAAACATTTCCCTGGGTAGTGACATCAGTTATTTCCATTTAAAACAAATACTTGATGATGGTTAGCCTGAAATAGATTTCCTAGGTTTCAAATCCTTATTTTCTGGTAGATCTCTTTTTTAAAACAAAAACAAAGCAAAACCCCAAGATATTTTAAGTTACAAAATAGTTTGGAGCAGATTTTAGAACTTCATAATGTACCAAAGTCTGTCATTTAGTGGCCCTTACGAAAAATTCCTCATTTACTACCATGATCACCAAGTTCAGAGAGATACAAATCTCTTTCTTCTTTTATTTATTTCAGAATTTCCTGGCTATAATACATAAATGCAGTCATGTAAATATTTCACACCAACATGAAGTACATCAAAGATGAAATCTTTACCTTAGCTCCAAAAGACAACCACAAATTAACAAAGCAGTTCTGTTAAAAAGAACCTGCAGTCATGTTTTCCAGTTACATAAGTCCAGTGGCACCATACTTAGACATCCTAGCAAGGATTAAACTGAGAAAAAAATGGCTAAATAATGACTTATTATTTTAATAAGGTGCATGTCTCTTAATATCATAAAGAAATAACCTCATAACAGATAAAATCATCTGGTAATGTCAGTATAGTTATTAGTTTGTCTTATTGTTTTTTGGTTGCTGTCTAGATTTTTCATGACCTAAATATTAAAGCATAAAGATATATCTCTGGGCTTTTCTATTAAGATGTTTTTCTATTTTCCACTCTTTCAAGTTGCCTGTACTATTAAGAATGCCATTAGGTTCTGTCTTCTGCAAATTTCCTTTGTGTACTTCCAATCTACTGACCACTTTTCTTCATTCTAAGCTATTGATAACATTTCTAAGCATTTGCACAGTTAGATGAGATAATAACAGCAGTGGTAGGATCACAAGAAATACACATTGGTTTCAAAATGCTCCTGTGAAGTAACTTTGTTGCGGCAAACTCCTAGAAGGACGAATAGTTACTGGGTTAAACATCCAGTTAATTAGCAGTTATCTGAAAACTGGGTGACAAGAAGGTCAATATTGTGAAGGTAGGAGGAGTTAGAGAATGGATTCAAAGGAACCAACTGATGAATCAACTTCTATAAATAATTACAGCAAAATTGGGTTAAGGTCATAGAATTAATCAGTTCATAGGACACAGCCATTGGAAAAAGCTTTATGGTGGTAATCATTACATGACTTTGCCCTTAATGTTGGATAAGGAGAAATAAGAAAAGACATTGAGGAAGGTAGAACATTATAAGCAAAGGGTAACACTAGAATGAGCACTTAGATTCAGAAAAACTTTAGTTTTTCACAGGTCTTATGTTAGATGGGAAGGAATCTGATAATAAAGAATTTGCAGTTATGTAAGCAGAGGAATCTGGATTCAAAGTAACAGACAAATATAAACCTCTAGAGACTCTTAAGAAGGGCGATAATATGAGGAAGTGGCAGCCATATATAAGGTAGAGGTAATATTTGTTATCTGAAACTATGTGACAAAATCTCCCTGGATTAAGCAGCTTGGAAGACCTTCATTTATTATCTCACAGCTTCTTAGGGTCAGAAATCTGGGCAAATCTTAGTTGAAGGTTCTGGCTCAGGTTCTCTCACAAGATGGCAGTCAAGCCATCAGCTGGAGCAATAGGCTTCCTGGGACTGGGAAATCTTCTAAGTTTGATCGTGTAGCAGTTGCCAAGCCTTCCTTTCTCACTGGCCTGTCTGGAAGCCTCCATTCCTTGCCTCTCGGGTCTCTACATAGGCTGTCTGAAAGTTCTCACAACGTAGCAGCTAGTTTTCACCAGAGGGAATGATCCTGGAATGAAAGAACAAGAAAGCAAGAGAGAATGTTCCCAAGATGAAAGCTGCAATCTTTTTTTAATGTAATACTGGAAGTCACATACCTTCACCTCTCCCATATTTTACTGGTCACAAGACCCACTCTGGTAATATATGGGAAGGAACCACAAAAGGGTATGAATACCAGATTAAAATCACTGGGGGCCACCTTGAAAACTGGCTACCACAGTAGTCAAGTTAGAAAGCCAGCCATGAGGCAATCAGAATGATCCAAAGAGAGCAAGATGAAGATATGACAATGAGGATGGAGAGAAAGGGACATATCTGTAAAATATTTAGAAGACAGGATTATTTGATAGTAGCATGTTTGATGAAATTAGGATATCAAAAACTAAAAGCGAACTTCAAACTTTTGAACGTGGACTATATAACAAAATAAAAATAGGAGTTATCTGGCTACAATTAGTTGGTGTTATAGATGTGGTAGTTTTTAATGTGACCATAACTTGAATTCTAGACTTGTTGAGTTTGTGGTGCCAGTTATCTACCTAAATAAAGATATCCTACAGGTATTCTGGATCCTATAGTAGAATGTGAGAATGAGAAACGCAAAGAATACATTGAGTACCATTCATTTTAATAAATTGTTTAAGCCTCAGTGCTAAAACACAGAATGTCTGACAAAGAAACTCCTGCAGGAAAAAAGAAAAACAATTCCAAGATAGCTTTAAGAAATAAATATAGAAATTCAAATTATTGTTTCATATTATCAATATTTTATTTTTGATGATTAAAAAGGTGCAGCAAAATGAGTCACTGACAAATGTAAGCAAGCTGAGATTTTTAAAAATAATATCAATTTACATGATCCATGTAGTATATGCATTCTAATCAGATTTAAAAGGAGGAAAGATCCATCAACTTATGCTTCCCCCACACTTCTATCAAAAGTGCAAAAAGAATAGGAGAAACAATGGAATTTTTTAAAAAAAGATTTTATTTATTTACCTGAAAGACAGAGAGAGAGACAACACAAACCGGGGAGTGGAGTGGAGGGAGAAGCAGACTCCCCATGGAACAGGAAGCCCAGTATAGGTCGGACTGGATCCCAGGACCCTGACATCATGGCTGAGTTGAAGGCAGCTGTTTCACCATCTGAGCCAACCAGGCACTTGAAACAATGGAATTCTTTTCACACTTTATTTTTAAGTGAGAAAACACTTTCTTCGCATTGGCTAATGAAATCAAATGTTTCACAGATTACACATTTATTAAGGTAATCCTTGAAATATAAAACCTTGTTAATTAATAAAGTAATGGATAGTTCCAATGAGAATCTCCAACTTCCTGAATTTTGGAAGTTCAAACATTGAGAGTGATTTTAAGATGTATTATTAATATATCATCACCAGAAACTGGTTGACCTAGGCTTTTTGTGCTGGGAAAAATAAGTGTCATATAATGATGCACAAATAAAAACAAATATTCACTGAGAATATTTTTTGAAAAGTCATTTTCCTAAGTCAAATATGAGTCAAAATAATCTCAGTTTACATAATCCTACATTACTCATTAATCTATACTAAAACTGATCTCCCCAACATTTTTTCTTCAATTCAACCTATTATCTACAAAGTAGCCAGAATGATTAAAAAAACAAAACAACAATGAGATTATGTAATGCCCATGTTTCATATCATTAATGACTTCTACTTTTTCTTAAAATAAAATCAAGTTTCTTATGATAGCCTAAAAGGCCCAGTAGGGCCAAACTCCTTCTTCTCACTAACCCTTCTGTTCACTTTTAACTAGCCTTCAGTTTTGCTGGACTCCTTTCAGTTCAGACCAAGATGAAATTTTTCCTACCTTATAGACCATTTATATTCTGCATCCTATTCCTGTAAGATTAAGTCCAATTTTTCACCAGCATGGCTTTTCCTCATTATAAAATTCTCAGCTTAAAATGTCTTTGCCTTTAGTCATTCCTCCTGGCACACTTCCCCCATACTACTTATCAAAGCATCTTCATAGGAATTTCTTAGCTTGTAATTTCATAGTACGTATATGAACTCATGAACATTTATATACATACAAATGCTCACACATATATATGTATATGTGTATGTGTGTAAAATATGCCTTTGTGTGTCTATGTCTCTCCATATGTCTATATGCATGTGTGTATGTATACTTTATTAAGGAAATATATATTCTCAAGATACACAAATACTGTGATCAATATCATTTTATAAAGTGAACACATCCATGAACCCAGATCACCCTATAGGAAATTGTGTGCAAGCCAGCTGGCCTTGCTTGAGACAGATGCACCTATCTACAAAACTTCCCTCCAGCTACCCAGAAAGATAATATGCCATATTGTGACTTTTATCACAATAGATTACTATAACCTCTTTTTAAAAAAAATTTATTTATTTATTTGACAGAGAGAGGGAGATCACAAGTAGGCAGAGAGGCAGGCAGAGAGAGTGGGGGAAGCAGGCTCCCCATTGAGCAGAGAGCCCGATGCTGGGATCCCAGGACCGTGAGATCATGATCTGAGCCGAAGGCAGAGGCTTTAACCCACTGAGCTATACAGGCGCCCCAGTATAACCTCTTTTTGAACATTATATATGTTTATACTCTTTCAGGCCTAAATTCTCTGCTGAACATTTTGTTTTGAGATTCATCCATTTCATTGTATATAGAGAAAGTTTGTTCATTCTCATTGTTGAGTAGTTTTCCATTATACTGTACATGACAATTAGAATTATCCATTCTACTCCTGATGAATAATGCTGCTTGAACATTGTTGCATGTATCTTGCTGCACATATACATGCAATTTTTGGAGTAATGTAGTTGCTATGCACAGGGTACACACATATGTAGCTTCAGTAGATACTCCCAGTAGATTTCTAGAATGTTTGCATGGGTCTATAAGCAGCGTAAGAGTTCCAGTTGTTACATATCTTTACCAACATTTGGCATTGCTATTATTTTTAATCATCGATTTTCTGGTGTGCATGTGTGTGTGTGTGCGTGTGTGTACTGATATGTAATTTTGATTTTAATTTGCATTGTCTTAATGTCTATTATTAAAGACTTTGTTATGCTCATTGATTTTTTGGATATGTCTTTTGGAAATGTCTATTCATGGCTTTTTCCCATTTTTAGTTTGGTTGTCCATTTCTTTTCTTCTTTGATTTGAGGTATTAATATATACATATATATAATGTGTATATTTTGTACATTTATCCTTTGTTATCTATATATAATTACATATATTTTCTCCTACTTGAAGGTCTGCTTTTTCACTCTCTTAGTGATATATTTGATAGTCAATTGTTCTTAATTTTAATGAAGTCCAAACTTATCTTTCCCTTTTGGTTTATTGTCTCTGTGTCATATTTGAGAAGATTTTACCTAGTTAAGTCATAAAAAATCTTCTGTTACCTTTATCTAACTTTATTGTTCTGTTTTTCATATTTGGCTTTATGACCAACCTGGAATATATTTTTGGTACTGTGAAATATGGGTTATGATATATATCTTTTTTCTCTATTGCTTTCTATTGCTCTCTATTATTTTTGCATCTTCCTTTCCACCCTGCAGTACTTTGTTGTTAATCAGGTGACTATATAGATGTGCATTTGATTCTAGACTGTATTCTTTTTCCACTCTTTTAATAACACACATTTTCTGTGTCTTTAAAATAAAACCTTTTTGTTTTATAATGTAGATCCAACAGCTTTTTCTTCATCATTGCCTTTGCTATTTTTGGCCCTTTGTCTTTCCATAAAACTCAACTTGTCAATTTTCATATAATAACCTACTGGATTTTTTTTATTGCATTGAATTTATAGTTTAATTTTAGGGAGAATTGACTCCTTACCATATTGAAATGTCTGATCATGAACATGGCATATCTGTAATGAACCATTGGCCCTTCACTTTTGCATACCTGTAAGAAATAACAAACTGACAATGTTGTTGGGTGTTGCCTGCCATTCCAAACTGAGTGAGACCTCTTTGATGAGGACAGAAGCTGTTGGTTCTCATGGCCTGCCTTGTTCTGGCTCACCAACAAAGCTGGGAAGGGGGTGTATTGGAAATGGACTCATGATAGAATGCACAAAATTCTACTCTTCTTTCTCAAATTCCAGCAGCAACATTCATGCACAAATGCTTCTCAGATTATTGTGTACATTTATGTGCTTTCCACAACCTTTTTAAAATGTTTGTTTTTGATAATTCTACAGGGCTTTAGAAATGTTTTGAGAGATGTGAGTTTGCCTCAGTCATTTTCAAAATCATAAATAATTATTTGTTCCCTAGGAAGTGGCCCACTTAAATTAAGTAGTCCCACTTGTTGTCATAATGTTGTTCATGAATGCCTATTATTACATTTGTAATAATTGTAACACCTATATCCATGTCCTTCTATATATAGCATTTTTAAAAAAATCAGACTTCCTAGGAGTTTACAAATGTTACTGTCCTTTTAAAATAACAAAACTTTGCTTCATTGATTTTTCCATTGCACATTTGTTTTCTATTCAGTTAATTTTTACTAGTTTTTTTTTCCCCCATTACTTTGTGTTTACTTAACTGTTTTTTTCTGGCTTATTAAGAATCATATTCAGATAATTTATTTTATACATTTCTTCTTTTATAATATACATTTAGGTGATAGATTTTCTCTAAATAAGGGTTCAGCTGTGTTCCATATATTTTGAAGTCAGTGTTCTAATATATATCACTAGCTCAATATCAGATATCATAGATCACTACTATATATCATAAAAATGTGTATTTAATTTCTATGGTGACTTCTTTGAGCCATGAGTTATTTAGTATTTTATTGCCCAATTACCTAATTTGGGGGGATTTTCTAGTAGTTTTGTAACATATCTAGCTTAATTTTACTGTGCTCAGAATAAAATTGTTCAGATTTACTTTGTGTTTCAGAACAAAGTCAATTTGTTAAATATTCTAAGTAACTTAAAAAAAAGGGTACTCTGTCATTTTGAAAAGCTTCTATGCGTTAATTTTTTGTTTGCTTGTTCCATACTTTACAGAGAGTAAATCTCAAACTGGGACTGTAGAATTTTGGTTCTTCCTTTGTCTCTGCAAGTTTTTGCTTTCTATATATTGAGGCTTTCCTATGGAATGCATACAAAATTAGGATTTTTATATCTTCACATTGAATTGACACTTTAATCATTATAAAATGTTTCTCTTAATCTCTATAGTTTTACCTTTTAATTTTAAACCTACTTTGTAAGTATAGCCATCCACCTTTGTTTTGTTATGATTTGTTTTTCTTTTACTTTCAACCTTTCTGTTCTCTTATATAAAAAGATATCAACAGCATGTGGTTGTGTTTAATTTCTATCTGGGCTGATATCTTTGATTTTAATATCTATATATTGTTCATTTACATTCAAGCTAATTACATATTTTGAGTGGTTTAAATCTACCTACTTAATTTTTTTTCTTTTATTTCTCACCTTTTTTATTAACCAAGTAGTTTTTATTACATAATTTTCCTCCCTTGGTAGATTTTTTTTTTTTTTAAGATTTTTTCATTTATTTATTTGACAGACAGAGATCACAAGCAGAGAGCAGGCAGAGAGAGAGGAGGAAGCAGGCTCCCTGCTGAGCAGAAAGCCCGATGCGGGGCTCGAACCCAGGACCTGGGATCATGACCTGAGCCGAAGGCAGCGGCTTAACCCACTGAGCCACCCAGGCGCCCCAATCCCTTGGTAGATTTTTATTTACACAATATTTTACTGATCTTCTGGTAGTTTTTCATGAGGTTATGAAATGCACATTTAACCTATTAGACTCTATCTTAAGTTATTACTTTTGCCACTTTCCAGAAAATGCAAGGCTATAGAATATTTCATCTCCACTTACCTGTTTTATTTCTGCATATATTTAGAAAATCCACCATCTTTTATTATTTTTTAAAGTAGGGGGTGCCTGGGTAGGTTCCATCGGTTAAGTGTCTGCCTTTGGCCCAGGTCATGATCTCAGGGTCCTGGGATCAAGTCTCCCATCAGGCTCCTTGTTCAGTGGAGAGTCTGCTTCTTCCTCTCCCTCTGCCCCTGTGCCCCACTTGTACCCTCTCTCCCTCTCTGTCAAATAAATAAATAAAATCTTTAAAAAAATATCTTGGCAAAGTAGGACTCATGGGTCAAATCTTGCCCCACTACCTGATTTTTTTGTTTGTTTTAATGTTCTGTGAGGCAAGTTTGGTTTTTAGATTGCAAATAGCTGAGAAAAATAAAAAGAAACAGCATTTTAAGGTATGTGAAAGTAATATGAAAGTTAAACTTTGTGTCCATAAATAAAATTTTATTGAAAACTAGCCACCCTCATTCATTATGTTTTCTATGGCTGCTAACCAAACACAGCAGCGGAGCTGGCAGTCATTGTGATAGAGATCATTCATGATGCTCCCATTACTTTGCACTGCTGCTCTGTGCACTAAAAATCTCAGCGATGCAGCTCTAACTCTTCAGAGTTTCAAGTATCATACACATTGCTATACTGCAACATCTTATTTTATTTTTTATACCAGTGCACATATGGACTATATACATATACACATATGATCAAGAGGGAGAAGAAAAAAGAAAAAAGCAGGCTCTGAGTATCATGCTTTTAAAACAGTGGAGTATGGGGGTTTTTTTGTCTTCAAATTAGATGAAAAGCATTTGTCTGTTTCACACTACAGCTGTGCTAAAAAAAAAAATTACAATATACATCAACATTACCAGACTAAGCACTCCAACACAACAATCACAGCATACAGGAGAGCAACATTAAGAAAAAAAAATAATAATAATAAAATTTAGTATGAAATACCTCATCAAAGAAGAATTCCTTCTTTTTCAGAATAAAAACGAGTCTACAACCAGAGTAAGTTGTTGAGAGGTTCATTTGTTAGCCAGGCACTGAGTAAGTAATTGTAGACTGGCACCAATTTTATTTTGTTGTCTTAAAGATGCCATTTCTTTTCTGCTGGATTTCATCATTTGTGTTGAAAAGTGAAACATTTTTATTATCATTCCTTTGCAGACTATCCTGTTTTTAAGAATTCCTCTTTGTTCTTGATTTTTAACTTTTAATACTATATGACTAGGTGTGATTTTGTTTGTTTATTTGTAATTTTCCTTCTTAAAGTTAGTAGACCTTCTCGTATCTGCTTGGAAAATTCCTGCCTCATCTCTCTTGAAATAGTGCTCCTACCTCCTTATTCCTTTTCTCCTTCTTGGACTCCCGCTACACATATGTTAGACCTTTTCTTCAAACCTGATGTCTCTTATGCTATTTTATATGTATTTCATCCCTTTTTCCTTTGGTGCTTCCTTCTGGGTTTTCTACTGAGCTCCATCATTATTAAATCCACATACTGATGTCTTTATTTTAGTTGTATTATTTGTTTCAGAATTTCTAATGATTCCTTACTATAGGTTTACTTTCTGTGGTGAAGTTTTCCATCTTCTCATCATATTGTTGTTTATACATGGTTTATACATAAATAATAGCATCATTGACCTCTCTTCTCCTTGATGTGAATTGGCAAATGCTTTAAAAAGAAAATGTGTTGATAAATGTTAGGGTCACCTCAGGCTTTTCCATTTTCTTAGGAAATAAGTTTCTCAAGTTCTGGTTGCCTTGGTTATTTTCCATTGTCCTAAAATAGCGCTGTCTCTTTGTCTCTCTCTCTGTGTTTTGCCCAACTTCTATAGCTTTACTCAAGATGATAAATAATCTGAAATAAGCTACACGAAAAAAAAAAAAAAAGGCAAAACAACAAGAGCAACAACAAAAAATAGCCCTTTTCCTGACCCAAAGTTTTGGTTCAACAAACATTTTAAACTGAAACAATTAATATACTAAATTCTGAGTTTGTGCTAAGAATCTCATAATGGATATTTATTTTAGTTGTACTAGAACTTTATGAATATAAGGAAGGACAAACATTTTTCTCTGTCCAGCATTAGTTCAAGGACTTTTGCTCATGAGAAAGCCTAAGGTAAATGGAACAGAGGGGGGTAGAAGTGTAAAAAGTCATTTTTTAAAAAGTTTTTGACCTTGCAAATTTGAACCAAAATAGAGACACTTAGTGAATTTTCTTTCTTTCTTCAAAATCTATTTCCCACATTCTGCCCAGAATATTAGGAGAAACTA
This sequence comes from Lutra lutra, assembly GCF_902655055.1. Taxonomy (NCBI): domain Eukaryota; kingdom Metazoa; phylum Chordata; class Mammalia; order Carnivora; family Mustelidae; genus Lutra; species Lutra lutra. The sequence continues at coordinate 61,103,539 of NC_062280.1, read as the reverse complement.
TCTCCCAAAAAATAAAATCAAGTAAGAAAAATTGTTTTTAAATTTACAAGTGGTCATGAGTCCCTTGAAATTGATTAAAAAAGCAAGAAACTTATAAGTTACCAGCTCCTTATTTAATCATGGTATGGAGAGACATTGTACTCTGATACTTTCTGTGAACTACACTATTAATAGTACTTGGGTCATAGTCCTGCCTAGTCTTCAAAACCTTTTCAAATCCCAAATTGATATCAACTTCACATTAACAGGGTTGGAATGAGAGTGAGAAATATGAAGCACTAAGGGCACACAATATAAGGATGTACTTGATCTCACGGTCATACAAGAGGCCACCTGTACTTGCATGCCCCTGGGAGTGAGTGACTCCTTAAATTGTATGCCCTTGGTGGGTCACATGTCTCATCTGACTTTCAGACCTACTTTTTAGGTTGGTGGAGCGAAATTTATTCTCATGATTTTGTAATTGTGGAAGCAGACAGAGAAAACTGATTCTCCTAAGGCCACATTGGAACCTAGAAGACTGATCAAAGTAAGTAAAAAACAACTTTGATAAATATAGCTAGGATGTACAATTCTTTGTGTAGTATCACAAAACTATGAATAACACTAGTCAAAATTAGATCAAAGCCATGTGAGTAATTTAGAGCAGTAATAATAAAAGTCAATTTCCTAGGATCAGTCCCCATATAATCAGCTTGCCCCATGACCTGAAAGAATAACATTTTTGGGTTCTGGGTAGGGCACATTGACTTTGATGCTTTTTGTTGTTGTTGATCTCTGCCACCCACACTGATTAGGCTTAAACTTGAATCAACAAATGATACTTCAATGTTGTCCTCTAGCCTTGATGAGCCTTAGTTAGAAAATCAGACTATTATTGTGTACTCATTGTTTTACCTTAGCAGATGCAGCACTAATCACTACAAACATGTTAACAAAGACATTTGCAGGAATGTCTTTGCATACACGGGAAAGTTTGAAGAGATTCCCTCTATAGGAGTGGACTCTGTGTAAGAATGTGGAATGATTTACACGTGTTAATAGGTACACATTATTGTTGAAATGATTCTCGATTAAGGCATCTGTGGAACTACAGAAAGGGCTGTGTTGAAAACGAGTGCACCTGTTTGCAACCTGCTAAAAGATGCTTTGAGAATAAGACACTGTTATCCAAAATAATCCGAAAATCAGGGATTAGAACGCCTCATCTCTTTCCAGGCTTTTTTTTTTTTTTTTTTTTTTTTGTATTCAGTGTCTTTCTCAGATGTGAACTGAAAACTTCGGTTTTGGATCAGAGTCCTTTTACTTAGGAATGAAGGTTGAGTTTAAAGTGCTATCTCTTAAGTGAAGGTCAATGGTTTATCCATTACAGTACCCAACCCCAAATACTTTTTTGCAATTAATTATATCTATATGTGTTTTTACAGAGTAAAAGAATAAAGAAATGACAGTCAGCAGTTTTAGGAAATACAAGTTAAAGGTGTCCTATCATTTAAAATGATATATCATTTTGGAAAGAAAATTTAAAAGCTGGTATATGCAATCTAAAATTAAATACAGATTTTGAATTTCAGGCTGTGAAGCTAAAAAGATCAAAGGAAAGTCTTTATAGTACTTTGGAATTTGGTATAATACTTCCCGGGAGGTCATTTACTCCCATAATTTAGTCTGACTTATTTTGGCATCGGGTCCATTAAAAATGTGCAGCAAAAAAGAGGCCTCTTTTTACTTTAATTTTTAACAGCAACTTGTCAGTAAAAAAGAAAGGTGTCTGAAAGAGGATCATCTATCAGAGTTCTAGTAGCTTTCAAATCTTCTGACTTTTTGAGTCTGATTGAGAAGGAAACTTACCTTGAAATGTCTATATTTTAACCCTTTCCACTGGTTCTGTGGAAGAATATTACATTAGATTTTAAGTGTTGCTCAAATGCAGTTGCCACTCCTTTGATACCCACGGTTGTTACCCCTCAGCTAAGGAAACTTTAGATGTTCAGAGGATTAGATGTATTATTAGCAATTTCTTTCTGTTTGCTCTTTTCAAATGATTGAGTCCTACTGATCTGAATTCAGCTCATCAGTGGAAAGATGACTACAAAAAAGGAAGAACCTGGGTAAGTAATTCCTTACTCTTGTTCTTCTTCTCTTTTCTTTCCTGTCTCTCCTCCCCTTTCTCTCTGCCTCTGTTTCTCTCCCTCCCTTTCTCTCTCTCACATACATACACACGTGCGTGCACAGACACGAGGAAGGGTGTGGGTTTTCTTTTTTTTTTGTTTTTGTTTTTGTTTTTGTTTTTAACAGGCTGCTTTATGCAAGGGGTAAAGTGCTTGGCTGGACTCAGAAAAGGCAGGAATCTCATGCTTTATGTTTGTATATATGCAGGTTTCCTTGTAGTCAGTTCATTTCTCTAGTCCTCAGTTTTCTTATTTGGAAAATAAGGATTTTGAGTTTAATGAGGTCCCTTCTATGCTTGAAACTGTTCTGAGCATGCCTAGTCTGGGATAGTAGTAATTGCTATTTTATGATGACATATCCTACGGAATAGTGCTCATCTCTTCTTAAGGTGGGCCCAGAAAACTGACAAAGGATTACTTTAATTGTATCAATGTAATTCAACTAAGCTTTCTACGTAAGTGTTCATCAGAGCAGATTTCTACTCTCTATGATGTTAAATGGCTGTCAATCAGCTCCTGAAAGTGGCTGCCTAGAGTCCTATGCTGGGGAAGAATTGAAGCCAGGTCCAGGGTGCCCTGTGAACTCTGAGCCCTGGCTTCCGTTGGTGAGCAAGCAGTAGACTACTACTGCCCAGAACTTATTAGCCATCTCTGACTCCATATTTGTTGATACTGTGGAAAATGAACTACTAGGAAGAACTTACTATAAATCCAGCCTAAATGAGAGAAAATACAAGGCAAAAATACTTTCTTACTTACAACTACCAAGCACAGTCGCAACCTTTATAAGCTTACTGCTTTCAACTACTTGTAAGTCTTAAAATTATTGTTATCATTACCTCACAGAATACATTTATTTATGGGCCCCCTGAACTCACAAAATGAAGGTATATTTATTAAATAACCTAGGCACTTCAGGACATCTATTCTCTGCTTTTTACATATTTTCGGTAGTCTCCCGATTAACCCATATTCTGCAATGCTCATAATTTAAATGATTCCATATTGGCTTGGTTTAATATGAGAGGTAATCTCTTGGACCACTTTTTGACTCAAATGAAATAAATTCTGGAATACCTGTGACATAAACAAATGTGTTTGCCTCTTATGTGCTTCTTGACTCTTGCTATTGAAAGGTTCTGGAAGGTCAGCCCTTACTGTATTATAATCTAAAAATGAACAACATTAAGCATTATGGAATTTATATTTTCATTTCAGTGGTGAAAAGATTAAAGAGTTGTCCTTGGTTACGAGAATAGGAAGAATCTATGGGCACAGATGAGAACAGATTGATTCATTGAGTGACGGGAACTTGGATGGTCTCCTCTGTTACTTTTATCTTCTTCAATAACCAAGAAGCTGAAATGAAGGAAGGAGGAGGAGGTACTACAGGTCTAAGGAGGGAGAAGAGATCAGTGAGATAATAAATGGGTCATGAAAATGTGTTATGATTGCAGGTAGCCTTGAGGGCACACTTGAGGTTAGTGGTCTTAACGTTAAGGTGACATAGCATGACTATTTTCTCTCAACTGCCCTTGGCAGTTTTCATACAAGGGCAAAGGGGACAGTTTTATTTAAGCAGGGCCGAAGTTTTGACATAGTTGTACAATGAAGCCGGAGGAGCAGGGAGTTGAGGGTTGTATGCAAGGGAGAAATGTTGAAGACTAACCTTACCTTTAAACTGGAGAGTGGGTATGTGAGAACCTTACAGGACAAGAGGCAGTGAGAAAGGTTGTCACTGTAGTTAAGACAGGTTCTAGGAGTTATTCTAAGAAGTGAGAAAAGGTAAGAAAGATCACTGGAGAAGAAGATGTCATGGGACTCCAAATCCTGAGTTTTAGAAAGAACAATCTATATGAGAATTGAAATTATGACAGGGATAGCCTATTCCTGCCAGGGAAAATATTCTAGGAGTGTGGAGTGACACAAAGCAAAGACTGGTAGTGTGTGGTATCATCCGCTTAGAGAGTCAAAATTTGGGATTTTTTTTTTTTTTTTTTTTTTTAGTGGAGGGAGGTTATTCTGAAAGCAGCAATGGGGAGCAAGAAAAGCACTTAGCACACGTCAGGCTCGAAGGTAGGAGAGATGTGGGGAGAAAACATAAAAGGGCCAGACTGTGAGGTAGAGGTCTGCAGATCCAGGCTTCTGTGAAGCCTGCAAGGGAAGGGTCCTGCACTGCCCAGAAGTGCCACATCTAAGAAGGTTTTCTTCTCCGCACAGACTTCACAGCTTTGTGCACATAGTCTCGCAGTGTTCCTTCCATCAGAGGGTAGTGAAGTGTCTTCAGGAGATCCACTTTCTAACTTACAAAATGGTGTCATAAGGGCTTAGTAGAAAAGTTGAGAGTAAGAGGTTCTGTTGACTATAAACCATCAATTCCAGAAGTGAAAGGACTTCAGAAATGGGGAAAGATGCAGATATGAAGTAAAAATAAAAGTGTAGAGCTTTTAAGGATTGGAGTCTGGGAATGAAAGGTTGTCCTGTAGGAATTCTGACGTGTTTGGATTTTGGTAGATCCCAGGCATCAGGAGCTTTTTAAAGTTTTTAAACTCCCAGTAGTTCTAATATGCTTCCAGGGATGAGAACCGTTGTTCTAAATACTTTACTTGTATTAAATTATTTTAACAGTTCTTCTTTTTTAAAAATATTTTATTTATTTGAAAGAGAGCACGTGCTCATGAGAGAGGGGTGGTTCAGGCAGAGGGAGAAGCAGACTCCCTGCTGAGCAGGGAACCCAATGCGGGTCTCTATCCCAGCACCCTGGGATCACGACCTGAGCTAAAGGCAGTCGCTTAACCAACTGAGCCACCCAGGCGCCCCTCCAATATTTTTTAAACAATTCTTCAAACTCTCAATAAATACTACATTAAATTCATAACGTGTGGGGCGCCAGGGTGGCTCAGTGGGTTAAAGCCTCTGCCTTCAGCTCAGGTCATGATCCCAGAGTCCTGGGATAGAGCCCCACGTCCGGCTCTCTGCTCATCAGGGAGCCTGCTTCCTCCTCTCTCTGCCTGCCTCTCTGCCTACTTGTGATCTCTGTCAAATAAATAAATTAAACCTCTAAATAAATAAATAAATAAATAAATTCATAACAAGTGACGTACCGAATGTTACGTATCGTGAAGACTAAGTGAATAAATCACTCAAGCATGTACACAGTTCTGTTTATCCATCACGGCCATTGTCAATAGTTCTAAATTAACACAGAGAGGTTTCACCCAATAACTAGATGCTTCCATGTTCATTCACTGCAAAGATCAAATGAAATCTACCTCCATCTGGATCTTGGAGACACGTGATACCATTTGATATCGTGTGCTCTCACAGTGTACTTCCTGAGTAAAATCATTAAAAAAAAAAAATAAGCACACATTTGTTCTGTTCCTGATTATGCTGTTTATTGTAGATCAGGCTGGGGTAAAAGAAACACTTTGGTCTTAATTTTAAATTTAATAGCTAAGTACCCGTTCAGGAGTCTTTGACAATGAACACCTTTCCACAGTCTCTATTTTAGTAACCCTTAGAATTTACATTTGATTTTTAGTTTAATTCTGACAATAGCCATTCCCAAATTCCACCAGAGGGCTTTTGCTGCCCCATGTCTTCATACCTCTCCTGTCTGCCATTGAAATGTCTATCAATTGCCTTTGTTGAGACATGTTGCTAAATAACTTTATTTGGAATTTGAACATTAAATTTGTACTCGGATCCTTATGGATATTGATAAGATAAGAATTTCCTTCTGATCAACAGTGACCTGATTTCACAGTTTCCTACAATAATATAAAACCACTCAAGCAAAAGGTTATGCTCTAATTTTAATTTTAAATCTACAATCTTCTGCACAATTTGCTGGGAACTTATCTCAGTTCTACCTTAATGCCTCACCAATTATGATGAGGTTGAGCATCATCTGTCAGAAACAAACACATTGAAGTTGCTGAACTCACTGCTCACAGACTTCTCTTATTATAATATTAAGCACAGGATGTAAGAGATCCTAAATGTAGCACATCAGAAAAATATTATCTTCTACAAATACAATGATTCGGATCTGCTCCTATTCAGAAGATATGCTGAAAATGCTGTCGGATATTGCATACTGATTTCTTCCAGTCTGCAACAGTTAATCCTCCCTTTGGATTGATACACGTAGTGAAATCACTCCCAAATCTTCAGGAAATGAAAGGCTAGATCACTAATCACCACATACATACTTCACTTTAATATTTCATTCAGCATTGATAGAAGATTATAATGGAAGATATTATGAAAGGGCACCACTACAATTGTACTCAGTGGGCCATGTGTAATATTTGAAAGTACAGCATCTCTGTGGGTACTTTGCAAGTTGCAGTTGTTAGGTGAAGAATAAATGTTAAGCCGGATTCTCCCAGTCAGCCAATCAAAAACATTTATTATGTGCCCTCTAGGTGTGGAGAACTATATCAAGTATACAGTTTTTGTCTCTGCTATTATTCCGAAATGATGCTCCTGGTATGTTTTAAGCAGAGCTGAGTGGGTCATGCCACTAGAATAAAATGAAGGCAATTTTTTTTCTCAGTTTCTAGAAAATAAGTTCGGGTTCAGAACTTTACCAGTTTGAGCTTACTTCTGCTGGTTTTTCTTAAATGTTGGATGCCTGATACTGTTTGTTTATGTCATAGTTTCTTGTAGATGATTTCAAAACAAGGATTATTTAAGTTTAGTTCATTTTTATTTTATGTTGTCTGGAAACAACATCATGATTCCCAAGTGTCCTTTCTTGTCGTGTGAACAAGTCTGAACACCAATGTGACTTCAGATGCCTTGGAACAACTGTTTAATTGCATTCAGGCTGAAAAAAACAAGTAAGTTCAGACAGTTGACTAACACACAAATTTCTAAAATGAAATCATGTACTTTAAAGGAATTAATGCCGCATTTTATGTAGTTAAAGAGTGAAAAATAGGTTAGATCCCAGGAGGATTTGGTTTATTTTGTTTTTATTTACATGATTTTCTAGTGAATGAAGTTAAATCATGTCTATTATTTCTTGATGCCAATCATTTCCTACAACTGCATCAGACCATCTGTAAATTTAGGCTTCACAGAATATGTAATAAACTTGCTTTATTTTTTTGTCAAATAACATTAGCTTAGTAGTTAATAATAATAGCAAACTCTTACTGAACACATACTTTAGGTAAGGAACCATATTCTACATTTTTTGGCTCTTCTAAATCTCACAATCACCTTATGAAGAAGGTGCTACTATTATCTCCTTTATTCAGGTGAGGAAACTCATAATCTAAACTAAACCTACTTTACTAGTAAACCTGGTGAACTAAACCTCATTCAAATCAGATTTGAACCCGACCAGTTTCGCTACAGAGTCTGTGTTCTTGACAATTGAGCTAAACTAACTCCATTTTTTTTTAAATCAGGAAAGTTGTATTATTTAGAATTCCTTTAGCTGCAAGTATCACCCTAACCTAAACTGGTGGAAACAATAAAAATAATTTAGTGGCTCACATAATTAAAAAGACTAGAAATAGCGCTTGCTTCAGGCAAGGCTTGATTTATTGGTTTGATGATGTCACTGAGAACCCAGTTTCCTTCAGTCTCAATGCTCTTTTTTCCCAAGATGGATGCCAGCCACATCAGAGGAAAATGCTTCCTTATTCACATTCAGCAAGGGAAAAAAGTGTCTTGGTCTCAGTATTTCTTGCAAAAGTCTTATTAAGACTCACTCTGAGCCAGCATAAGTTGCTGACTGCCCCTGAATCAATCACTTTGCTCAGGGAGATGAAATGCTCTACTTGGCTTAGGCTAGATCACATATTCTTCCCTGAAACCACAGAATCCTCACACGGGTTTCTGGTGATGAGGGATGTAGATACTCCAAAAGCAAAACACAAATGTATACAGACTATAGTACTTCTGTAGTCTATAGTCTCATACATAAAGGAGATAGTCTTTTTTTTTTTTTTAAAGGAGATAGTCTTACTGCATAATTATAAGAAGGTCATTTTCTCTTTCCCAGTTTCGAGGTTCAGCAAGACTGTCTATGTCATATGTCATAACATTGAGATGGGCCAGTGATGATTTCAGTGTAGGATGCTGTGAACCGCAGTCATACCCAAAAAGCCACTTATGTTTCTTTGTCTCTTTTTCCACTTGCATGTTTATGTAGAGTGTTATGAGACTCATTTACTATGAGTTGTGTGTGTGTATTCTATCTCTTCATCTTTATATATATATATATATACATATATATATATATATAAAGAGTCATATATAACATTATATTCTATCTCTTCATCTATCATTTATCTCTGCCTGACACCTTTTCTTGGGAATCAAACTTTGAACTGAGGAAGATGCCATACAAAATGACTTTGGGAGGAGCATCCATTCTAAAATCATCTTGTCAGGATACCATTTAAGTAGTAATGGTTATTATAACCAACATTTATCCAGAATATTTAATTTTGTGGACATTTGGGTCACTCAATAAAACAGAATATAACATTTCATTTCACATGACTCTTACAAATGTCACTAGCTGACATTGTTACCCATAATTGTTATAGGAATAACTTTTTCCCCTCTAGTACTGTTTTTGTTTTTTATTCACACTCTTTTAGGAACTGAGCAGTTCCTTGAGATATGGAGCTCACAAAGACTGTATCCTAACAAATTTCAGGGCCAAGGTTACCTTGGCGGCTTGTGATGTGTAGGAATGAAATTCTTGTCCAAAGGAGATAAACATGCTTCGTGTTCTTCTACGTTTAAAAAGAAACACCACAACAAAAACCCACCTCTGGGTTCTTGTGTCAAAGCTAGATCATTTACAAAGTACAGTAATAAACAGGCAAGTGGAAGAAGAGACAAAGAAAGGTAAGTGACTTCTTTGGTATGACTGCAGTTCACAACATCCTAAACTGAAATCATCTCTCGCCCATCTTAACGTTACGATATATGACATCGACGGTCTCATTGAACCTCGAAACTGTCAAAGAGAAAATGACCTTCCTATCATTATGTAGAAAGACTACCTCCTTTATGTCTGATGTTTCTATTTCAATCAGTTGTGGTGATCTACTCGAATTAACTGTAGTGTTTTATAGATTTAAACAACACAACATAAAAGTACCTCATTGAGTACATGGGTGAATCATGGAATTTTTTGAGATTTTTCTCCACCTGTAAAAAAAATGTGGAGATGTAACAAAGCCGTAAAATCCGGAATCTCCAAAAAGAATATATCTTTTGAAATAAAAATTGAGAAAAGTGAAAAGAAAAAATATTTATCATAAAATGTTATGTTTACGTTCATATTTTTTCAAACAAACTTTTATGGCAGTTTTAGATGTTCAGAAAAATTACAAAGATAATACTGAAAGTTCCCATGTGTGCTACACTCAGTTTCCCATATTTTTAACATCTTATATTAATGTAGTATATTTGGTACAATTATAAACAATATCGATGCATCATTATAAATTAAAATCCATGCTGTATACAGAGCTTCTTTGTTTCTAATATAAATTTTTATTTTAGAACAGTTTAATATATACAGAATTATTGTAAAATAGTACTGGATTTCCATATACCCCACACTACATTTTTCCCTATTAATGACATCTTACATTTGTATGGTATATATGTATGATACATACATTTGTATGTAATTGCCACAATTAATGAACAAATGTCCCTACATTAGGTCATATCCTGCTTTAATTAATACTCCACATTACTGCTAAATAAGGTTCCAAATATACAAATCTGATATTTCTCCTCTGCTTTAATTATTAACTCCATAATTTAAGTGTTGAAATCCAAACTCTTTGTCATGATCTGGCCTCTGTCATAGCCTCCTGAATTATCCCTAGTAAACCCACGGCTCTAAACGCCATAGTTCAAAATCTCCCTCCCAGCATCATGCTACTTACCTTTCACCCCAACATTCCATATGGTTTCACACTTAGACTTCTTGGAACCTTCTCACAGCGATGTCTTCTGCACCCACACTGCAATATGAGAACTGTGCCCACAGCCCCCAGAAATCTTTTACAACACCTGTTAAGGGAGACCCAGCAACTTTTGAGTCCCCATTGCAGACTTTACTGTTGGATTTATTTATTTACAAATCTTTCTGTCCCACCAGACTGTATATCGCTTGTGGGCAGGAATCTTACATCTGATTTAAAATTCATTCTCAGATCCTAGTAAAGTGTTTGGCATGTTAATAGGTATCTAATAAAGGCTTGTATACATTATTGAATAGATTCGTCCAAATGATGAAAGCTTACTCATTTCCTCAAACTTCTGTCAATTCATATTAATTCACAAGAAGTTATCTATTTTTGAAAGCTGATACTTTGTTAGACAGAGAAGTTTGTCGTTGGAAAGGCAGAGAATTCTGTATTATTTAAACCACGAGACCATTTATACTGATGGTGCTTGACAGTATGCTGATACCAGCTCCATAAAACCCAACCCTAGACACATCTCCATTGATCTCAACCCATCACCAGTTGTTTCTAAACTGGGACCCCCCCCTCCATGTCAAAATAGCTCCAGCTGATGGCAGGGTGGTCTCATTTCTCGTATGTTTTGGAAAAAAGCTTGCCTAAGGTTTCCCTCCACCTGATGTAGAATTCAAAAATACAGTAAATTTGATAGAAGCTAGCAAAGATGCCTGATACCTTCTTAATTTAGCCTGTCACCAGGTACACCACAATGCAATTACCCATTTATTAAGAAATAAAATGAAGACAAAAAGCATTTAATTTAATTGCCTCTGATGCTCACCATATTGTCACTTTTTACTGGCTCACTATGGCTGCTCAGCTAGAATTTCTCTTTCATGCAAACAACAGGACTAAATTGAATTACATAAAAAGAAGCTACACACTGACTCCCAGCAGTATGTTTTGACAAAACATTTTGTCTCCATAAATGATTTCCGATGCTGTAGTCAAAAGTCTTGACTGCAAATAATGGGTTCATAAAACCTATCTTTAAAATTTTACCTGACAGTAATGCCGTGCAAATATCTGTACTCCCAGTTCACCTTCTCCACTTGTTTACATCAGGATTTTAATAGAGTGGCTGTCACAGAACAACAGCTAAAGGCCACTGTTTGATAAGTTCCTGTAAAAACACACTGTTTAAAATGAGAATTTCCTTCTTAAATTCAGCCATCATAAAAGGTGATGGTGGTGGTGGTGGTTAGAAAATTATTGAAGAAAACATGTTTTCTTGGAGGACCTCAATAAAATTCTCAGAGTTAAGTGACATTCTAAATGGTGATGACTTTCTGATTCCAGGTTTTGAGTTGCTAAAACAGCACCTGGCAAAAAATCCTTCACATAGTAGGTTCTCAATAAATGTGATCCTCAATAATTATATCGTCTGTTCTTTGAAAATGTGGCTTCATCAAGGCTGAATTTTGCTTTAGTATGTTAACTTTTTTTGTATAACTTTTTAGTATGTATAACTTTTTTGCTAAAGTATGTTTGCTTTAGTATGAAATTGTATTACTGTTTTAAAAGCAACTAAATATATACTGCTATGCATGGTTTGCTTATTTGTTTTTAAATCCTTGCTGTGCAAAAACAAGTAAGGTCTTAGTAATGAACTGAAGGTTTATTTGGTACTTATTATGTGTCTTGCAATGTGCTAAGCACTTTGTATGGGTTATGCTATTTAAGCTTTTCATCAGGCTGATGAGGAAGGTATATTTTATGAAGAATCTGGGAAGCTGTTCTATTTCTTAAAATTGATTTTTTTCTCATTTAGCTAAAACATTTATTTAGTTGTAATACCATAATATGAGTCATATGTGTGAAACATTCAGTGTCTTCACAGAATATTTTTTTTTTTACTTCTTTTCTTTTTTAAATATTTATTTATTTATTTTGAAGAGAGAGAGAGAGAGAGATAGAGCACATGTGAGCATGCAGTGGGGAGGGACAGGAGACAGGGAGAGAGAATCTTAAGCAGATTCCCCGTTGAGTGTGGAGCCCATCAAAGGGTTGGATCTCACCACTTGAGTGGAAATCAAGAGTTGGACTCATAACCTACTGAGCCACTCAGGTGCCCTTATCTTATTTTTACTTCTCAGCATTTTTGAAAGTGGGACTCTAGTTGTCATTGCAACATGTTTCAGTGTCTGATGCTTTTTTCAAAAAACTGCAACTTCTTTTAATATCACAAATTCAGCTTCAGTTTTAACAAGGTGAATTCTACACCTGTTTTAGTTTGGTTTTTCAGTTCTGTAAAATAAACAGCAACAGTGTTAGCATTATCTACATTTTAAGAACTTAAAATTAGCTATCATTTTAAATATCAAGTGCCGTAGTCACTATCATAGTAAGAATTTGAAAATGCCAGAGTAATTCTAGACTCTCATGTGTCTTGTCAAGACTGGGCACTATCCTTCCATTTTATTTTCTGCTTTCAAAATGATTGTGCTAACTCCTAATCATTCAATCCATGTTCTTCTTCAATCCGTCATTTTTTTCTAAAGAAGCTTGTTTTTTTGCAAAAGCTCCCAGAATAATGTCAAATACAAACTGGCCACATGACATCCTCTTCCTTAGCTAACTCCTTCCACACTGTTAGAGAACTTTTATAGATTAAAATTGTTGAGATTATTTTAATTCTTTTTTATTCTAAGTAAATTAAATTCTCTGTCTTGTACTCTCTTGCTCATTTTATTTCATCAATGTCTATAATTTGAAAATAGGAAGGAAATTAGATTTGGGCTCACAATAAGATGATATTTCAGGGATTATAGCATCCCCTGTGATATTAAAGACTTACTCTATTGAAGAAGAAATGACAATCCACTTTTCGTCTGTCTCGTTTCATGATATTGCCTTATGTATGTATTCCAAATCTATGCTACTTTTACAAAATCCCTAGGAAAGACCTCTGTGAATCAGCATGCTCAAACCCTTGAATCTTGAGGTTGAGACAGCATAAGATATGCAGCCCTGAAACTATTTTGCCATTCAGAGCATATCATTTCTTCACCACAAGGGAAAGCTTCAAAAAATATTGAATTCAACATTCTCATAGCAGTACTTGTTTGCTCTCTTGCTTAGGAAAAATGTTATAGCAACTCTCACACTTATGCCATTTCTGAGAATTGAAGAACCACAGAGTGTTAGAACTGAAGTGTTTCTTAGATATGATTTCGTTATTCAGAGAAACTAAATTGTGCTTCCAGTGTTCATCCACATGGAAAACTCAGGAGGCAAATGGATAGGGGGACCCAAATTGAGTTTCCCATCTATTTTCCTCTGATCTCACATTTGAGACACTTAACATAGTCATTTTTATCCTTGGACTCAAGATGTAATTGGAACAAAAACAAAAGTTACACCTCTGTTCCCTGCACGTGCCCGTCTCTTTGAAGGACCAGGAACTCTTATATTTCACATGTTTTACTTCCCAATTTACCCCAGGTCAAATGCTTTCACTGTCAACAAGTCTGTGAGGATCATGAGATTGAGCTTTAAGCAAGGGTGGTAGAAATGTGTTACCATGGGCTTTGTAACGTTGAGCAAATTATGTAGCTGTTTTGAACCTCAATTTGACCGCCTGTAAAATCAGGTAATAATGATATTTACTCATGGCATAGTTGGAGGAAATTAACATGCTAATTCCTAGGAATAATTTATTCCAACACATAGAAACCTTCAATAAAAAATAAACACTGCTGTTGGATTTACTACAATATGTCTGACAAATGTGTAGGAGGGGAAGTAAAGATAGTCGGTTTCTTTTTTTTTTTAATTTAATTTTATTTATTTATTTGACAGACAGAGATTACAAGCAGGCAGAAAGAGAGGAGGAAGCAGGCTCCCTGCTGAGCAGAGAGACTGATGTGGGGCTCAATGTGGGGCTCGATCCCTGGACCCTGAGATCATGACCTGAGATGAAGGAAGAGGCTTAACCCACTGAGCCACCCAGATGCCCCAATGGTTGGTTTCTTGACACATGATTTTGTTTCTCAAAAAGCAATAACTTATAGGTTCCTGTCATAAAATGTTCATCTTTAAGTAAACACTTCATTGAAGTCTAATGTACATGCAGAAAGTGAATCATGTGTGCTACATTCAAATTTTCATAAAATTAATATATCTTTGCAATTACCACCAGAAAGATGTAAGTGGGTTCTTTCCCACCTCCTCAGTCACTACTCTCCTAATTATTATCCGTTAGTTTGCCTGTTTTGGAACGTTCTATGAATGGAGTTTCTGTGAATGGAATTTGTGTCTGACTTGTGTTTATGAGACTGATTCATAGTACTATGTATATGTATGAACATATTGGTCTATGTAGATTCTCATCACATGCAAATATCACAAATTATATATCTGTTCTAAAGGTGACAGACCTTTGGATTATTTTCAATTTGAGCTTATTATGAATAAAGCTGCTGTGAAAATTCTTGTATATGTCTCTTGATACTCATAGATGTGTCTTTTTCTTGGACATAAACTCAGAAATGTAACTACTGGGTTGTAGTTTATGTGTATGCTAGCATGGATAGACACTTTCAAACAGCTTTCCAAAATTTATACTCTCACTGGTAGAATATGGGAGCTACAATTGATCCACTTGTTGCTAATACATACTATTATTTCCATACTGTTGACTTTCAAATATTGACTCTTTTGTTGGGTGTGTAGTAGTGGTATCTCATAGTTCATTTCCCTAAAAAAGCTGAGAGATTTTTGTTTTTGTTGCTGTTTGTTTCTCTTTGCTTATTTTATTGACCAAATGAATTTCTTATTTTGGAAAATGCCCTCTTGAAATTTTTACCCATATTTCTATTGGGATGTTTATTATTTTTCTTATTGAATTTTAGAAGTTCTTTACATATTTTGGATCCATGTCTTTCATTTGTATACTCCACAAATAATTCACCTCCCCTTAGTAGCTTGTCTTCTACTCTCTTAAAAATTT
This sequence comes from Lutra lutra, assembly GCF_902655055.1. Classification (NCBI taxonomy): domain Eukaryota; kingdom Metazoa; phylum Chordata; class Mammalia; order Carnivora; family Mustelidae; genus Lutra; species Lutra lutra. The sequence goes on along the minus strand of NC_062280.1, from coordinate 61,088,396 downwards.
ATATATTTTTAAATGGTTGTTTGAGTACATTTTCTTTTCTTTTTAAAGATTTTATTTATTTATTTTGGAAATGAGGGAGAAGAAAAGCAAGAGGGAGGGAGAGAGACATTCTCAAGAGACTCCACGCTGAACTTAGAACCTGACATGGGGTGTGGAACCCAACATGGGGTTCAATCCCATGACCCTGAGATCATGGCCTGAGCCAAAATCAAGAGTCAGAAGGATGCTCAACTAACTGAGTCACCCAGATGCCCCTTAATGATATAGTTTGATAAAGAGAAGACCCTAATTTTAATGTAGTTGTATTTATCTAACTTTTATTTTTAATTAGTACATTTTGTTTCCCTGATTTTGATTGATTGATTGATTGATTGATTTTCCAATCAGAGGTTTTAACCATTGAGAAGAGCAATTAAAGATTACATTATAGAAAGGAAAAATTTACATTTTAAAAATATGTTAGAGAAAAAATTAAGAAATTCAATGTATCTGCTTGTTACTACTAAAATTAAATTTATTCATTTTAATTCATCATATGCAACCCCTAAAATACTCAGTTCTATATATCAATGTGAATTAAAGGAGAAAAGGAGAAAACACCAAAAATCCAGAGACAGATAAGGTAGTAAAGACAAAAAACCTAGCCAACAACAGTCAGGAAAGCAGATATAGAGGAACAGAGAGTGGGGTACAGTAAGTGTAAGTGAGGAGTCCAAAACTTGATCAAAGTGAGAGAGTAGAGAACTTATAAAAAGTTGAAGAAAGAAAAATGTTTGAGAGAGAAAAGAGATGGATAGGAAGACACAGAAGATTGGAAATTCAGAAGCAGAGGCTCCAATGATACCATACTTCAAGTTGTGAGCTAAAGAGTAAGATCACACTCTGATCTTGAGTTAATTACAATTTGGTTAGTGACTTACCCACTGTTCAAAGATCTTCTACTTAAACCTGCTCAGCATTGTTTGAGATAAACTGAAGCGGAGATGGGAATTGGGGTATGTATTATTCTTTGGACAATGGCAGCTGAGATCAGAACAATACTGGAGGACTACTTAGGATCCTACTCATCAATTCTGGACCTAGAGTTTTTAATGCTGATTTTAAAGAACTCCTCTAGATAATGTTCATTGTATGAACGTTTTATAGATTCTATGCTGTTTTTCATTGGGAGTGCATATTATATCCTTTTAAAAAGTGATCTTGTCTCAAATCTCTTTCTGTAACACTAAATTAAAGTGATTCAGTGTGTAGGAGCTAAATCACTCTGGTTATTAGGCTAATATGCTCTAAACTGTGGGTTTTGACTCCAAAAAAATAATTTTATGATTTGTGACAAACAAAATTTTATAATATGTAGATTTGAAAATGTCAGTGCATTAATGGCAAATATTGTGTTTTTAAAAAAGATTTATTCATTTATTTGTTTTAGAGAGGGAGAGAGAGCACATGTAAGCATGGGAGTAGAAACAGAGAGATGGGAAGAGAAGTCTTAAGCATACTCCATGCTGAGCCTAGAGCTTAACACAGGGTTTGATCTCAGGACTGAGCTGAAAACAAGAGTTGGACACTTAACAAACTGTGCCACCCAGACGCTCCATTGGCAAATGTTGTTTTGTGAAAATTGTGCTTTTTATATGGGTGTGGCTCTTGTAGATTACAATGCATTTCTGATTATGGATTGTATTCACTTTCTAGGCCTGCCATAAGAAAGTATTACAAAGTCAGTGGCTTAAGCAACAGAAATACATTGTCTCATAATTCTGGAGGCTAGAGGTCTTAAATCAAAACACATTGGCAGGATTCATTCCTTCCAAGAGTTGTGAGGGAGAGTTAATTCCACGCCTATTTCCCACCTGATTTGCTGGCAACATTTGGCATTCCTTGACTTGTAGACACATCACCTCAATAACAACCTTCATAGTCACATGACATTCTCTCTATGTGTATGCTGTTCTCTGTCTAGAAATTTCTCCTTTTGTAAGAAAACTGTCATATTGAGTTCAGGTCCCCCTAATGACCTTATCTTATCTCATCTGCAAAGACTGTATTTTCAAATAAGCCCATATTCATGGACACTGGGAGTTAGCACTCCACCATCTTTTTTTTTTTTTTAAAGATTTTATTTATTTATTTGACAGAGAGAGATCACAAGTAGATGGAGAGGCAGGCAGAGAGAGAGAGGGAAGCAGGATCTCTGCCGAGCAGAGAACCCGATGCGGGACTCGATCCCAGGACCCTGAGATCATGACCTGAGCCGAGGGCAGCGGCTTAACCCACTGCCACCCAGGCGCCCCAGCACTCCACCATCTTTTGGGGGGACCCAATTCAACCCATAAACTGGATTATTGTTAGAAAAGTTTGAAAGCTTCTGTGTAGGCATTTCTTTTCCACATTAGCTTTAACCCCTAAAATGAGGCAAAATTGTGTATTGATTTGAAGATGCAATATGGTATAAAGTATACTAATTTGGGGTGGTCCTCTCTGACCCTCATAACCACTAGCAAATAATTTGTATGATTCTAATTATACTTCTTCCTATTTAAGCAGCCAGTGCACATCTTTCATGGTGTTCAGAAAGTTAATAAGGAAGCTGAATAATAATTTTGAAGGCCATATTTATGTCCACCTAAGCTTGCTTTTTTAATTCACATTTAAAGATATAGCCAACACTTATGTAATACTTTAGTCATTTATTAAAATATATTATCAAAATATAAGGTTTTTATTAATCAAATATAATCTGTAAGATTGCATCCTTTGGGAAGATATATGTAGATGCCAGATATTTACAACTAGCTGCATGTATTTATTCCCTTATTCTTAATCACACACTGTATGCAGTCATCAGTTTTCTGACAACCATCTGCTTAGATGTCACTCATTCCTTCCACCCTATCTAGTTGAAATTAAAATATTGACAGAAATAATTTTTGCATGGAAAGTGGAAAAGCTAATAGGGGTGGTGAAACTAGATTGGATTTTGCATGCATTGCCCCTGACAATATTCTGACAATCTTTAGCTTACTTCTTCAAATCATGTACTACAGGAAAATAAAATATAAAGTAAAGATTTGAACAAAGCATAAGCTTGGTTTCTTCTGATGGTCTTAAAACAGTCTTGAAAAGTAAAAAAAAAAAAAAAAAAAAGAGAGAGAGAGAGAAAGAAAATGAGAGAAAGAGAGAGAAGATTACCAAGCTATAACCATCATATTTTGTGATGATATATGAAGTTAGAAGAGCGGCACTAGTAGAGATAAAATGTTATTCTGCCATTTTACAAGTACATAATGACAATACCAACAATAAAACACAAGACATGAAATATATTTTTAATGGAATTGAAAAAGCATATCAAAACTTGAAAAATATGCCAATTATAAATTCATTTTGAAATTCTTAATAAACCTGGGATGTTCTTTATTGAACATATTTAGTATTTAAATAATCCAACTCTGAAATTCTTTTTGACCTTAGCAGAGACTCTTCAGCCACATGAAAAATTCTAAGTTCAGGTTTTAGAATTTCTTTAGGTGGTATATTATTAAGCTAAACACTTGATTTCCTACTGTTAAAAAATTCACAAGCTAATAAAAAAGTATGCCACTAAATGGTTTAGGTTCATCCTCCTAAAACAAAAAGTCTTGCCCCCAGGGGAGCAGAGGACTCAGATGTACTCACAATTTATTTGATTTAAAAAATTGCATCCATGCAGTCAACAGATAAAGCAATGAGTCAGCAAATTGGATTATGGTAAGGGCATGTGTTGACAAGAAGGACAGTGAGTGAGACAACCAACTGCGTGGCTAGTTGAAGGAATCAGGATTAGTCAGAGGAGCCATAAGAAAAATAGAAACAGGAAAAATAATAAAAACTCTGTGCTCTGTGCTCTTTCTAAAGGCACAGGAGAGTGTTTTCTGTACTTGAATCACAAATGACCACTATAGAGACAAACTTTTGTCAATAATGCCTGTATGTCTCAAAGACCTGACCAACTTCATTCTAATCTCCCTTTTCTAAGCCTCATCTCTGGCCATATCTCTTCCTACATATCACAATAGGCATATTTTCCTGCAAAGGAAAAGACATTGTTTTTTTATTTGTTTTTGTCTTTTTTTTTTTTTTTTAAGCTAAGCAAGTACATCTTGAACTTCTATTTTTGGAAAGGTGTTTCATTTCATTTTATATCAATTCGTTAATGTTTTTATCACTTATAGTACAAATTTTCAAGCAAGTCTTTCCATTGGGGACCACAGTTGAGGCAGAAGAGCTCATGGTCCTTTGGGACTGGTGGGAGGTGTACCATAGGTAAATGGATAAGCACAGTGCAATATGATAAGATGATGGTAGAGGTAGGAGAAATGGAGAAGAAAGTGCGGGTGTAAGAAAATGTTTCACAGAGGAAGTAATCTTTGAATGGGGCTTGGAAGGTAAAAGAGAAGTTTGAAAACTTGAACATTAGCATCTTGGGCAGAGAAAATAGTGTCTTCCAAAACAAAGGTGTGAAAAGGCTTAGCTTGGGAAGAAAGAAATTGAATGTGATTAGATCAGATAAAAAGAATGTTCACCTGGAGGATAGGCCTCAGATATTGCTGTTCTAGTCTTGGTTGATCTTTCGGGGACCAGAATCTCAGTAATTCACACATGAATCTCAATTCACACATGAATCTCACACATGAATGCCACCCCATTACCATGGAGTGTTGCCAGGTCAGAGGTAAAGCACGAGCAGAGCCTGTATAAGCTAGGTAGGCAATGGCACACATCTTACATGACAAGTTCCCTCCTTTTTTTCTCTCTCATTTTTAAAGATTTATTTATTTATTTATTTACTTAAGGGAGGAAGTAAGGGCAGAGGGAGAAGAACAGAATCTCAAACAGACTCCCCACTGAGTGTAGAGCTGGATGCGGGGCTTGATCTCATGACCTTGAGATCATGACCTGAGGTGAAACCAAGAATCTGATGCTTAACCGCCTGAGCCACCCAAGCCCCCCAAGCCCCCTCCTTTCAAGTTAACTATAACTCAAGACAATGTAGAACGGTCTATGGGCTATATGAAAATATGGATCTCAGGATTTGGCACATACGATTGGGCCAGTACCTCACAAGTGGATTTTACTGTCAAGAACTGTGCTTCTGTTGAAAACATAGCAGGAGCTAGGAGACCATGAATTATAGCTTTGTCCTAGTGAAGACTGAAAAAAAGCTGAAGTCAGGGAAATTAAGTGACTTGCCCAAGGTCATACAACGTATTGGTGAAAGGGCTGGTGCTGAAACGAGGGTTTCTGGCTCCCAGGCCAGTTTCATTTCCACTGTACCATGTGCTGATTCTGTCAAATGGAGGTGTTTGCTGACATTCGAGAGATCTAAGGAGTTCAACACATGAAAGAAATGATAAGTTCCCTGAGGAACTCTGAAGTTAATAGACTTCTAATCACCTTTTTCTGAGCAACCTTGCCTTAAATTGGCACTTACTTCTGGATTTGCTGTAACGCAAACTTCCCTGAGCTCTCAGAAAGAAACAAAACAAAACAAAACACTACTCATTCTTTTTTGTTTTTTTTTCAAGATACCATCTACAGTGCCCACCAGTGTTGACCCTGTTGAGACAATCTGATATTATCTGTGTAATTCAGGTTTAGGTTGCTTTCAGCCAGGGTCCCAGTGGGAAAAGGAGAACACACTTGCAAGGGTCAATTGAAGAGACTTCAGTGAAAGAACTATTGACAAAGAAGTGGGTGGGATTAAGGGAAACTAATAAGGGATGATGAGTCACTCCAGGACTAGCAAGGGTAGGAGGGAGCGGACAACCTAAGGCCTAAAGAGAGAAGGAGGAAAAACTATTCCTGGAATTTGGAGGGAATATTTGCAGATGTAAGAGATGGCCCTCAGATATAAACTGTGGCTATAAATATAGGAATATAGTCATTGCCAATCTGAGGCACAGCAGGGAGGGAGCCAGTAATTATAAATACTCCAACTCCAATTTTTTCCTGCCCTCTGATCTCCTCAGTGCCTCAATTTGATCAAACCGAACAGAAAGAGAAGAAGGCCATACCAGTCGGTCTCCAAGGGCACAGAGCAGAATGGATAAAGTGGAGAGTGGATCTGGAAGAGAAAATGGAGAATATTCTGGGATGAGGCAAACAAAAATTCATCCCCAGCCCAGCCCAGGTTCTCTCTTCAGTCCTGCGGTCGCACAGCGCTTTCTGGAGGTGCCAACTCCACAGACTGCTCCGATTTCAGAAAGTTTACCTAACACTACTGGGAGAATTATGTAAATATGAATAGTTTGGCTGAGCGGTGACTAAAGAGAGAGGGAAACATGACCTCCATCTGCAAGCAGTGGTGGGAATGGAAATGATTTCCTGTGGGAACGCGGCTGGTATTACTGTTAAATCATTTGTATACTGTTAAATGAGTTGTGTGCTGGTGGGGCAAAGAGGTCTTAGAACTGTGTTTGCTGGCATTCTCCCTACCTCCATCATTGTCTACAAGCATTTGAAAGGTTGAAAAAACATCCAGAGAAGGCTCTGATTCAAGGTGATAGAACCAGGTACGGTACAGTAAAATCAGGAAAAAGATACTGTAAGAAAAAACATAACAGTGTTCATAGCAGAAGAAGTTAATCTTTTATTAAAATATTCTAAAGGAATAAAATATGAAAAAGCTCTTCTTTTGCATATTTAAATCAGAGTGAACAGAACTCTAAAAACTTGCTGCTGAAGATAATCTTGGTGCAGAAAAAAAGATGCACAGTTTATTTTTTGTTTGCATATGTAACAAGTATACTTAGCAACATTAACAAGCTTTAGCAAGCTTCACGTTGAAGATTCGCCTAATTGATATTTACTTTTATTATCTTAATATGGTTTCTGATACCAAACATTTTTAAATCTCTGAAGATAAAAATTCTTTTTTCCCCTTCTGGTAAAATGTTGAATATGTAGTTTTAAAAAAAAAGTAATAAAAATTTTATGAAAAGGGGTTTTGATATTAGGCTTGTTTTCAAGGAATATATTGAGAGCATAGTATAAGTCTTCCTTTTAAAATTTCAATTAAGTTAAGCATATATTGTGTACCTATTGAAGGTAACATTTTTCAAGTTTAAGAATTTTCTACCTGGTCTGACAGGTTCTAGTGGACAAAAACTATGTCTTATATTTTGCTGTTTCTCCTACACACCTGGCCTAGTCCCTTAAGTGTAAATTAGATATAAAATTTCATTAGATAATGGGGTACAATCTCAACAATAATTCCCATTATTGACCATTCTGTGTCTGATGCTGTTCTAAAAACATGAGATGTTCTCCATCCGTTTACAATTCCTGAACACTTCAAGAGACATTTCTGTCTTTGTGGGAGGGGATATTGAACCTGGAGAAGCTGAATACTTTGCTCAAGATGATGCCAGCATTCACACCTGAGAAATCAGATGCCAGATTTTTTTTTTTAAGGTTTTATTTATTTGACAGACAGAAATCACAAGCAGGCAGAGAAGCAGGCAGAGAGAGAGGGGGAAGCAAGCTCCCTGCTGAGCAGAGAGCCCCTTGTGGGGCTCAATCCCAGGACCTTGAGATCATGACCTGAGCCGGAGGCGGAGGCTTAACCCATTGAACCACCCAGACACCCCTAGATGCCAGATTTTAGGTTTTTAACCATAAGACCACACACTATTTGAAAGGTGAAGATAGGGTGGGGCCAGAACAGAAGGAGCCTTTCATGCTAGGTTGTAGGTTGTCCACTGAGCACCATTACAGGTTTTAAACTAGACCTAAGGTTTAACCTAGACCGCCATGATCAAATTTCTCTTTTAAGACAAATATGGTGTCTTTTTTTATGGTTCAATTAAGGCAGACAGAAAACTGTTTGCTTTTATTCCATGCGCTGTTTACTTAACATTCATCCAGGGGCTAAAATAAGCTATGATAATGAAGAAAATAAACAGAGTTAATTCTATAATGCAGTGTATAATTCAGGTTTTTAAGCTATTTTTAAAAAAGTTTTTGCTCCAATAATGTCTTCTGTGGACACTGAATATGAAAAATATATGAAGGGTTTTAAAATATCTTATTCTGGTGATTCTGGGAGGAAAAAGTAGTTCTTGAGAGTAGCACTTTAGGAAACTGGAAACCACAACCCACTGTCTCAATGGCTCTTCCTCTTCCCCTACCTGTCATGCCTGCCAACAGGGACTTTAAGACCCAGGGCAGGCTAGTGTCTACAACAAACAACAACAAACTTTAAGTGGTTTAATGTGTCAAAGGCTTTTTTCCCTTTTCTCATCTTCTAGTACAGTGCAGCTTGGAAGGGGTAGGAGAAGTCTCAGTTGCATGGCTACTTACAGTCAGGCTGAGGGAGGGTCCACCATCTTCCATACATGGAATTCAGCATCCAATCAGCATCTCATTCGGCATCCAATCAGGACAGAGAAAGCACAGAGAAGGCACACCTATACTTAACTGCTTCAGCCCACCAGGGACAAGTCACTTCAGCTCACATGTCATTGGCAAGATGGAGTGACAGGACTCCACCCTGATGCAAAGGACCGGCAGCTATAATGTAGCTGAATGCCCAGGAGGAGGAAGTATTTTGGGTGAATATCTTGGCCATAGCGACTGCATTACAAATTGAAGTGCATTTGAAATGAAATAAATCAAATGAAAACAAAGAGTAAGTGATCCAGTGAGGCTTGGCTGGCTTTTAAGAGGTGGAGCCAGGACTTGAACTCAGACAAACTTCAAAACTCCACGCTCAGAACAGTGAGTGCCACAAGGGGAATACATTCGTGGTGTGTCCTGGCCTTGTGAGGACAGAGTAGCTGTGACAGTGGTAGTGGCCATCAATCTCTGGTCTTCACTTGGGAGCACAGGTCGACTCTTCAATAAATGTCAGTTACTTTTATTATTGTATTAGGTTTCCAATAAAGGATAACATTTTAGAAATGATTTTAAAGGAGATGGGCCATTTGATAAATGGGAAGTTAATGTGAATGGGACTTCTTCCAAAGTCATTAGAAGGCTTTTTGTAAAAAGGTACAAACACAAGGACTAGAAAAATGAATGAAGGGAGTCTGGAAAGGGGTCATGGTCCTGGAGTGGGAAGAAATATCTTTGTGCTAACTGATTGGCTCCTTCTTACCTTCTGATAGGCTTCTGCCCTTGTCCTTTCTTAACATCAATGGTCCAGCAACACGTCCTTTCTTTTGATCTGGGCAAAATACTTGGATACTTGAGCCTTAGATTCCTCATCTTTAAGAAGAAAAAGTATGAATCACATCATTTCCACAGCTCCTGCTACTGTGGTTCGGTTCTTCAAAACATCTGAAATTCTAGGGTCTTTGTACCTACTAATTTTTAAATATGTTTCTTTCTTTCTCATTTTTGGGCAACCTCGAGCTGTGTGTCAGATTGGTTTGAAGATATATATGTTTATGTTCTGTATATGTAGGTGTTGATTCAGAGTCTGACTTTAAATATTTTTATATAAACCTATCTTGTTATGCCATTAACCTTTCTCTTTAAACATTTTCGTTGACTTTCTGGTTTGTTTATAAGGTGAGGTTTTCACAGTGGAATTTAGCAGTGGGAACATGGAAAATTTTAAGATTTAAGGACATCCATAGGAAATGTGAGTGGGAATATGTTTTCCTGAAGTTAACTGAAAAAACTTAAACATTAGACTGACAATAATGTTAAGAAATGGCACGCTTGGTTGATGAATGTTCCTGTGAATATTTTAGTAGAAGATAAAAATTAGAAATACAATTATTTAGACCTTGGCTGCAAAAAGCAAACAGCATTTTATCTATTTTCTGTGTTTAAGAAACAGAACCGTTTTATCTATTAAATTAAACTGGAGCACACTATCATCAACGTAACACACTCAAAAAGAAGTCTATAAAAACTTCAGTCGTTTTCATCTCAGCATGGTGATACCCCCCTGTGAGGTTTATAATTCTCAATTAAAATGAGTAATTCAATGAAAGAACAAGTCCCATGAGGGAAGATGCCAAGAAGGAATCCTAATGTTAAAGAAATATTTTCCCATGGTAAGTCTGTTATGGTTGGTGATGCGGCTTACATACCTTTGCCCACAGTCTTGGATTTTCCTGTTAATGCAGTAGTGCTAGAAATAAATTCAGGAACAGAAATTGAAAACTACTACTCTTGTATGACTAATTGCATTTCTTTCTACTGAAATTGTCCTATCTGGTGAATACATCTTTTGGTTATTTATGTTATTAATAGTGGTATATGTGATACCACATCCTTTGAAACTGTGAACTGTTCTGCTTCTAATTCCACACATCTTCATTTGTGTCTGCTGGGTTTCTGCCATCTTGCTAGGCTTTGCCATAAATGTCTAATTTATTCTCCAGAATAATCCTGCATTGTTTGAGTAAGTGAGGTGACTTTGGCTGACATCACACAGATTTTAAGTATGCAGGATTTGAACTGAAATATTTTGAAATTCTCTTTCTATACAGTCAGACATTGGCTATTTATTTTTTGTATCTTCAACTGATGGTTTTGCACAACCTGAACATTTTTTAATGCATAGGCCCTGGATCAAATGTAAAAATAGGATCCTGCGTATTGTTGGATTGCAAAGAACACTTGGAAGGACCCGCTTCACACCCAAGTAGGTAGAGTTGCAAGGCTAAACATCTTCAGTAAGTAAATTTCCTGTGGCTCTGGATGTTTTGGAATGGTCAAAGCCCTCAGGTAAATGCAAAAGTGCTTCCCAGGTCAAGCACGTTTTGATCTTAACCATTAATACCCTAGTCTGAGTTAATTTTTAGATCTCATCTCCAAATAGAGCCAAGAGGCATGAGACATAGGACAGGGGAATTACAATAGTTACTTTACAGTCACAGATGTGGGGAATGCTTGAAAGTAAACAGCTAAGTGGATACCAAAATGGGGTTCTTTCTTGGTCACTGTTAGCACATATAGCATCTTTCTGTGAATTTATAAAAGTTTTTCTACGCGATGATAAATTATAAAAAAGACCACTCATGCTGGGGGTTGAATTACTAAAAGATAGCTTCTTTCCCTGTTCCCCCAAATGCTGTAGCCTCAAGCTAAGGCACAAAGTTTGGCGAGGGACTGAGCTGGAGTTCAACTCCACACATTCCATTTGGCCGAGTACTTTTGTGTACAACTTGTACAACCGTACTTGTCAGCTCCAGTTTTTCCAACTACATTGCATGAGGTCACAGGGCTCTAGAAAGGGAAAGAAAAATATGTTTATTGTAGAATTGAGAACCAACTTTATTTAAGGCTGAAACTTACTATCGTTTTGGGGGTCTTCTAGCACCAATGAGCTCTAACAGCTTTACACCACAAGAGGCTCATTGAGGCTCCATACTGTTAGGTAAGAGCTGAGATTGAGGTGGACAATGAGATTTGATCTAGGCAGAAGCATGGTTATTCAAAGATGTTAGAGTGACTTCCTTCTAGTACTGAGACTAGAAAAGATTCTACATGCTTTTAGTTATTGACCAAAGCAATATCAGTTACTGTGGAATTCTAGGCAGTCTGTAGGGATTGCAACTTTAGAGCAATCTACAAAGAATTCAAAATTCTTCTGAAAAGAAGGTATTATTTTAAAGATTTTTTTTTTAATTTGACAGAGAGAGAGAGAGAGAGCAATCACACCACACGTAGGCAGAGAGGCAGGCAGAGAGGGAGAGTGGGAAGCAGACTCCCCACTGAGCAGAGAGCCCAATGTGGAGTTCGATATTAGGACCCTGAGATCATGACCTGAGCCAAAGGCAGAGGCTTGACCCACTGAGCCACCCAGGCACCCCTAGAAGGTATTATTTTAATTCCCAAGTAAGGGATCTCACGTTTCTCTTTAGGCACTAGTCTTGAATATTTCTTGAACGAGTTATTTAGTTAACAATACTCTATGTCAATATATTCTCTTACTATGTTTATACTGTTAGCCACTGTAGTCATAAAAATTTTTGACATGAAATAAAAATTAATTTCAATCCCACTAAGAGATATAAGTCTCATCCCACACTGGTATTGACTTCCCTTGTGTCTGCCATCATCTTCCTTCCTATTTAGTTAAAATCAGAAAGATGCTTCTCTCTGTTTTCAGGATCAGGAAATGTACTGCAGACCAAATATCAAGGCTGGCCCAGTTTGGGGGCCTTTGACCTGTTTTCTGTTTCTTCTTTTATCTATCCTCAGATTTCCTGGTCCCTGGTAGCCACACATTCTATCCAATCATAGTTGCAGTTACTTCTAACAACTTGCTGATAATAAGATGATTTTTACTTCTGGAGTTTTGGGGGAAATAACTAGGCCCACATTCTTTGAATTGTTTCAATTCTTTCTATAAGATTCTTCAGTGATACCCACCTTCGATGCTGGGGAGCACAGCAATCAGGCTGCAAAGGTGCACACGGCCTCCTCTATTCCAAGTCATTCATTTCAATCTACACATCAAATGAATATTGAGGGCCCCTGCCTAAAGAATTGTCTGTCTTCAGAACTGTCACCAGAATTTTGACAAAATCTGGAGTTTGGGAGCCAAGTCTGAGTGGTTATGTACAGAAATACCTGGGTTCATGGTGGAGGATAGAAGGAAGGAGGAATGGGGATGGGTGGGATATTTAGACTAAAAGGTTTGGAGAAAGAACGAGAATATTTTTTAATTTTCCATTCATTGTTCCCTGGCATCAGGACCGTTTGCAGATAAAAAAAAGGCCAAAATAAGCATGAATTTTGTTTTAATTAACTCTCTAAGATTTGTCTACCATTTAGTTGCCCCCTCCCACCCTCATCTGTTATTTTGTTCACTTTAGGGCCATAAATATTATTAATCCACAGAGATTTCTTTCTGCTTCTCTTAGTTAATTAAAGATACTCTAGAATTTATCTTATGCTACCACCAGGAGGGCACAAAAAGTGAAATATTATATTGCTAGATAGTTCATTCATTAGCATAAAATAATCAGTGGGATTGTGTACTGGAGTTTCAAATACCTTCACCAGACTTTCTTTTAAAGGACAAATGTAATCAGTCAACAGAGGAAAATAGAAAGGGAAAGAGGGGAGGAAAAAAGAGTAACACATTAAGGAGATAGGCAACTCCGAACACACACATTACTTTTTAGAGATAGTTTCACTCCATTCCAGCCTGGAAAAGAGCTGTAATAACTTCCTGCCCACATATCATTAGTAAGAGACACAATGGCCAAGTCTTCCTTCATCTGTTTCAAGCTGTGTCATTCAGTCAGGAGGAGAAGGGGTGGAGGGGGGACAGCAACAGGGCAGCTGTCAGGGGGGAAAAAAACCACCTCACTAAAATGATCATTCTTATATTTTACTTACTTTATTTTATATTAATGGTTTTTATTACAAAAAGAAACTATGATGTAAACTTCATGTATCATTCACTTACAACATTTTAGACCAAACCAAGCAGAACCCAACACTAGACAGCTCCACTATTTATATTCCTCTAAGGGTAGCTCATCCTGCCCTCTTTTTCCACCCTCAGTGTTTTTCTTCCTTCAGGGAGAGATTCTATATCAGTGTTTCATTTCTCCTCTGGGTGGACTTAAAGGCCAGACACATTGATTATTAATCATTATATTGGGGTTTCTCTCCTTTCTTGACCAATGACACAATCTGCAGAGCATGATAGGTATACTGTAACTGACATCTGTACTGAAAGAAAAAAAAATCAGGTTATGGCATATATATCTGCACTAATAAAAAAAGCCATCTTTCAAATCCTCCTTTTGTAAGTCTTACTAAAAAGACCACTGTGTTACAAATGCATAGGCACTGAGCCATAAATCCAGTAACAGAGACATATCTAAAAGCCCATTTTGGGACATTCTTTACTTGGACTCCTGGGACACTCCAGGCTTAACAAGAGTCACTTTTTTTTCTAGGTTGTGCGGCTGATGAATACCAGGGAGAAAACTTGAAACATATGGGATTTTCTGGCCCTATTAGCTGGCGGTGCTATTTTACTTCATCTATTTCGGTGTATATCTTTATTTGTGCAAATGACTCAACTTAAAATCACTTGCTATTCATGCTTTATCAGACTCATTGGCTTTCTGATGTCAGGGCATATGTGAGGTGTATTTGTGACTCTCCGTTTATAGTTTTCTGTGATATGGCATGACATTTCATGAGGTGCAGAATAGGAGAAATCTAGTGTAATAGTTAAAAGCATGAGTTTTTATTAAGGGTGACAAGGTCTGAATCATGGCCCTCAGCCTAACTCTGTGACTTTGGGCAAGTTATTTCACCCTCCAAGAAGTTCAGGTTTCCCAACTCCAGAGTGGAAGTAATAATAACATAAACCTAAAGGTCAGGGCCTACATCTAGCTCATCGCCAGCCTCGCAGTGAGTCCTCAGTAAGTGAAAACATTATCCCTATGACTGTCAGAATGGTCACATCAGGATAACTGGTAAACAAGGTGACTGTATATTTTTAAATAATTACACTGAACCAAAAGGCATAAACCAATGTTATCTTGAGTCTAGTGGGACATGTGGTCAACCTGAGCATTGTAGGCTATGGGCAATCTCGGCACCAGCATGAGGAAATTCGATGTTGAGTCACACATTTTGATCCAATGTTGAGAGGTACTTAGAGCAACCAGAGTTACAAACCAAGGGACAGAATGTTGTCACTGTTGCTGTTGTTACTGCTTCCCTTCTTTTCCCCCTTTTTTTCAAAGCCTATGTTCAGTGTGGGAAGGAAGAGTTTGTAGTCATGCCTTTTAGTTTTTTCTCCACGCTTCCTCACATACAAGGGTAGTCTCTCCTTTGGTCACACCATTTCTGACTGTAAAGGACAATATGGATTTATGCTTAGTGACCTCTTGTAAGATTTCTTTTTTTGCTGCAAAGTTATGGGGAGCAACAACTTGATTTATTCTATTAGTTTTGAACTGTGCTGCCAATAAGTAAATTGGTTCATGGTAACCACAGTATTCACTTCAATTAAATGATCATCAATTGAGTTATTTGCCTTTTTGCATGTAATTTATTATGGTCTACTTTTCTCTTTCAATTAAAAAGTTGACGTGTATAATTTAATTGTTTCTAGGGATTACGAATAAGGGAACTAGAATTCTAAAATGATTATCTGAAAGATTTAACAATGAGAAATGTTTATGTTTCCTTATATTTTACTGACAACACATGATTAGGAAATTATTTCGTTGTATGCAATCAAAAACAATTATTTCCTTATGCAAAATCCACCTCAGGAAAAGGGAGAGATGAAACAGATGAGAAAACACATTTTACCTAATGATTTTCTTTCAGGAAAAATATTGCTATCATGATCCTTTTTAATTAAATAAGAATTTAGCACTTTTGCGTGTGTGTTCTTAATGTCAGACTCTTTGGTTATCACACTTACACCTCTGTTATTAATGTTAGCCATGGTTTGCAGATGAGGAAAAGCTAGTTATCAATGAATAATTCAGATTCCATAACTGTCAGACCTCATTATTTTAAATAGGGCCTGGTAGTTCCAGTTGTAACCAGCTAATTGCCTCGTTTAAACTTAAACTGTTAGACTATTTCACATAATTCCAATTTTAAAAAACTTTAAATACATTTAAAATTGCTGTAGTACATAGAGCAATTTGCTTTAAATCAATCTAGAAGAACAAAAGGCATTCGGCTCGTTGATGTCTTCAAATAAGAATTAAAATTTATTTTAATTGAGTCCACTAGCTGTCATGAAATGCTTGCTGAACATAGCATGAACAAAATGTTTTTAATTTATAAAAAATAAAGTAAGAAGCCAGAGACTGAAAAATTCCATTTAAAATTTGATCTCTTTTGTTTAAACATATTGCCAAATACGAGTCCAAAACCAAACTGAATGTGATGGACAGCATCACCAAAGGTTACTGCCTTTGCTTCCTAAATCCCCGTCACTTTGAAAACTAAAACAACTGTAACTTTCCTGGTGACTTAAAAACTCTGTAAAAGCCAGTGTGGTGGCTGTGGAGGCAAGCGGCTCTTTTTTTTCTGTTCAGAGAAAATTGTCGTGGTGGGCAGATCTCCTCTGGGGCCCACACCTTCAGATCTGCCTCAGTGTCTATGCCAAAGCCACTACTAGTGGGGCTGCTCCTGGCCAGTGACTGAGCACAGTGGAGAACTAAGTATGGGAGCCAGGACTCCCTGCAGCGTGGCACACTGCGATGGTCATCCTCTCTGGGGCTCTTCCTCAGCCTGGCTGAAACCCTCTCAGAACTGTGTTTCTCTGATATCCAATCTTCCTTCCTTCCTTCCATTCTTTCCCAGGTATCAGAACTGTGCTGTGCCCTGAAGGCTCTCTATACCTGTCCTGCTTGGTTTCCCTTTCTCCTTCATGGGCTTCCTTCCCCCTCCCCGCACTCCCATCCCCTCAATCTCTGAACATCTAATTTTGTCATATCATTTGCTTCTTGCAGAACCTGGACTGACAGAGCAAGAGTTCTACAATCTCTCTGTGTCTAATTAAAGAATTCTCTTCACAAATTTAATCCCTTTTATTTGGCTTTGATCTTCTTTAGAGATAGTGAGGTTTAATGGGAGAAGTCTCCCTGTAATGAAGATCTTCATAGCATTGTTGAGGCCCACATAGAATCCCACTTTGTTTCTTTCTTCAGGGCAAATAACCCTACCTCTGGTGATTCTCCTATAACCTGAATATATGTATTTTCCATTTCCCCGTGTCTTCTCTAGGTTCTTAATATATCCCAGCGTGAATACATAAGAGCTGATCATGTAGTTAGTACTCTTACATGAACACTTTATCTTAAAATCTCACTTAACCCTTCTTTCAGTGGGGTCACTGCCTCAAGGAAAAATAAATTTGTTTCTATCCCAGATCTACAAATCTTGGTTACTTTAATGTTAATTCTACCTTTATTTTATAAATTTTGATTAGAAACAATGTGGTTTCTTGACATTAAAAAAGTGGTTATGCTCTAATTGAAGGGGGGGGTCTCACAACAATTTAAAAAAATCAGAGAAGTTTATTGTGATTACTTCAGCTGTTCAGTACATTCAGTTTCAGTTCTTTTTGAAAATATTTGGTAAAGGTTTATGCCCATGTTCATGGTTGTGTAAGTGTGGAAACCCCATAACTTTTTTTTTTTTTTAAGATTTTATTTATTTATTTGACAGAGAGAGATCACAAGTAGACAAAGAGGCAGGTGGAGAGAGAGAGAATGGGAAGCAGGCTCCCTGCTGAGCAGAGAGCCCGATGCGGGACTCGATCCCAGGGACCTGAGATCATGACCTGAGCCAAAGGCAGCAGCTTAACCCACTGAGCCACCCAGGTGCCCCAAAACAGTGTAACTTTTAAGGAAGGAAAAGGAAATACTTTTACCGTGGTGACTTACTATCTGTCGAGCTTGTCTCTCTCTCTCATTTTTTTTTTAATATTTTATTTATTTATTTAACAGACAGAGATCACAAGTAGGCAGAGAAGCAGTCAGAGAGAGAGGAAGAAGCAGTCTCCCCACTGAGTAGAGAGCCCGACTCGGAGCTCGATCCCAGGACCCTGAGATCATGACCTGAGCTGAAGGCAGAGGCTTTAACCCACTGAGCCACCCAGGCACCCTGTTGAGCTTGTCTCTTGTGTTGGGCAATGTCTACATTCTCCAACATCTTAAATTTCCTGTGCTGTTCCAAAGATGGGAGAAAGGCAGGAGTGTGGAAGTTACAGGAACATTTGGCAATAATGTACTGAGTTTTTAGCTAGTTTAAAAGTTGTTTTAAATTTTTACTATCACGGTATCAGCAGCATTCTGTGGTATTCATTAAAAGAGTGAAATTTGAAAGCGTGTATTTGCATAGTTTAGTTTTGATGCCATTGTCATACTAGCTTGGACACTTCGGGTCCATCACAGATGTTCCCTGGGTCTGTTTCCTCAGCTACAAAGCCAGTAGTGGAGAGTGGTGGGAGATGGCCTAGACACCTTCAAAGTCCACTTCCAGCCCTTTGAGTCTGTGAGTTTAGTACCTGTGCTGCACCCACGCTTCCTTTAAAGGAAACATTTTCCCAGTATTTAAAGAGAATATCTTTGTTTACTTTTCCATTATAAATCTGTATTGGTTGGAACAGCACATAGGGTTGCCCAAATTTAATACCCTTTTCTGGAAGAGGTGAAAAAATGAACTTATTTTCCTCTGATTTAAAAGGAAGGTAGTCCTTATGTACTTAGTTTTTTCACAGATAAGTGTTTCATTCCAGACAACCTTTGTGTAGTTAACACCATAATTAAGTTTGAGGAAGTTATGGATTACTTTTCTCCTTTCAATTTACATGTAATAACTTCTGAAATAATTAACACTTTCTGGAAGGTTCGTTCCCCTTATTACCATGTGATTTCTGAGCAATGATTAGTTTTGGTCTGCTCTCTAACATTCTGAAAGTATAATAGGCTTCTGCAAAATAATACAGTAAATATTTCCTCTTCATGAATTCTTATATTCTGACAGGGTTTTCCCCCCCAGAAAACCCAGAAGATGAAATACAGACATATACAATTAATGTCAGTTACAGTTCATAGAAGCACATGCTTTCCTTCTGTTGCAATAACTGAACATTTAGGAACTGAAGGGTTTGCCATCTGTGAACTATGTGTCAGCTTAGCTGTCTCAGATCAAGCTTCGTGTTTTAAATATTGTGCTCTGAGAAAAGCCCACCTCAATCTCTGAATGTCATGCTTGTGACCACACTCAGATACCATAGTAAGAGGGAGACCTTGCCTGTCCATCTTAAAACTCTAGCATGGGCTCTACTCCTCTCTGGCAGTATGTGTCTTTAGTGAAGTTAACCATTATATTTAGTAATGTACTGCATTCTATCCAGAAAATTGAGCAGTAATATACTATGTTTAGAGTTTTCAGATAACTACATAAATAGAACCAAAAGGTTGCAAATATCATACTTAATACTGATTCCTCTTACACATTGGTTTAGAATCCTATTGTAAACACTTTCTTATTAAGCACTTATTTCAATTAATTTTGTTCAAACTAATAAAAATAGATGCTTTGGGTTTTACCTTGCTTTCTTTTAAAAGATCCCATTAAAATTAAAGTCATTTTTAGAATATAAAATTTGTTTTAGTAAGTAGAGAAGACTTTGATTTGCTACAAGTACCAGAAAAGGAAGAAATGAATTTATTGAGTAAGCATTTGGATAGAGCAGTATTTTGGCTTGTGTTATGCATTTTGACCACTATTTAGGGTTGAGAGGCATTTGGTAACCTAGGGCAAGATTCAGAGGATTAAATGGTCTCTGTACACATAAATCATATTAAGTCACATTTATTTTTAAAATCACTGGAGCCTGGTGGAGGTGAGAATCTAAAGGAATACTTTGCTTTCTGATATGCGAAAAATTGGAATATTCTCCAAGGCAAAGATTGGAAATATGGTCATTATTAACACCTGTTCTATAGGGACAATTTTCTTGCTATGATTATGATATTGTGATGGATAAAAAGTTCCAGAAAGAAAGTAAACATAGTTTCCTAAGAATTGAGTCAGACTTTTAATGTATACTGAGTGCTTCTAACATATGGTACAGATGGATTGCAAGCTACACCTGAGTGATTGACTAGTTCTAGCATTTGGTGTTTATGTTGTGATTTTAAAATAGCCATTCATTAGCCTGGTGTGTGTGTGTGTGTGTGTGTGTGTGTGTGTGTGTGTGTGTAAAAGTGGTTAAGAAAAACACTATTTTATGATTTCACAGAATATGGAGAATACTGTATCATAGAAGATTTAAGAGCACAAATCTCTGCTAGTTGTTAGTCACTGACTCTTAATACCTACTTAGTGAACATGAGGAACAGATGGCTTGTGGGAATATCTTTTTTTCTTCTGCAGTGCTCTAAAATGGAAAACTTATACTTCAACTTTTTAAATAACAGTTCTTCCAAAACCAAAAAACTTCTAGCAGCAATAACTATGAGCGCAAAAGTGCATGCAAAGGAGTTGTTAATTGCAGCAGAAAGGCTATTTGACAGTCTGTCATATCTGGCATTTGTGATCTTCATCACTTCTGCAATTTTAACCCCCTATTTTCGGTTCTGAAATTTTTGCTTGCTTGGAAACAAATTGAACTTTTTTTTAAATGCAAAAATTAAAGTTAACATAATAACTCTTCATTAATACAAAATATTGATACATATTATTTACATTCAACTTAGGGTAATAAAATAACCAGTAATCCTCTATGGGCACCTACAAGCCCTTTAAACCTGTGCTGTATCATTCGGGAGTGCCCACATTGAGCAGTAGGATAGATCCTCCACTAGAAAAAATAATAGTGCAATTTGCTCACATGGGAAGCAAACCCCAAACATCATGTTTATCCATAAACATTTCAGTTTCTATCCGTAAAATATCAGATCTCTTTTACATAATATAATAGCATTATCTAATCTAAAATTTAAAACAATTCTAAGTATTACTAAATATCCAGTCAGCGTACAAATTCCCCTTATTGTCACACACACTTTTTTCAGTTCGTTTGTTCAAATCAGAATCCAAACAAGTTCCAAATACTGCCTTTGGTTCCTGTGTTCCCAAGGCAATTCAAGTCAATAGTTTCTTCCTGCTCTTTTTTATCGTAATTTGTATATGGAAAAAAACTAGAATTTCCTATACACTGCGTATTGTATCTTTGTATTATTATTTAACATGATTCTTTGTCCTAACTTGATGAGATGCAAGTGTGAATTTTACAATGAAGCTATACAAATGTGGCGATATATTTTCTATTGTAATCCGCCAGGAGGCATAGAGTATTCTCTCTTTTGGGGGGATATTTAGGTTGGAAATTGGATTTTGATATTACCAGTCTGATCAGTCTATTATAAAGTCTCTGTTCTGCTTTGCAATGAATGGTTTTTATAGCCATTGTTGATCATTGCCTTCCTCCAATAGTTCATTCAGGGATTATGTCTATTTTTGTTCTCTAAAAGTTCTACAGAAACTACAATTTCATTTCATACAATGTGTTCATTGTAGAGACCAGGACAATATAAGTGGGAGGATGATGACAGTTTGTAACGTTTTGTTCCTCCTGGGGAGGTTGGAGAAAACGGAAGCATTTCATTAACATCTGTGTGATTTCAATTAATCAATACTATAAATGCAGCTATTTTCCAATATAAATGACAGTGGAGTCAACATTCCTGAAAATACTAAGATGTGACTCTTGCTACTATGGGGGAAGTAGCTTCCTTTAATCATAAATCATGATTTCTACTCTAGGACTAAATATAGATACTGACCTCTTGGTATGTTCAGCACAATTGCTCATCCATTCAACAACCTGATTCTCACAGCCACTCTATGGCATCAACAAGGAAAGTATCATTTCCTCTATACTACAGATGAGGAAACTGAGGTTTGGAGAGTTGAAATCACTTTCCAGTATCATCCCATGAATCTGTAGTAGAACTGGGATCAGTTCCCGACTCTAAATCCAGTGTTTTTTATTTATTTACCATGCCATACCTGAGTTATCTCTATATTCAGGCTTCTGAGCCATTTGTTTAAATTCAGTAATACATACAGATAAGCCTTTAAATTAGTATAAAACTGGCACATACTTTATATGAACAAGTAAGTGTAATTAAATAAGATGCATAAAATTAGAAGTTGCTTATAATAATTTTCATGAAACGATTAAAAAGTAGCAGCTAGGGTGCCTGGGTGGCTCAGTTGGTTAAACATCTGCCTTCAACTCGGGTCATGATCCTGGAGTCCCGGGATCCTATCCCGCATCGGGCTCCCTACTCAGCAGAGAGTCTGCTTCATCCTCTGACTCTCCCCCTTCTCATGCTCTCTCTCTCTCTCTCTCTCTCTGTCTTCAAATAAATTTAAAAAAAAGAAAAAAAAGAAAAAAAGAAAAAGCTATCTGCCAATTTTCATTTTTCATTGTGATTTTTGTTGCATTAGCACATCCTCAAAACTTTTGAATTTCTAAGAAGTGAAAAATGCTGGAAATTAGACATTCTGTCTCTGTTGGAGGACTTCATGGCATGATGCAAGAAAAGAAGATAAAACAGTAATTATGCATAGATTAGGAAAATGATGGGTTTTAGGCTTCAGACATTATCAAATTTGACTTGATCCTAATTTTTTTTCTCTCTTATTATTGTCATTATATCAAGTGAACAAGTATAACTTGCTCAAAACACATAAGATACATTTTACAAATATAGCTAGTGGCTTTCTGTATAAGTAATTCCACGAGCTTTTTGGTGTCAGACATGGCTAATTACACCTCTCAAATTTTCTTCAGGTCCTTCCACCTGAAGAAATTACCTTCTCTAGTTGGTTTTAAAGGTCTATACTCAGGTGGCTGTTGTGTCTAAGCATGGCCTTAGTGGTGGTCCTGTCACCAAAATAGACAGACCCAAATGTCAGAGCAGAGTTCAAGGCTAGCTTTTCATAGGTCCAAGCTACCCATTTATACCTGGCTCTAAAAGAATCTGGGACATATTTCAAATCTAGTGTGTATGAGTGTCTGTTTCTGGGGCATAGTCCCTACAGAATCTCTGGGAATAGTTGATTCCCAAAGTAATGGATAAAAATCACAATTTTTGAGGGGTTCCTCAGACACTGGAGATATTTTTGAATGAGTTGGATAGCATGTTTCCTTACCAAAAACAAACAAACAAAGAAACAAACAAAAATAAAACCCACACACAATAAAACCTAACTTCTCTTCCTAGAGGAAACCTGTGTTTTTGTCTAGAGAAACCAGTAACAGACAGCACTAAATGATACCATGAAAGAAAAGTGAAGGAAAACAATAATACAGACATACTGTGAATACTAACACACTGAATTAGGTGAATTTTAATGTTATACGTGCCCGGCCTAATGCCTGCAAAGATGAGATGAAGATTTTGGTCTTGGAGATGCTCTTAAGCAGATTGGAAATGCATCTATAAGATATGTTATTTTCCTTGGTGTCTTTATCACTGACCTCTAAACTTTGTGTTGTACATGAACAAAATTTTCAATCAGATGGAAAATTCAAGACTTTTCCTAGTCTCTACATCATAGAAAAATCTTATAGAAGTGTCTTTATATCTCCAAACATCTTACCTTTGTTTTCCGATATGTACTAACATATATGTGTACACACACAATACACATATGTATATGTATATACATATATATGTATATACACACATATATGTATTGTGTGTGTACGTGTGTGTGTATATATACCACCCCTCAATATATATTTATTAGACACTTTAATTCCACTTCCTAGAAGAGAAAGCCACATTTCAGAGGCTAAGTACCTTAGATATCTGAACAGTGATTAGGTATTGAGTATTTCTGACTCAAAAGCCACAAGTTTTCATTTGCTTCTTGATTTCAAAAGGCCAATGTTTACACTTCTACTGCAGATATGGTAGTTTTCCCTAAGAAAACCAGCTTACCTGGAGGTTGATATAAATGATACATTTGCTGAGTCATTTGTCCTATATGTTTAATGTGGATACACCAGATAGAGGTACTGAAGTAGGATAAATGAGATGTAAATATCATGAAATCAGCATCCATGCCTGGCTGGAGGGTATAGTGAGTACATTTTTTTTTTTAAGATTTTATTTATTTATTTGACAGACAGAGATCACAAGTAGGCAGAGAGGCAGGCAGAGAGAGAGGGGAGGAAGTAGGCTCCCTGCGGAGCATAGAGCCCGATGCGGGCTCTGGGATCATGACCTGAGCCAAAGGCAGAGGCTTTAAACCACTGGGCACCCAGGTGCCTGTGAGTACATTTTTTGATAAGAGGTTTCCATGATTCCCTTCCCAGTAGTTCCTTGGGAATATTCTGACATTGGAGTGTAATGATTTCCCAAGGAACAAAAAAATTAAATCAAAATAGTGTTTTGCATTGGCTCTACCTTTTTTTTTTTTTTTTTTTTGAAATTTTGTGAGGGAAAGAACATTTTGAGTATCATTCCCTTTTTGGAAAGATTGTGGCACTTTTTATTTTATTATGGAACTTCATATTATAATGTGAAAAATCATAGATACATAGATATGTATAGCCAGAAGACTTTTACGTACGAACTTTCTTTTGAGGAAAACCATTATTAAGACTATAAAACTTTTTACTGTCCTGTTGTTGTTGTTTTTTTAATCTCCAGAAAGCATTTATTGGCACACTCACAGTGCTCAGAATTTTATACCGGGCGAGGTGCAAGAATGTAAGAGACAAAGGCCAAGTTCACAACTAACTGGAAGAGTTATAGAAAACCACCTAATGCATGTGTACTCCATGACTGTGCACAGTCAACTTCTAAACATTCCCATGCTGCAGGATCCAGGCTTTGTCACTCAGCTTAGCTACTCTGTGGATACTCTGAGCACGGAATGGGTTTGCTTCTTCTTTCCTCAACCTGGCAGAATCAAGGACACATCTCCAGGTCCTGCAGCAAGTTTCCCTGGAACCTTGCTGGAAGACCCTCTACAAATGCTCATTTTTTGGCTTCATGATCCCATTCGTTATCATGGAGGTTGAAACTTTTGCAACATTGATGTATATATTCCTAAGTGGTAAGAATTTGAAAATATCTGTCTTCAGTAACCCACAAGAATTATATTGGTCACTGTGACCTTTTTGAAACAGAATAAGAAGTATATGTTTCATTGTTATATGTTTTTGTGACCACTTAAGTATATTTTTTATTATGAGCTATTATACACAAACATACACCACTAACAAAAAAGTTTCATAAAAATACTTACACTTACTATGTGCGCTAGACTCCAACATTTTCTTTACTTGCTTGTTTTATTTTAATTTATATTTTCACTCTTTTGGGGATTATTTTAAAGATGCTAGTTGCTCCCTAATGAATTTATTTCATAACCCCTTAAGCATCTGGACTTATTGACAGAATAATTTTATGTTGAATAGGTTGCAAAATTGGAAAAAAAATTACAGCAATAATCTTCAAATAGAATCTACTTGATATTTATAAGAAAATAAGAAAACTGATATGATGTTCAAGTAGAGGATAATTAATTTAGAAATCGGTTAGTTGGGTGTGGTCAGATCTAATCTGTAGCTTGAACCATGTTTTCCCTGCCCTATATCTCCAATATCTAGCACAGTGTTTACTCTAGGAATTTATAAATAATGTATTGAATTTAGTTAAAACAACTAGTGTGGCTATAGAAATGGATAAAAGTCAAAGATGAAAAACTATAATGGAGAAAGGATCTGAACAAATTGGGTAATTTTTCTGATTGAGTTTACAAAACAAACAGAGTACCAAGATTGTGTGAATTTTGTGAACTTCGGTTGGAGATTAAAGGTAAGATTTTTAAAGAAATCTTATGTTTCACAGATTTTTTAAGAGTAAGTCCATGGCTGTGCCTAGTGTTGGACAGAATTGTAGATTCTTCAGGAAAATGGACATTAGGGATCACCCAGAGTCCAAACTCCTTCTCAATGCAAGATTTCTTTTTGTAGTATCCTCATACTTTAGCATATTTTTTTGTAGTATCCATCTTCATAAAACATTCTAGTGAAGGGAGAGTGCGTCTGTATAAGCAGCTTGGTCTGTTGGTCATTATCTTGAATTACTGTAAAGTTCTTTTCTCTAACTGAAATCTGCTTTCTTGTTACATCCACTTCTTTTCATTGGTCTACCTTCTACCGTGATATAAAAAGTTCATTGCTTTGGCCATATACTTGGCCATACACTTTTGGTATTTTTCAACATCCTTGAAACTCAAGGTTAAATGTGTTAACAAGGTCAACAATGTTAAAAAGAAACTGAGGTCAATAAAGGGAATGAAGCATTGAATCATCACAGAACTAATGCCCAGTTCTTCAAAATGATGTGGGCAACATTTCATGGTTATCTCCAGTGTTTTAAAAACTATGCATATTGTTGATTTCATAAACCATTGTCACAAGTAATATTTATTGAGAACCCTTAAGGAAACTGGTACTGTGTTAACTGAAGGCAAAACATATTTCTAATGGTTTTTTTCCATGCAGAAACCTCTTCTTACCAAATAATTAGAGAGCTCTTAAGTACATTTGCATTCATATAATCATTTCTCTAAAAGTTTAATTAAAAAGCTGAGCTCCTCTTAAAAGGAGATGATCTCATGTTTGAAGAAAAATATTTATTTCCCTATCAGATTGACACAGTTTACTTAATTGTGTGTGTTTTCCTTAAATATTAGTCTGCAAGATAGAGTCATCTTTGACCCAAAATATTCACCTTATGATTTTCCCTAATCTAATCCTTAGTAATAAAATATTAGGCAGAGTAGCTAAATGAGATTTTAGAAATTACTTTTGGAAAATTCCCAATAATTTTTAGGTAAAGGATACTGAAAGTGTTCACTCGAATTCTCAGAGGTACACAATTTGGTCACAGGTTGGTGTATTTTTAAACTATAAATCATTTTTAAACTATAAATCATTTTTATTTAACATTCCAATATCATCTGAAACAAGTAAAGTTTTGAAAGCTTCCCAATCTACCAAACCCTAGTGATTTTCAAATGGCATTTGAAAGACTAATGATGGGTAACAAATGTACTAATGTCACTAATCCTCATTATAATGCAGTTATAAAAATATGTAAAATCACCAATATACAACAAGAAAAAAGATTTTGAATTTTACAACCTCTTGCTGTAATAAGAGGTTACAACCTCTAAATCTGTTGCAATAGTTTCTAATCAATAGGAAAGTATACAAATTATATATACATACATATATTTTAAACATATAATTGCTTTTTGGCTCTCCAGCCCTTAGTCAACCCAATAATGGCAATTCCAAATTGACATACTGCTAAGAATAGGAGAAGTGAGGAGCAGTCCATTGTGGCAAAGGTGGTAGAAAATGAGCTTGATCCTTCAGAAAGATTTAAAAGTATGATGAGGATCCCAGATTGCATGCACCAGAAAACGACTGAAGGCTATGGAAGAAATTGTAAAAAATGTACATTCATTCAAAAAATGCATAAATGATGGAGGAAAACAAGTAAATGCTTGAAAGAAAAAAAATATTCTGGAAAGGATCTTAGAGGACTTAAGTCTTCAATAAAAAAACATGCAGGAAGATCGTGGGTGTTAAGTTACAGTGCTAGAAGGAGAAAACACTCAGGAGTAATAATGATGTTAGCACAGATGGAGAAAGAGGATGAAGGTACAGGAAGAACTTTACAGAGGATAGTACCTCCTAGTTCTGTTGAATCATATGCAATTGTTGATACTTGGCCATGTTTACCTACAAACAACCGTTTCAAGTACTTGATTATAAGTTTCCTTGTCTGAGCTATAAGAACTACTTGTATTAGATAAGCGGACTCTTGGGTCCCAAGGCAAAACTACTGAAGAGCAATGCCTAGTGGTTAATCATAGGAATTTACATCCAAATTAGGTTCTTTAGGTGACTCTTTTATGGAACCTACAGTTTAATAGCCATAATTTGTCCACCATTCAGGGCTGAAGAATAGTCGCTGTACATCCCTTCCTACTCGATTCTATAGGCCTTACCGCATGGCTAATTGGGCAAGAGCAGATTTCTAACCCCAGGTAGCCAGGCCAGGAGCTGGCTAGTAGTTGTGATTTATCCTTACTGCTCTTAAAAAATCAAGAGCAGTAAGTTCTATGCAGACATGTAAAACAGTAATCAACAGGACCAATTACTTTCTTTTTTTCTGCAGTTTTAGCCAGAAATATAGGAAAATAATCAAGGGGTGGTAGGTATATATGTAAACATAGTGAAGGGATACACAAGTCATACTTTCAGAATGTGTTAAAATAAGGATCAAGAATGCCTACTTCTGAGAAACAGTTGCACATTTTTGGAATTACCAGAGTTGCCATCCAACTAGAGCTACATTTGGAGTCCAAGGATACTTTTGTCTTCCTAAATCTGGCAATACGGTGGAACTTCTTGTTATTTTATTGTATGACCTTAAATTTCTAATTTATGACATGACCAAATAGAGCACTGTTCACTTCAACCATAAGAGCAATTGTACTACGGTGTGAAGTCCAGACCAGGATTTTAAAGAAAAGTGAAATGCTTTAATTTTAGAATTAAGAGGAAGAAAAACTGAGAACTGGTTGAGTGTATAATCAGCCCTAAGTAACTGAGTTTGAAATACCTTCTGAAATGGAATTAAATAATATTAACTTTCATCTCCTTCCTCCCCACTGCCAATCTAAAACCTCAGGGAAAATGTCTTGTTATCCTGCTTGTTAAATTAAAATTAGTCTACACAGCCCCAACTTCTCTTGAACTTGGGAGCAAAATCTCCAGTAATGAGGTCACAATTGTGAGTGACATTCTTAGCCCACTGCTTTAAATGGTAAGAATTATTGTGATTAGGATTCATTCCAGTTTTCCTTGGTAGTAAGTAAAAGTGTTTAAGCACCAAGTACTATGCACAGTAGTAAACAGTGTTCTATTTTAGAGGACACATTGAGAGTATATTAATGATTTTGGCTGAAAAAACATTGAGGGAATACTGCAGGGGATGATATCACAAGCAGGAATACATTATTTTATTTCATGCCCTTTAAAAGCCATAATTTTCCGATGTGGCACCTCCAATTAATTTTCACGAATTAGTCCAAAATCCTACCTTGTGCGATAGTGTCTGAGCTTTCCTTGATGTTTCAAACTTCTGATACCTTCTGTAAGAAACTTTCGCCTCTCAGTATTTTTTTAATGGTACTATTCTGTTTATGAATTTTGGAAGCTTCAGAGGGATAAAAATCTATAATAACTTAAGAATGTTGCAGAAATCAGACTCTTCCCTGCATCTCCACTGTCACCACCCTAGTCTAAATGACATCTCTTGATCACTAGACCTTTGTAAATGATCTCTGCTTTCACACAAAATATTTTTTCACAAAACAACCAGAATGAATTTTTAAAACTATAAACTGATTTTTGTCACATACATACATACCCACACACTTTTCACATGATCTACTTAAATCCATTTGATGGTTATCCACAACTTTGAGAATGAAATACAAATTTCTCCTTGGAACCATCTCTTTCCTACTTCTTATGCAACTCACCCACATTCACTCAACTCTAGCTTTTTCTCAGCTCTAGAATTTTGGCCTTCATTTGCTTTGTACTTGTCCTAGAAGACACTTCACTTGGCCCTCCCTGTGGCTGACAGCGGCCTCCAACAAAGACCTCTTCAGAAACATTTTCTCTGACCAATCCATATGAAGTGACTTTCCTTAGCTACTTTCCTTCTCATCAGACCAGGCTGAACAAACTTTGCTCTCCTTCCTCAGACCCAGCTGCCAAATGCATCCTTTTGGTTTGTGTATTGATTTCTCTTCCGATTATGTGGTCCTGAGAGCAAGTCTGCTTTTACTCAATGGCTGGAATATGAATCACAGCAATTGTCTGCTGAAAACATTGCTTCCCTCGTTTTTTTCAGAGGGCTGTTTGGTCTGGTAGGGTCCTTGTATAATGGACATTGCAACATCTGAGGAAGAAGTTAAATATCATTAAGGACTGGATTTAAAAATGTAAACCTACATGAGAAAGTCAGTGTCATATGTGTGTTCTAAAAAACAATTGTATTCTTTAAATGGAAATTCCCAAGTAGGAATTTATCTCGAGGAAATACTACAGACAAATGTGTAACGATATATGGATATAGAGGTCAGTGAAGGGGCTGCTTAAAGATCTATCCATAGTCATTAGTTCAGTAAATTATGAGACATCTACACAAAGAAATAAAATGCAATTCTTTAAATGTAGGTTGTATACATATATTTGTATTGACATGAAAAATATCCTTACAAAATATTGCAAGGAAAAGTGGGTTGCAAAATCATGTCTAGAAGGGAACTATTTATTTAAATTACTTGCTATATATCGATAAGGACATTTTTGTGTTGAGCTGCAGACTCTTACAGATATTCAACAGAGTTCCGTTAGTGGTTGATTGTGTCCAGATTGTGGAATATTTACTTTCTTCGCTCTACCTTTTCCTAGTGATTTATTTTACAGCTACTGTGTGCTTTTGTGGTAAACAGGAAAAGTGAAACAAAAAACTGTAGCAGAAAAAAAAAAAACCTGTTACAAACTGTATTGCAAGACAAGGAGATATTTTAGTGTGGGAAAATATGAAAGATGGTGCGGGCATGCGATTCCATCTATGCCAATGTACCTAAGAAGAAGACCTGAAGGACTGGCACAAAAGTGGTCATTATGTTGGGATTGTAGGATTAAGAGTTAACATTAATATACTGTTCAAAACTTTTAGAAATGCTACATTATTTCTATAATTGCAAATATTTTGACAGACTAATCTACATGTACATATTGATCACTTAGCAGAGTTTGGCAATTCATAAAGTGTTGTAGGCTGGTGATTTGGACAAAAAAGTTTGGAATATTAAAATATGTACATATTGTATATTTATATGCATTTATATTCACACACATATATAAGTATTACCATGAATTACCATGAAATATATACATTACCGTGACATGAAGTGCAATATTTGAAGTCTGCAGAGAAGTTAAGTCAGTTCTGAATTCTACTCTAGTATGTCTACACATAGGTAGAGTTTTATCTTAAGGACACTTTATACTTTGCAGACTGAAGAATTTCAGAAAGAATATAGACTTCAAAGCTTCAGTTCATGCTACATTGGCGAAGCACTCCCTCTCCTAAAGGTTCACCACTTTGAACTATATTAGTAACTAATCTAGTCACCTTGCAGGATCTAATATGGGGCATATATGCCACAGATAATTCTTGGTACTCTAGAAGAACTTTGATCTTGTACTCCCCTTTTTAGTAACTAAAAGAACATTTGGGAGTGAATCTAGTGGAAATATTTCTATACAGAACAACTCTCACAAAAAATATTCTAAGTGGCTTTCACATATGTCTTTTTCTCTGGCTTTAATATAAAAGCAGTGCCAATTTTCTCCTTTGGTATATGTTCTATATCTACTAGTCATCCATATTTTTTACATCTCTGAGGAGTATATGTAATCATTGCTATGTAAGATATCGGTAACACTGAGATTGGCATCAAAAATTAAAAGTGATTTAAAATAGAATGTCATATAAACCCATTCAGTTCAAATTTTTGTCTTTGGAACTGAAACACAGATGTCAATCAGTCACTTTATAAATTAGTGAGCATTTGCTTTTACTGCTTATAAAATGAATGAATGAAACTTTAGAGACTCTGCAGGATATCAGACAAATAACAAGGCACCTGTATTATTTTCATGGATCTTTTAAATAAGCTATTACATTTTTTAAAATTTAAATTCAATTAGCCAACATATAATACATCATTAGTTTCAGATGTAGAATTCAGTAATTCACCAGTTGCATATAACAAATTTTTCTCTTCCTCCATTACTCCTACATTTTGGGCCCTGTTACTGCCTGGTTTATATAACATCATAGTCTGGGAGGATGCTGAATAAACAATACTGTTCAGACAAGGCAGCCATTTTTCTTGCAAGTAGAGTTAGCAAGAGAGAAAATAGAACCAAACATTTACTGAGCTTCTGCCCTATATTAAGCATGTTGTTTGTCATTGAAGATATCAAAATAACAAAACAAAGTACTGTCCTCATGGCCCACTAGGAAAAAACAAAAGCTGTACCTACATGAAGACATACTACAATAGCAGGAGCCTTCCTGAATGTGGGAAGCTATTGATATGCATGGTTAGCAGGATATAATATAATGTAAAAAGTGCTCCAAATCTACTGCCTGATTATAGAAAAGGACACGGTTAATTTTGTCTGGGTGACTGGGAGAGAATTGGTCCTCAAGGAGAACTGCAAAGAAGAGAAACAATCTGAGCAGGACCTTGAATGATGAGTTAGAACACTGCTAGAAGACACACAGCAAGGTGTGAAGAGAAGATCTGACTCTACCATGTCATGGGACATCCCATGTGATGGAATAAAAATGTCAACTCTCTTGCTCATTTTAATTCAGTATGTTCTTATATTAGTGGATTACTTCAATGGTTTCACTAGCACACCATTTGGCATTTCTGCTCCTCCTCTAAATTCTACAAATTGATTAGGGTTCTTTACCTTTCATGAATTTGGCACATTGACAGCCGAGATGGCTGGCCATGGATGAAAATATGTTGAAACGTCATGTACACTGGTGGCCATTGCAGAGGCTTGTCCACATTTTGCTCTACAACCTGGGTCTTTTCTTTCCCACCCTCCTGGCAAAGTCAAATGACTGGAGTCCAAAATGAAGAGAAAGCATTGTGATCAGTCAATACAACTGATATGAAAAACTTCCTGAGAAAATTCATTTCTCAGCTGGTTCTGCAGCCTGCCTCTGGTCTCCATGGCATCAAACCATGTTATTATACATCTTAATATGGTTTAGTCTCTTCTAAGTCTGGGAAGGTGCCAGTGTTAGTATATATTTTTGAGGCATGTTTCTAGATCATAATAAGATAATGCATAATATTAGATGACTTTGAGAATACTACATGGGAAGAACAGATTCTGACATTGACGTTAGAATGAAGCATACGTTATGAACTCATGTGACACAAAAAAGGAGCAATTGTATTGAGCCAGGGAATTGTGTATGTGCGTGCGTGCATGCGTGCATGGAATAACAATAAATTTAGCTTTAATCTGGGATGGTGAGCTATATTGGGTCAGGGGGATCTCATAGTCTTAATTTATAACTGCAAGACAAAGGAAAAATGTCTTTAGACTTGTATTTGATCATTGCCTAGAGGAAGATATGGGAATGCTAGTTTCATCTGCCTTCAACAACAACAACAACAGGTCCAGAAGAATAGCTAGAAATGTGACACTGTAGTTGATAGAAACTTGTGTCCCTTTTCTAAGTCAAATATGCTATGACTTCTTTTCTTCAAAAAACTATACGACATTGGTGTTGCCTCTGGAGTTCTCGGTAAAGCACAGAGTCTTACTACACCTTGTTCCTTAAATGCAATTTGAGAATTATTCCTGAATTTTTAACTCTGGGAGAGGCTAGGGTCTATTTTATGTAGTGAAGGATTCCTGGGGCTTTTGGGGAATCTGTAAAAGCTGCCATTGTTTGGAGAAGCTGTGGAAGCCCTGGTAGCTGTTGATAGGAGAGTAGCAGAACAACTGCTAATGGCTGAGGGAACCACTATGATCGCCTAGGATCAAGGAGACCTTGTTGTTCAGTGATACTCACCTAACCATTCACCCTGGGGCATTTCTTATATAATTTTCACTGAAGGGAGAAAAACAGTCCTGTCTCATCGGGAAGCCAGACTGAGATTCCAGCTCAGGAACAATGGGTGAAGATTGAAAGCAAGAATGGAGTGCATAGGGAGAAAATTGGTCTTCTGATTCCAGGCTGGATAATATGGCTTGAGAAGAGAGACTTTGATTTGAAACGACTTAACTTCCAAGCAATCTTTGATTTGATTCTTTCCAGGTATTTGTAGGTTCCCAGCTACTGTCTGTTTAACACTCAGAACAAAGGGAAAAAAATCTGTTGCTCTAGATCTTAGCAGAATAATATTACTCCAGCTGAGCTAGAGTTATTATTAAATTTTCTCTCTAAGTTGTCATGTCTGTGAGAAGACATAAAAAATTTTCTTCAAAATTTTCATGTCTTCCTCAAATTGGCCAGCTTTCTTTCCATGTATGGCACAGAATGAGAAACACATTGTCTGAAAAAAAAAAAAAAGAATGAAGGAAGAAATAATTTCTATTTCAGGAGGATTTGTGGTAGAAAGTGTATTTATAAGTGACAATGAGACCATGTCTGTGTACTAAATTCTTACAAAATCTGAGTATTCTTTAAATAATCATGCTCTCAAGTGCTGATCAACAGAATGAGAACAGGATTGTTCTCAGAATGTTGATCTTGCAAGAGGAAATATACAAGGATGAAAATGGTCATTTGTCTAAAGAATGGACCCAGGACTGTTTAGGAAAGATTATATTTGTTGTTGTTGTTTATAGACATTCCTGTGGCCCAATTTTATGTGGATGTGGATGACCATCTTTTAAGATTAAAGTCTGCTTAGGGTTATTGTCATGAGAGGAGGAAAACTTTATTTTTGGCTCATTTAATTATTAAAACATATGTATCGTCCCTTAATCAATAACACAAAATTTTAGCACTCTTCTTGCTAGAATATAGTCTCAAATTTGCTGCAGTGAGCACAATACACGTGGCCTGACTCTTCATCAAAATCAGAGTTTCACAACCTTTTTTAAGCCTATGTTCCCATTTAATAAACACAAAAATCTCATCCTTTCCTGGAGAGTCTGAAAAGCTTATCTATTGAGTATAACTGTTTTCTGCATATTCCCACCACTCTATAAGTTGTGTTTTACTTTATATAGATGCTGTATTATCAGAAATGGGGATTTAATTTTAATTTTATGAATATTAAATAATATTTTAAGTTTGTATATGCTTTACAACTCATGCTCCCCTCTGGAGATACGTCTTCCCACAAGCAGGTGGTGAACTATGTCACCAGTTGAGAAACATTCCTCTAGATGTCCCAGATACTTTATTTTTTTTAATTTATTATTTTTTTGCAGTGTTTTTATTTTTTTATTTTATTTTATTTTATTTTTCTTTTCAGCATAACAGTATTCATTGTTTTTGCACCACACCCAGTGCTCCATGCAATCCGTGCCCTCTCTAATACTCACCACCTGGTTCCCCCAACCTCCCACGCCCCACCCTTTCAAAACCTTCAGATTGTTTTTCAGAGTCCATAGTCTCTCATTGTTCACCTCCCCTTCCAATTTCCCTCAACTCCCTTCTCCTCTCCATCTCCCCTTGTCCTCCATGCTATTTGTTATGCTCCACAAATAATTAGATGTCCCAGATACTTTAAATGTTACCTTTGAATCTAGCCAGACCATCATGGAGCTTCACAACTAGTTTGCATTCCTTCCCTGAAATGGAAGGAAGGAATTTTCTATTTTGAATTTTTGTATTGGCTTACCTTGAAGGACTTGATAAACAAAAATATATAAACTTGATATTACATTTATTAGAGGATGTTGTTGAGGATAGAATCCACAACATCCTACATATCCTTTTTATGAATACATGGAGAGATATATTTGGCTCTGGGGGTAGGGGGCCTGGAAATAGAAAAATTTTGTTTTATCCATACATACATCTTGGTATTATTCTGTTTTCTTCTTTCCTTTGGCCATTGGGATCATTACTCCAACCATAAGCTCAGTCCTTTTAGTTGTACAAAATTGTATCTTGTGTATTTCATGCAATCTAACCTCTAGATGGAGAGGTGCATCAATTCTGGAGTCAGCCAACCAGGGACTAGATCCCAGCTCTTGGCATTTACAAGCCCCATGATCTAAGTCAAGTAACTTAAATTCTCTAACTCTTCATCTCTTCATCTGAAAATTAGAAACTAAAAAATACATTCCTCATAGAGTTGCTGTGAAGATTAAATAGGAGAATGTACCGTGTATGACACCATTGGTGGCATACAAAACACTTTACATTAGAATAATTGTGATTTGAATGGTTTCCCTTTTGCCCTGATAATTTATCTTTGTATGCTTTTGTTTGTTTGTTTTGTGTCTTGTTTTGTTTTCCCTCTTGGTGTCTCAGTGTTTCTTCAGGGAACCTCAAATATCTTTTAGAATAAAGTTGAATATAATATCATATCATGCCTATGGGATTCTGCAGAGCAACCTAAGGAGACAAGATGGGAACACTTAGGAGAGCAGAAATTTCAGTAATGGCAAATAAACTGGTTTTGAGGGGATTGATCACATGCAATTTTGCAAGGTAAGTGAATATTAAGAAAAATTCTTAGTATCCTTAATTTGTTCTTTTTAATTTCTTCTTTCATTTTTTCTCTTCTTGTTATTTTGCTTTACCCACCCTCAACAGTATCCCCCCCTGACTTTAAGAGAAGAATCTCCTTCCTTTGTTTGATCTTTTTGCCAGTGTTAGGGACTCTTAAACTATTGAGTGGACTATTAGGTGGGAAAAGTTTGAGGTAAGAGCACCATCCCTAAGGGAGCTAACATTTGAAAACTGGCTAAGAGCTGCCACCCCCCATCACCATCCCACATGCCATTCGTGAAGACCTGACAACACTTGAGTATTCAGAGCAGCCTCTGAAGGATTAATCTTGTCCAGTATCCTCCATAGACATTAATCCTATGAAGTCCTAATATCGAAACTAATACCATAATTATGGCTCAAGGTCAAAATAGGATTTTAGCATATCTTACTTAGAATAGCTAAGTTCTTAAAGCTTTATGAATGGGCAGGGCCAATTGTACACTTGTTTTTCTTCTAATAACAATATTGATTAAGATCTTATGAGTAACATTTTACTACATTGTAATCTAAATAGTAACTAGATTAGATTTAATCTAAATCTAAATACTAACCACAAGGGCATGAAATTTAGACAGAATGTCTTATGTTCATCTATACTGGAGGTAAATGAAGTTGTATTTAGAGCTGTTATATAATTTAGGTAAATGTTTTCAGAATATAGCTAAAGTAGGAATAAATAAAATGGAAGAAAATAATCATCAAAGGTAATCACAAGTCATAGAAAAACTTTTTTTTTAATTTTTGAAGCGATTGTCTTTGATAGAGATGGCTCTGTTCCTCTTAACAGATTATCTTAGACCTCGTTCAAACAAGATTTCATTCCCAAGACTCGGCAAAAACTACTTTCATCAGTTACCAATGACCTTTATGTGACTAAATGCCACTATCAATTCTCAGTCTTCATCTTGATTATCAGCATCGTGCAATTAGCAGAAGCATGATTGTCCAATCACTCCTTCCTTTCTCATGTACTATCCTCATTAAAATTCAGAAAAACCACACATGTTTTTCTCTACCTCATTGATTGCTCCTTTCTGATTCCTTAATGTTGAGGAACCTCAGAGCTCTGT
Organism: Lutra lutra; assembly: GCF_902655055.1. Classification (NCBI taxonomy): domain Eukaryota; kingdom Metazoa; phylum Chordata; class Mammalia; order Carnivora; family Mustelidae; genus Lutra; species Lutra lutra. The sequence goes on along the minus strand of NC_062280.1, from coordinate 61,051,402 downwards.
CTTTGTACCTCTCTCTTCTCCATGTACATTTACTTTTCTGGTGATCTCATCCAGAGTCTTCACTTTATATGATAACTTAATGTTGACAAAGCCACTTTTTAAATTTTTTACGACTCTCAAATTTGTCTCTCTGACCCAGACTTCTGCCCTGTATTCTAGACTCATAAATCGAACTATCAAGTCAACGTCTTTCTGTCCATGTCTAATGGACATCTCAAATCACCATGCCTAAAATGGAGTTTCTGATTTTCTCACCTTCAAACCTGTTCCTTCTGACCTTCAAGCTTGGTTGACCTCAACTCTACCCTTCCAGTTGTTCAGGCCAAAACCCCTGTAGTCATTCATGACTCTTTCTTTTACCCCACACATCAAGTTTGTTAGAAAATTCTATTAATCTTTTCAAAATGTTTTCATAATCTGATCACTTCTCATCACTTCTTCTGCCAAACCCTAGTCAAAGCCAAAATTATCCTATGTCTATATAAACATAATAGCTTCTTTTTACTTAAATTTATTTTTAATTCAAGTGTAATTAATATACAATGTTCTATTAGTTTCAGGTATACAATATAATGATCCAATAATTCTATCCATTCTTCAGTGCTCATCATAAGTGTACTCTTCATCCCTTCACCTATTTTACCCATTCTCTCACCAATATTCCCTGTGGCAACCACCAGTTTGTTCCCTATATTTAAGACATTTTTGTTTTGTTGGGTTTTTTTCTTTTTTTCCTGTTTGACTCTTTTTTTCTTGTTCATTTGTTTTGTTCCTCATTCCCACCTATGAGTGAAATCATGCAGTATTTGTCTTTCTCAATTGACTTATTTCACTTAGCATTATACTCTCTAGGTTCACCCATGTTGTTGCAGATGGCAAGATCTCATTCCTTTTTTTTTTCTGAGTAATAATCCATTTTCTGAGTAATAAGCCATTATATATCCATTTATATAATATAATCACTTTATCCATATATATTCTTTATCCCTTCATCTAAAGATGGACACTTGGGTTGCTTCATAATAGTTTCCTTAAGAAACCACTCTGCTTCTATTCTTGCCAACAATAGTTTGTTCTCAACAAAACAGCAGGATTGATACTGTTAAAATATGTCAGACTGTGTCTTTCTTCCACTCACAACTCATGTCTGGTTCTCCATGCCATTCCAACTGAAAGTCCAAGTCATTATAATGGCTCATAGGACTTCAAGCTCTGGCTATCTTTTGCTTCTTTACCCACATGGAGTACCCCTCTCCCTTTAGCTCACTCTGTTTGGATCATACTGACCTTTGTGTTATTCCTTGAACAACACAGGGAAGTTATTACTTAGGGCTTCTGCTGTATGGCTCTACCTTTTCACTGGAATTGTCTTTCCATGAGTGCTTGTGAGGCTAGCTTTCTTATATGCTTCAAGCTTTACTCAGCATCTCTTTTTAAATGATGCTTACCCTGACTACTCTGCTTAATAATACAGCCTTCCCCTTTAGTACTCACATTCCCTCTTACCCTGCTCTACCTTCTCTTTTTTTTCTCTTTTAACCCTTATTACCATTTAACAAACAATGTAAGTGACATATATCACATTTATTATTAATTTTTTATCTCACTCAAATAAATGTAAGCTCTCTACAGGCTATTATTGGGTATTTACTCTACCTTCTACTTATTGATTAATTGTTTGCAAATTTATGTTTTGCTATCATAAATATCTTTATCTCTTAAAAGAATTATCTTCCTAAAATATATTTCTAGAGATAGGATTACTAGGACCAGGACTCTTTTAAGACTCTGAATAAATATTCCCAGACTGCTTACCAAATGGATTGTGTCAACTTATATTCCTACCAACAATGTACTAGTATTTACTTCAATACATCCTCATTAATAATGTGTTGCCATATTTTGACAATTTAATTGCCAAAAAAATGTTGTATGCTAGTTATTTAACTGAAATTTCTGTGACATTGAAAATGTTTCCTTCTTCACTTTTGAAAGTTGTCTGTGCTCTTTTCACCTTTATAGATCACCTGTACCTGTCTTTTCTCCAATTATCTTTTAGTGTTTTATGTCATTTTTTCTTGCCAGTTTGTCAATTTTTGGCTTGATATACCTTGAAACTGATATTCATTTTATATGGGTAATTCTAGCACAGCTATAATACATAGGTGTATGGTACATATAATATCGTAAGTATAATACACATATAGTATCATTAAAAATTGAGTCTTTAAGGATGCAAAGGTTCATCTACATCTGAAACTAATGATGTTCTATATGTTGGTTATTCAAATTTAAATTAAAAATAAATAAATAAAAGCAATTCATAAATTTTAAAAAAAGAATGTACATGTTCAGTGACTTTCTTCATAGGTGTTACAAAGAGAAGGAGGTTTCTGTGGAAAATTTGAATGTTTACAAAAAATTTTCCCATCTCACAGTGCATGGAGCTCAATGCATATCTCCAAATGAAATCTCATAGAAAGGGTTTTAAGTATATGTAGTAAAGGTTACTCTTGAACAATGTCTAATGTCACTACAAAAATGTGGCCAAAGTGCAAAGCAGGTGGAGCAGAGAAATAAACAGAGGTTTGGTGCATAGATGAGCATGACTTAGAAATGCACTTCCATTGATAATCTGTCAGCATCAATTGTACTTTTAAATTTTCCTCTTAGAATTTATTCTCCGGTACCAATTTCTAGCCAAGGAGAATGACATTGATTGTAGATAATTGACACTGGACTTTTGGGGTGATTTTAAAGGTGACTTTAAATCTCTTCATATTTTGCTTGTTGGTATTTTAAAGATCTAATGATAATGATCTTACATTTACAGCCAGGGCAAGCTAAAAAATCTCCCTTTACTGCAGAGACCCTGTCAGAGACAATTCGTTCTATTGGATTTTTTTCTTTTCTTTTTCTTTTTTGGTATCTTTAGTTAAGAATGCCATATGGTTTCTTTTTCTTTATGACATTATGTGTTCTAAAACCTTTACCCCCAAAATGAATTTATACGGATACTATGCAGAAGGATCAAGTTTTCACCAGAGATGCTGCCTTCCCCACAGGTAAATGCGGCCTCCATTTAGCTGTGTGCAGCAGCATCACAAAACAGTGTGAGGTGAGAGTGAAGGCTCTCTTTGGACCCAAAGAGAATTTAAGTAGGTAGAATGTAATTACCCAAGTTGGACTTAAGCCAGAATGACGGGGTTAACATCCTTACTACCATTCATCCTAATTAAAGAAAATTGAAACTAACAACAGCTACTTTCCCAAAATGTGAGTCATACACCTTTTCCCAGTGTCTTTCATTTTCTCTTTATTGATAGAGTCTCCCAGGCAAGGACTGGGTTTTATCTAAGTCAACTGTCTATTGCCAGCAAAACTGTTGTTGTTCTTTAAAGATATGAAAATACAATCTAGTCATTACTTAAAGGAATTATGAAATGTGAGAAGAAGTATAATTTCTCTTTTGATGTCTAGGTTTAAAAAAAACAAAACCCAAAACACTATACACATGGCATGGAGCCCAGGTTTGTGGAGTTGGGATTATTTGTTTTACTCTGATGTCAAATCAAATAAAATGATACTCACTTGGTCAAAATTATGGAAACATTAAAATATAGGATTCTGAATAAGCCCATCTTTAAAAAATATTTTACACTTCCTGTAAAAAATACTATCCCTTTGAATGTTGTATGTTTGATTCATTTGTTTGCATTTCTGCCTTCCTACACTAACATGTGAGCTCTTGAAGGTAGGGACCATGTTCTTTTGTTTTTGTTTTTGTTTAATCTGAGTAGCATCATCACATAGTACATGCTCTATGCAAATTACTGAATGTTTCTTATTTACTGCATTTATATGCACCTAAACAACTAACTGACCAGTTAGATGAAAGGAATAATATGCAATTTCTTTTCTTTTTGAAATGTAGCTTTCCTTGGATTCCTTTAATCCCTACTTTCTCCTTTTGTTAGAATATTCCCAAATCATACTCCTCTAACATTCAAACATTTTATTTTTCTTCTATTGGAAACAATCACTATCCTATAATTAAATGCATTCAATTAACAATGGGAGTTTCTAATTCTTACTCTCTTGGAGATTGTTTTTCAATTTAAACCCAGTTAAAAATACTGAATGCCAGAAAGACCTTCCTAATGCAGGTGCATATTAATTTACAGCCCAAATCCACTCTCAGGTATTTGTTCTTCAAATGACTCTTTAGCCAAACATCAGGGAGCTGCCCTGTGGTAGTGGCTGGGTATGCAAGCGGGGGCAACCCAAAGAATCTTTGAAAGTAAACATCAGGGGAACAGATATCAGCTCCTGTGCTTTTCTTTTATGTGAATATTACCTTTCCCACGATGCTTAGCAGTTTTGATACTCTGCTGTCATATGGTTTGTACCCCATAGCAGAAAGAGCAGAGATACAAGTGTGATATTGTCTACAGGCCCAGAGACAAAAAGAATGGGTGAAAAATTGAAGTGATAAGTCATAGGGATAACTTATTTTTTTAAGGTTACACTATTTTATGGTCACACTATGATAAGAGTTGAACAATTTGGCTTGAATAAAGGAATCTTTAAACTTTTAATTCTCTTAAATCAAGTTTTCTTGTTTTTGTCTCTTTGTGTAGTTCAAAAAGTTCGATAATCTATTTGATACCCCACATTTCATGAAGCTGTTCATGTATGGCCTGGGATTAAGACAAGTGTCAGTCAGAAACACAGCACTGCTGTAAAAAGTGCTGTTTTTGCAGAATTTCCAACCCAATTTAAACCTATTTATTCTTGATATCTCATAAGAAATATTTAGTATCATGGGATTTGCAGCCCAATTTTCTGACCAAACAGGTTCAGATAATTTTTAAAAGCTTATGATAAGCAACTTTAAACTTCTGCCCAAATCTCTGATTTTAGATCTCCTTGCAAACCATAACAGACTACCAGTAAATGCTCCTTAATCTTTGGTTAACTAGCATTTGATTATCTCTATGTAGATGATTAATGACACCCAGCAGGCATTTGAGCTACTTCCCCAACTAATAGTTATTATGGCCTCAAAGAATTGCTAGTTTTATTTTATTTTTATTATTAGTTTTATTTTGTGTTTATTACTAGTTTAAGCATAACAAAAGGGTAGATTTGCTATAAAAGTCACACAGTGCCTTCCAGTGACAAATGCAAATGGCATTCATAGTATTGATTCACTTCTACACACCCCTAGAGAAGAAGGCAAGTGACCTGTGGTTCTACCTTAAAGCCTGAGTCTTGGGGGCATGAGACAAAGGTTAAATCCTCTTGAGGTTACTTTTATGGAAAAACTGGTGAAGTTGAGAACTTAGCAGTATGATCACACTGGGGTTCTTAGGTGACATCCTAAATAGAGCAAGAGAAGATTTGGCTGTGTCTTTCCTCCCTTGGGTTCTTGCAAGGCCTTGTGTTCTAGGTTGTTATTTATGCTAAATAAAAACTGCACCCCTCTAATAAATATCTTTTCCTGTTTAAGTAAACCATGCAAAGTTTCTATTGCTTGCAACTAAAAAGCCTAACCAATAGTAAATAAATATGATGCCATGATGCTATGGTTGCTTTATAAAATTTGAGAGTTGCACTATAAAACTGTAAATGTCAATCTAGATTGTAGTAATTGTCCAATAAGTATTAAGAATGTAACTAGATGAAATTAAAATAAAAGAAAACTCAATAGCACATTTTTGTCTACCTCTACCTTTATGAAAAATAACTGAACAAAAGAGTCTAGAAATTTATTTAAAAAGCCACTTCTGACTTTTGTTTTGGTTCTGGCATGTAAGGATTTTGGAAGTTGTTATTCTATCCTAACGACAATGAAAAAACAAACAAATAAAAAATCCTGGGCGCCTCGGTGGCTCAGTGGGTTAGGCCTCTGCCTTCGACTCAGGTCATGATCTCAGAGTCCTGGGATGGAGGCCCACATCGGGCTCTCTGCTCAGTGGGGAGCCTGCTTCCCCCTCTCTCTCTGCCTGCCTCTCTGCCTACCTGTGACCTCTCTCTTTCTCTCTCTCAAGTGAATAAATAAAATCTTAAAAAAAAAAATCCTGAAAAATCAGCAACTCTTTCTAGATCTGTCAGAAAAGTGAGGTGATAGGCCCAAAAACTTCCCCTAAAATTTGGAGAAACAGACAAATGGGTACAGAGAATCATAACCTACCTGCTAGAAGAAACTGCTATGGGAAACAGTGAACCTGAACTGCCACTGAGGGAGAGTGAGAGGCTAGAGTTAGTAAGTCTGAGAGTTATAAGCCCAGGGGAGCACAGTTCTAGGAGGGGTCTCAGTATTTTGGTGAGTTTTACCTCTATAGGCTTGATTAGCTTCTCACACTAAATGCTGGAAAAAAAAAAAATCCTCCAGTAAGAATCAAAGGAAATGCTAGAGATAAAAACACTGTAACAGAAATGAAGAATGCCTTTAATGGACTCATTAGTAGACTGGACACATGAGGAAAAATCTCTGAGCTTGAGGATATGTCAACAGAAACTTCTGAAATGAAAAAGCAAAAGGAAGAAAATTTGGAAAAACAGAGTAGAATATCAATTTCAAGGTTTGTGAGACAATTGCCAAAAATCAAACATATGTACAGGACTACCAGAAGAAGAAGAAAGGGAAAAAGGAACAGTAGCAACATATGAAGCAATAGTGAGTAAGAATTTCCACCAAACTAATGTCAGACACAAAACCACAGATCCAGGAATCTCAGAGAACACCAATCAGGATAGATGAAAATAAAGAAAAAGAAAGAAAGAGAGGAAGAAAGGAAGAAAGAAAGAAAGAAAGAAAGAAAGAAAGAAATCTCTGCATGTAGGCATATAATATTCAAACTTCAGAAAATCATGGATAAAATCTTAAAAGAAGCCAGAGATGAGAATTATATTTGATTTCTCAGAAATCATGCAAGCAAGCAGACACTAGAGTAAAATAGTTTAGATGTTAAGGGAGGAAAAAAAAAAAAAACACAACAACTTGGAATTCTGTATCCTTTGAAATTATTTTTCAGAAGTAAAGGAGAAATAAAGTCTTCCCCAGACAAACAAAAATTGAGGAACTTTGTTGCTGGTAGACCTGCCTTGTGAAAAATGTTGGTCTTCAGAGAGAAGGAAAATGATATAGGTCAGAAATGTGGATCTATGTAATGAAAGGAAGAGGATCAAAGAAAGAAGAAGTGAAAACAAAATAAAAACTTATTTTTCTTATTCTCAATTGATTTAACAGATAATTTTTGTTTTTTCAAAATAATAATGAAACAATGTATCAGTTTTTTTAAAAAGATTTATTCATTTCAGAGAAAGAGTCTGTGCTTGAGGGGTGGGTAGAGGGAAAGGGAGAGGAAAAGCAGACTCCCTGCTGAATGTGGAGCCAGACATAAGGCTCAATGGAAGCGGGAGGGGGGCTCAACCTCCTGACTGAAGACAATGACCTGAGCTAAAACAAAGAGTCAGTGGCTCAACTGAGCCACCCAGGTGTCCCAACATTAGATCAGTTTATACACACACACACACATACACACACTTATGTCTGCTTATGTAGAGGTGAAATGAATGACAGTAATACTACAAGGGCAATATAGGAATTAGCTTATTTTGTTATTATAAAGTACTTACACTGTGTGTGAAGTGGTATAGTGTTGTTGGTTTAGCTGTAAAGGTGTATTGCAAACCCTAGGGTGAGCACAAAAAAAGTTTAAAAAAATGTATAAAGAATATGCTAAGAAAAAAGAGAAAATTCAATCATATAAGATGCTCAATTAAAACCAAAAAGACAAAAAAAAAGAGAGAGAGACAGAGCAAGAGAGAGAAAACAAAAATAGAAACAAAGAACAAAGGCAATGATTAGAAAACAGTGACAGATGTACTAGATATCAATCCAACAACATCAATAAACACTTTATTTATTTATTTATTTTTAGAGATTTTATTTATTCATTTTGCGTTAGAGAGAGAGAGAGCAGAGGGAGGGGCAAAGAGATGGAATCTCAAGCAGACTCTGTACCAAGTGTGAGCCTGATGTGGGGCTTGATCCCTTGACTCTGCGATCATTATCTGAGAGCAACCAAGAGTTGGATGCTCAAATAACTGAGCTACCCAAGCACCCCTCAATAATCACTTTAAATGTCAGTGGTCTAAATACACGAATTAAAAGACAGAAATTGTCAGACTGGATCAAAATACAAAACCCAACTATATGTTGGCTATAAGAAACTCACTTTAAATAAAAAGATATATAGATTAAAGGGATGGAATAAACTCAAATTGAGTTAAATCCCTACATGTAAGACTTCATACCATAAAACCCTTAGAAGAAAACATAGGTAGTAATTTCTTTCACATTGGCCAAAACAACATTTTTCTAGACATGTCTCCTCAAGCAAGGGAAACAAAAGCAAAACAAGCTATTGGAACTACACCAAAATAAAAACCTCTTGCTCAATGAAGAAAATCATCAACAAAACATCAAGCCAACCTGCACTAAATGGGAAAGGATATTCGCAAATAAAGTATCTGTTAACAGGTCAATATCCAAAATACATAAAGAACTTACACAGCTCAACATCCTTCCCCCAAATAATCCAATTAAAAAATGGGCAGAGGGGGCGCCTGGGTGGCTCAGTGGGTTGAGCCGCTGCCTTCGGCTCAGGTCATGATCTCGGAGTCCTGGGATCGAGTCCCGCATCGGGCTCTCTGCTCAGCAGGGAGCCTGTTTCCTCCTGTCTCTCTGCCTTCCTCTCTGCCTGCTTGTGATCTCTCTCTGTCAAATAAATAAATAAAATCTTTAAAAAAAAAAAAAATGGGCAGAGGACCCAAACAAACATTTTTCCAAAGAAGAAATACAAATGGCCAGTAGATGCATAAAAAGATGTTCAACATTACTAATCATCAGGGAAATGCAAATCAAAACTATAATGAGATAACACATCATGCTTGTCAGAATAGCTAAAATCAAAACCAGAAGAAACAATAAGTGTTGGTAAGGATATGGAGAAAAAGGAACACTGTGAACTGTTGGTGGGAATGCAAATTGGTGCAGGTACTGTGGAAGAGTATGGAGGTTTCTAAAATACTAAAAATAGAACTACCATATGATCCAGTAATTCTACTCCTGGGCATTTACCTAAAGAAAGCAAAAACACAAACATGAGAAGATACATGCACCAACAACAAAACCCAAACTTTTAAATACTGAGAACAAACTGATGGTTGCCAAAGGGGAGGTGGGTGGGGTAATGGGTGAAAAAGATACAGGGGATTAAGAGTACACTTGTGATGAGCACTGAGTAATGTATAGAATTGTTGAATCATATTGTACCCCTTGAAGTAATATAACATGGATATTAAGTAAACTTTGATTAAAAATAATGCCTTAGAATAAATTATTAAATTATTATAATAATTCAGTTTGATTTTCTTCATTCTATTTCTGTGTCCAAATTTTAAGATTTCAGACTTTTATCGCTTTATTTCTGGATCATCAAAGTAGTCTCTGAAATTGTTTCCTGGTTTTCAGACTATATAATTCTAAACCATCCATTGATTAATAGCACATTCACATTCTTTGAAACATCCACGTTTTATTTTGCCCATATATAGGACTGTTGACAATACTGACTCCATCTTTGGCCTTCCATCTTGTTCATGTTTGCTCAGTGATTTCTCTTGGGGCTGCATGTTCCAGATCCCTTAGAGATTAACTTACATGCCTTAGAAATGCCCCTCAGAACCAGCAACAGGAGAGGCTTATTTTGGCCTCCCACGAATCTGTTAGAAATAACAGTCTTCCCCTTCCTGATGTATAGGTGGTGCCAAAAGATCTAATTAAAGGTTAGCTGTCAGGTGTATGCAAGTCCTTTGAGATGCGTGCAAACGCCCTGTTCTCTACACTACAATGCCCTTCTGTGTGTCCCCTCACTCTATAAAATCTGTGGACTAAGGTCTGGATTTTGTGGAGAATAACTGTGCAGCTGCTGTGGATTGTTCTGTCCCTGATCATCCCTGTCAGTAAGTTGACAGAAAGAAACTCTATGTAAACTGTACGGACTGGCCTGCTTCACTTTCTGGTCTCAAAGTGCTTTCTCAGTTTTGGGGAATACGTCACTGTCTCTTTTCCACCTACTAACACCATATTTAATAGCCTTTTATGACTTCTTGGATAAAAATCTACATCCTATTTATTATGAAAAGTTCTTTATAATGGTGCTCTTTATCTACCATCCTCATGACCCACCACAACCCTGTAAATTCACTGTCATTTCTAGTTCAATACCAAACAACCTCCCTTGTTATTAGTGTTTTATACTTCATCTAATATTCATCTAATATTTATATTTCATCTAATTTCTCCACAGTTTATTTAAGTCTTTCCATCTTCATAATTCCTGACACTCTAGTCAGGGAACATGAAAAGTTACAGCAGAGGAAACATGGTCAATAATATCATAATAACATTGTTTGGTGACAGATAGTGACTACACTTACCATGATGAGCACTGAGTAATGTGAAAAACTGTTGGATCATTATATTGTACATCTGAAACTAATATAACACTGTATGTTAAATATAATTTAACTTGAAAAAATTTTTTAAAAAATGTAGTAAGAAATGTAAAGGGTGAAGAAAGATACACCATGTGTGGAAGTCTGCTCAGGGTACCATAACAACATAGCAGAGACCAGGTGTCTTAAACAACGGAAATGTGTGACTCAACAGTTCTAGAGACTGGGAAATCCAAGAGCAAGGTATCGGCAAAGTAGGTTTCAATCTGACATCTCTGCTCGTGGTTCGTAGGCAGCTGCTACGTTACCTTCACGACCTACCCAGAATCATAACTTCTGATAACTTCTATTGCTACAAGGCCATTTTCATCTCTCATGCATTGTTCCCAGAGCGCCTTATGAGTCTCCCTCTTTCTGCCCCTCTCCCCCTACATTCTATCCCCAACACAGTGTGTCCCTGTGATACCATAGGAGATCTGTTCACAAACTTGTCTCCAGGATGCTGGGCAATCTGGACCTTTCTCCATCTCTTGCCCCCTCTGCTTTGGTTACAAGAACCTTCCAACACTTCACAGGCACACATCACGTGTGCTCCTGTCCAGGACCTTTGCTGTTACTGTTCTTTCCTGGAATTCTTTTCTGCCAAATACCTGCCTGACTTTCTTCTCACCTTCTTTAGGTCTTGGCTGGAGTGTCATCTTCTCAGTGACATCAATATATTTAGAAGTTGATTCTCCATCCTTTTCCCTGCATAGTATTCTCCATTGAACTTGTAAATATATAACATACCAGCTTTCATACAGTATCTTTTGGTTTTTGCCTGTTTCTGCTTGCTAGGATATTAAACCCGTTAAGGTGAGGTTTTTATTTTATTCATTTATTTGCTTATTGGTCTATTCTGTTCAGTGTTTTCTCTTCAGTGCCTAGATTATTGCCTGGTACATAGAGGCTTTTAATAAATTTGTGTTAAATAAATAAAAGATACATTTACCTTTGTATATGTCTCCCATTGTATTGTAGTATGGAGGTCAGGGACCATAGAACATTTATCCTTTCCTCTGCTCTTTGCCCCACTGGACATGAGGGCATATAATATGTATTCAGCAACTGTGTGTGTGTGCATGTGTGTGTGTGTGTACGGTGCACACAACTCGTGAGTGTTAAAGCTGAGAATGGAACCTGTGTCTTCTAAATTTGGTCTCTCCATGGCTGTTTCCTTCATATGATGATGCATCTCTGTTTCAGAAGAGTCTGGCTGAAGAGGCTTGAGTGTTGTCCTTTAATTTTTAAAAATCACTATCTCATTCATGCTTATTTCCTGACTAGTAAAATACATTCAATGCTTAATTTACATGCAAGAATTACATGATACGGTGGCAGAATATTATAATATGTTTGGTGAAATTTAAGCTAAAGACAGAGTACATTATTGCAATATAGGCCAGTTGTTTACCACATTAATGATGACATATTCTCTTTAGCAGGTATTAAATGCCTTTGCGCCTGGCAATGTCCCTAGCTCTGAAGATTGAATAAAAAATGTGTGCCAATCTCCTACTCTATACATTATTCTGACCATCTTGCCCCTTTCCCAAGAGTGTTTGAATTTTCTGATGGTCACTTTTGCTAAGAAAATATTCTTCTATAATTCTCCACATGACTAAAAAGTCAAGATATGGGAAGTGCATACACATGAAAAAAAAAAACCAAGCAGAAAAGTGTAACTTCTTTGATTAGGCTTTTTCCTACTTATCTCAGCTGAGGCTTAATTTAATATATATTTTCTCTGTTTTATACTCTTGCTGTCTCCTGGGAGAAACTACTGCTGCTTACAGCACAGGTTTTTATAGTTTGATTTATCTATCATTTTTCTTCAGTATTTACCAAATAAATACAATGTTTCACAGCTTTACAATCTGTGGCAAGAATGTTCTAAATCTTCCCTAGTTTTTGTAAAATCTTTGACAGCATATTCTTATCGCTTTTTCCTGTTCAAAAAATTATAGAAACCAGAGGGCAAAGAAACACTTGTTTTTCCGTTAGGAGAATGGAGTGAGTAATCATAAGAAAGGGTTTTCAAGATCATTCAGCATTCCTTTCAAGAATCCTCATCTTATCATAAGGAGACTAATTCCACTGCTATCACTATGTGTATTACCCTTACCTTTGTAACAGTTAGTTACCATTATTGAGCTGACTTACTTGCATATCGTCTTTAATTCTCAAACTCTACTGTGAAATGGGTACTATTTATAAATTATTTATTCCATTTTATGGAATAGGAAACTGAGATTCACAGTGGTTAGATGATGTTCTTGAGGTCACGGAGCTATTAAAGGCTGGTGTTAGAATCTGAACACAAACCATTCTGCTTTGTCTTCCAAATGTGGAGTATGAAACTCATGACATTGCTGTGAAGTCTATAACCTAAATAACTGAGCTCTTCCCTCATATAATGAACATATCTTGGCACTCTGTTATGGAAATTTTAATATAATTCAAATTAATTCCAAGTGTTATTTCAGCATTTTGTTCCTATATTGAAATATTTAAGAAAATTAAAAAAAACTATAGTAAAATTATAGGTGGTAATAGGATTCTATATATTTTTTAATTACAATGATAAAAGAAGGCAATTCAGTGAATTTTCTGAGGATAATATAACACAAACAACAAAGATTCGTTGTGAAATCTAATCTTTATCATAGGATATTGTACAAACTACTAGGCTTATAAATTAATAAATATGAAGAAAAATTAATTGTGTGTTAGGTAAAAAGAGGAGATCCTCCTTGAATTGGTTTTGAAAGAGACTAGATGGAAGAAAAGAATAAAATTTTACAGCACTTTTTGCATAGCAGGCATTTTTTTAAAGCAGGCATATTCCTTATTACACACCCAACTTCCTGACAAAAGACCTCTGAAGTGGGCATTTTATCCTAGTGTAAAGATGAGGAAACTGATACTCACAGAGAAAATAATTTCTTTAGTCTCCAAGCCAATAATTGTGGAGCCAGGTGGTGGTCCTGAGATTCCCCTGGTATTGGTCTACTTGATTCTCCTGGTCTGTGTTGCTATGTGTGTATTGAGTCTCCGAGAAAGAATGCATCTGTGGCGGGGAGTGGGGGGTGGGTGGTAGTGGAGGTGGTGAAATCAGACACGTTGCCCTAGGGGACTTAGTTAGGTAGGACCTTGCAGGCCATTAAGAGTTTGACCTTCCTTTGAATAAAATGGGAACATCCTAAGAGGCTTTCGTGTAGAAACCCAAAACAGTCTGCCAGAGATTAACAGTATGACTGTGACTATTCTCTTAAAAATAGACTTTAGGATAATAAGGATTTATGCAGTGGGAACAATTAAGGACTAATGCCATATTTCATGCAGATAATCTGATTTCAATCATATTTAAATGATAGAACCAATAAGATTTGCTAATGGATTCAATGAATACTCCTACTATCATGCTATGAAAAATATTATGTATCTTCTCTGCCTTCTCTTTCACCTTCCATAAACCACTTACACATTTGTCATAGTAAGATGTGTATCTTAGAAAGAATACTGGTGGGAAAGTAAGAGATGATAATATGCCTAGAAGCAAAGAGACCAGATAGAAGTCTGTTGCACTTATCCTAATGATAGACTATGGTGGCTTGACCAAAGGGAGAGATGAAGACGGAAATTCATCTGTAGAGTTAGGATAGGAATAAATGACTGGTATCAAAGCACAGAAAAGAAGAATGATTCATAGCCTTCTGATTTAAGCAAAGGATGATGACGCCATTCTAAGATAAAGATTTACAGGAGACAGATAATAGGTTGAATGTAGAAGTTATGGGAAGATAACATGAACTCACCTTTGAACTCAGGGTTCTTGTGGGAGATCCAAGTGTTTCCTGAGTGTGGGCTCAGAGGAGACATCAAAGCTCATGGACAGTCAAGCTCATCATCATATGGATAATTAAAGCTATGAGAATGGTTGAGATTATCCAAGAAGAAGGTTTAGGATGAAAAGAACAAAGATTTGAGAATAGAACAAAGAAGAATATATCCATTAAGTGAGTGGGTTTAAGCAAAGCTGTCCAAGAAATATGATTAAAAAAGAATGGTTAGAAGAAGTTGGGGTAAATTTATGAAGGTTAAGTGTGGGGAAGCCCAGGGAATAAGAGTGTGTGGTCAACAGTCCCAATGTTGGCAGCTGGCAGAGTAACTCAAGGTTTGGAAGTAAGTGGAATTAGCAACATAGAACTAATTTCAATGGTGAGGAGGAACTATATTACTGTAGATTGTCTGTTGGCCTGTTCACTAGACACGAAGCTCCTATAGCAAGGTGCTGACTTCTTGAGTCTGCTCAATTCCTATTCCTCTGCTCTAAGTCATGGCATAGCACACACTGAAGATTTGGGATTTCACTGCCCCTCTGAAATGGTGACTTATACTGTAATAATAAATCATGGGTTCCACGTTGTATACTCTATGCCCCTTATGCTTCTTAAAAAATATTATTTTCAATTTTCACTGAGAGACTTAAGACAACTGGACCATATAGCATCTTGAATTGCATTTGTCATTTCCTGCTTAATTATAGATGTCTCATTTTATTTTTAGTGCCACTAAGAATTACTATCTTTGGGAGCTAATTGCTGTAGAGTCACAGAGTGTCAGTTATTTGTGACTTGTACAATCTATGCTGATGACTATACAACTTACATCCAAGGAATGCCACATTCCACAGTGTGCAGTGTTGGATAACGAGATCATTTTCCACTGAATTCCAAGTTCTCTAAACTCCACCACTAATATATCTGGATGTGAATACCCTAATTTGTGAGCTACATAACTCCTTTGTTCCCTTGCAATAGATGTTGTATTAAAATGTCCTTCATACCCCAAAGACAGTGTTCCTTCCCTATAAAGCACCCCATTATACCCGAGAGCAGTGTAGGGCTTTTGTAGCCTCACTCAGAACTCCATTCATGCCCTCTCTAATAAAGGCCTCTTTGTAACATTCACTTTAGTAGAACTCCCTAAAATCTCAGGTTCTCTGGAAGAACTCTAAAGAGAAGAAAGGGGAATGTTAGAAGACTAACTTGTACTTGGTGCAAATATGAATAAAAGACTGATCGGTTCAAGATCTTTTTCCCTTTGCAATAGTGCCAACGAGATGAAGAATTTGTACACTTATTTTCGTCACATTGTTCTAATGATACCGCCTCTCTTCTTTGCCTGCTTTATTGGTGTTTACCTACTTATTTTTTATACCTTCCACCTTTGGCTTTGCTTTTTCAATGCAAAAAACTTATGCATACCCAGAGACCAAAAATTTCCATAAGCTGCATTTTATCAAATAAAACATTTGTACAAATATAAGGATTTTTGGATTTCAGAGTGAAGTTTCCTATCCTATAACATTGTAAAGGAGATTAAATTTGACTTCGAAAGCAAAAGCCTTTTTTTCCCCTCAGTTTTGTGTAATATCTAATTTGATTCTTTGTCTTTTTTTTTCTATTTAAAAAAGAAAGAAAGAGAGAGAGAGAGAGAGAGGAGAGAGGGGAAGAAAGAAATCACAGTGGAAGAAAGTCAGACCAGAGATTATATTAGGCTGAGGCAAATGGTATTCACCTTTTATAGTCCCTATGTTTTATAATGAAGATACTTCATTGAAACAATGATGCATACTTCAAGGGTCCCCTGGAGAGCCGTGAATCCTGTTTGGAGAGATTCATGAATATGTGCATTAGCACAATCCAACTGGAACTTGCCCTTAAAAACGAACCACGAGAGAAGCTGATCAGTTTCTGCTTATGTATATAATCAGAAGGTTATCATATTATCTCCCTCTCCACAGGAAAAGCAGATGCGTATTTTTCTACCACCTTAAGATGAGAAATGCCAAAGGAAACAACAATTTTTCCCCCTCTGTGATGTTCATTACGTGAAACCCCATAGAGAATTTTTAATACTGGGTAAAAAGAGCAGAAAATGAATAGAGGCTCAATTTTTCAAAATGAACTTTAGTTTTTGCATGAGATGAATTGTAGAGCAAGCCCTCAAAAATACACATTTTTGCTTTCATTTGCTGAAGGGCACTAATAAACCTGCACTGAGTTCAAATATTGCTCAAAATTGCATATATGAGACGTCTATTTCAGAGCCAAAGCTTACAGAAAGGTACATGAAATTCTGTGTCTTAATGATGAATGCGGGGCACATGGCAGATTTTGAAGTAATAGTTTATTTAAAGTACAAAGAATTCCATGAAAAAAATTTCTAACCAGCAGTTGGTAACCAAATTTCAATAAAAATGGCAGACCACCACTAAGTTAGCAACAGTGATAAAGAGTATCCAGGTATATTTGCAGATGTAGTTCTGTATTTTTTTTAGCATATTAAAAAAGGGGAAAACCCTCCAAATCTTGATCATCCTACAGAAAGAATAGAGAAAAATTGTTATTACCTCAATACTGAATGTTGTTGAATTCCCATCTTTGATGCTGTGCCAAGCAGAAATCTCATTACCGAGTGTAAATAAATTTGAAGTTTTTTTTCCGGATTTGGGGGGAAAATGTTCCTTAGACAGGACTTTATGTAATTTGTGATGCATAGTTATTCTTACTTTAAGTCCTTTGCTCTGAGTTCAACCATGTCCGTGTTTGCAGCATGTTGTGCAAACACAGAGCGTAATAACTATCTCAAGAAGAAGAGTACAATTATATTAATGTGAAAAACTACTCAATTCCTGTCTGGCAATTTCTTTTTTAACTTGTCACCTAGTCATTACTTAGGTATCTGGTAATGAATTGCCAGAAATTGTTTCAATTTATCATTTTTTGTCCCTGCGTTCATGGAGAAAACAGCATTTGAACTCGTCCAGTATTGTTCTCAAACCTCTGGATTCAAAGCTTCCTGGACATCTTAGGCTCTCCAAGCGTGATTTGAGAGTCTGCACCATTCTCAGTATGCAGCATAGGGCCAAGGGAACATTGTTAATTTGAGAGGGTACAATGGTGTAGTCATGCATTTAAATTATTTCTAACTTTTCACCAGAAGTCGTATTCATGTTTTGGAAAATTAATACTTAGCCAAGCTCCAAGGAAGAAGGCATTTTATTTAGTAATAGTTCAAATAATGCAGTAAAAATGTCTCTCTGTGCATTTGAACTGGCCCGGGTGGCCTGATTCAATATTTTGCCCATTTTCTTGGCTTTTCCAGCTTTACACACACACACAAAGAAATTGTACAAAACACTTAGCACTATTTTTTCATAGCTGGTAATGAGGCTTTCACTGCACAAAGGCAAGGAAAAATTATTTGGAAAGGTGAACAGGTTTTTAGAAAAACTGAAAAACTCTCCTCATATGTTTTAGACTCAGCTTTCTGTCCCTTTCATGCATGTTTTAAATCTAGTCACTAGAATCCATGAAAGAATTATGCTTTCTAATGTTAAATGCTGGATGTGATCGCCCATGACGGCCTTAAAAAAACAAATTTCATAAAGAATGATGTTAAGAGAAAGGCTGCTATTTACTGATGGTTTTCTTTTTGTGCCTGTGCATATAAAATCTATTTATATCTATCTACCTCTCTATTCCCAAACTACCTCGGAATTCATGTATGCAGCACAGAAAATGTGGCTTTGAGCTCTTTTTGCAAATAGGTCCTATCATAGGATCTTAGAAGTTTTATCTTGTGCAAAAAGGCAGTTTTCACCAGCGACACAGCCATCTGTTTAGTGAAAACAGAGCTAGCTAGTGAATTGCAGCTTCTGTGTGTGTGTGTGTGTGTGTGTGTAGGCGAGGTGGTGGTGAGGGAGTAGAAGGTCAAAGGGTAAATTCCAATTGCTGTGACATATTTTTATGAGCTGAATCATACCCAGCTTTTAGCCTTGAAAGGGGAAGAGGATCTTAGAAAGGGAAGTAACATGAATGGGCAGGTCAGGAAAATCCTCAAGAAGTGCTCTTCCAAATTAGCAGTTAATTGCTCCCCAACCTGCCATAGTCATCCATTTGAATTTTATTTTATTGTCCCAAGACTTGAAAAGATCCCTGTTCTCTTGAATGAATCCCAGTAAAATTTGGATTGCAAAAGGCGAAGTTATCTTGGAGAATTTACTTCCCTTTTATACCTTTGGTATTTTTCTCCTTGTTGGAGGGGTGAGGGGTGAAGCATCCTTGAAAGTCAGAGAGGAGGAGGAGACTGTGCGGGGAGTTCGTTCCCAGCCCAGGGCTGACAAAGCATTGCTGCAGCATGAAGGAAAATGCTAACCAGAGCGGGGAGAGAAAGACAGGAGGGGCCCCAGGAACCAAGCTTTGTTAGAAGCCTTCCACACCACCCTACCCTCCTTTCCGCGCGCCCTCGCTCTCTGGCAAATGTGGAGGCTATTTTCTGCTTTTTACAAGGGGTACTGCCAGGAGGAAAAAAAAAAAAAAAAAAGAAAGAAAGAAAGAAAAGAAAAGAAAAATTAAATCAAACTTAAAAAAAAAAAAAGCGGGGGTGTGTGGAGTGAGGCGCGGGGGTAGGGAAGCTGATGCTGAAATCAAGGAAGACGCAGCAGGAGGGTCAGGGGCAACAGTCTGGACAGAAGCAGCTGCCGTGGCCGGCCCAGCACCGGCCAGCACCGTCCCGGCGGCGCGGCGGCAGCCCGAGTGGCAACAGCTGTGGGGAGGCCCGGCTTCTCTCCCGCGCCGTCCGCACCGGGGCTCGGGGTGGGGGGTCCCTATCGCTCCCATCTTCTGAGCCAGCACATTCCTCTCATTCCTTCACTCGCGCCTTCTCAGCGTCAGCTGACCGGCGGCTCCCTCCCTGGCTTTGGGGACCGGCGGGGCTGGTTTTCTTTCTCCGCTCTGCACGGGAAGGACACCCGGATTTGTTCTAGTAGGGGTCCCTGCGGCTTCAGCAGTGACTTCGCGGAGCCGGGGCGACCTGGGCCTCGCCCGCAGCGGTGTCCCCGCTGGCTCCTCCAACACCAAGGCAGCTCGTGGGTGAGGTTGCCAGGGACTAAACAGGACCTTCATTTTCAAAGTTGATGGGGATAAACCCAGCATAACTTGAGAAGGTGACCAGCTCCAAGGCGCGGACAGAAGATGAACAAATTAGGCAATTTCAGTATTACCAGAGACAGCATTATGACCCTTTTTGTTGTAAAAGGAACATAAATGTAGCTACAGATTGAATGAAGTTATAGGCCATAAAAGGGCAGGAGAGAAAAAGGAAGAGATAATAGGCACTGTCCATTTGAGCCTGTTACGCTTACTGTTTCGAATCTATGCAGATAGTGTTAGTGGCAAATACATAGTTTACCGGCAATAATAAATGAGGGAAGGAGTGAAGATAAATATCACGGAGCTCTGCGGTGCATTTAGAGTAGTGACAATTGCTGTTTATTTGCTTTTCATTTATGAACATTACACAGGGCAAGGTTATATGTGAGACATGTCGTTATATTATTTTTTCTCATATTTTTGGAAGTCAGGCTGAGTGGAAGCATTCCAGCTTATTTTCTTTATTTAGATAAACTAAAAAAAATCAATAAACCTCTTTTAGTATGGATTTCTGTCTTCTATTAAACACTCAAGCAAAACTAATTGTACATTTTTTGGCGTTTATAGCCAATCTGTTTGCCTTCATTAAGCCTATCCCATTTGATCATTAAATGCTGCCTAAAAGTTTGAAATATTTCACATATATGAACTTTAACTCTGCCATGAAATAATGTATTTCTTTATATACTTGAGCAGTTACCCACTGAAGATTTCAGGCACACGGTTCACTTGATGGAGAAGTAAAGAAATTTATTCTGTGTATTTAAGTAGAAGCTCCTTAAGGGCAAAATGGGATTTCTCCATACTCTGGAAACTACCAGCCTCACAATTAGCCAGCCTCAAGTAGGTGCATTTCTGTCTGGAAAAAACAAATAAGCCAAACTCCAAATTTCAACTTGTATACTTATGTTAGTTGGTTTCAACTAAATGGAGAAACGAGAATTTTTTAGGAGTGAAAGAACTTTGTGACTTTAATTAGAAGATGCAATTATTTGATGTGGTGACAAAAGTATATACAGGTGTATAATTGTCTATTTTGAAATTTTAAAATGCGTTACATTTTTTTTGGTTCTTTGAAATGGAGTGGAATAATTACAAATAGGATCACATTTGTCACATAAATGAAAGTGATCAAACATTGATTTGTATTACAAAAACAATTATATTACATTTTGATAAATTATTTTACATAAATTTCAACAACATGATATGGCATTTTACAAATACCTCGAAATAATTTTCTTAAGGACAACTAAGAGAAGTGACTATCAGAATACTATTTTTCCATGTGAAATTGAAGCAATTTTTTTGCAAAAATGATATGTGAGGTTACATGAAAACAAACATTCCATTAAGAATATTCCTTAAGTAGCTTTCAAAAGAGAAAGAAAGATGAAGCGTTAATATTTCTGTGGTGAGCTGACCAAAAGAATTTTTATGACTGATTTCATTTGGACATCTTGTATTTTTATGGTGTGATTTTAGGATTTTGATGTATTTTTTTGATGTGTCCCTTAATGTGCACATGGGGGTTCTTCATTGGCTCTTTTAACTAGAGAAAAATCAATGATTTCTTCATTCATAGATTGATCCTGATTTGTTTGTTATATTACTGTATCACTGATCTTTTCTAGACACAGTGATATTGCATGAAATTTATATTTCAATATTTTTACAAAATAACATAAAATCAGAAACAGATTTCACATAATAAAAATAAACTTCTGCACCACATAGTTTTTAAAAAGTGTCATTTAAAATGTACACTAAAATTGCATTTTATTTCTTTATAGTCAAACAAAAGCTCTCTGAATGAAGATTCCGGGATTCCTCGGGCTTTGTCTAAATTCAAAGTGCCCTCTACTGTCAAAAACTTGTACTGCTCGGAAAGAGAAAATTTGACAAGTCTGAAATCAAAATCTGGACAGTGAGAGACAGATGGAAGAAAACCAGGATAGGTAACAGCACTGCCACTCAGCCCCGGGGGCAATTCAGTTTGGAATGTTCCATCAGCAAATAGTTACACTCCCATTCCAAGTTAAAAATTACATTTAAATCACTTGTAATTTTACAACTGTTGCTTTATGCTTCTTTTCTTTTTCCTTTGCTTTGGTTTTAAAACTGAAATTTCACTTTGGTCCCACTGTACGTTTTCCTATCACGATCTGAACCATGCATGTTATGACTGTCAGACTAAATTTTAAAATGACACATACCCCAATATCTTTATTCTACCCTTGAGGAACACTATTTAGAGTTTCATTTCATATTTTTCTATGTTATGGTCTTTTCTTTTTTATTATGGATTATGTATACTTAAAAAGGCAAAATATTTATCATCACTCTGACAGAATAAAGCTAAGTAATCAGTTGAACCAGACTTTTAAAAATATCATGCAGACAAATAAAGGGTTGCCTATTAAGGTGTTTAAACATTATCAAGACAGTTGTAGCATGCTCTGTGTGTTTGTGTAAGCTTATTATAATCTTTCAATTAAATTCAGTGACCCCAAGAAAATTTTGCCATAAGAAATTCAGGCTATTCCACAATGTTAAGTTGTGTTTTATAATGTACTGCAAAGCAGTAGAACTTGAGGTTTGTTATAGATATAGGTGAAAATTTTAGGAATCATTACTGAGATGTTTTATTAAAGCTATAGATGGCATTGCAATATCTTCAAAAGAGTATTGTGATTGAATTTGCATAGATATTTTTAATAAAATCAATAATTTGAAGTGAGATTAAAGAGGCACGGACATAATCAAGAGATGGGAAAGCTCACCATTCAAGTGGCCAATATGCATAACAGGTCTCGGTTAACTAGGTCTTCACAGTCTTTGGTGTGTATTTCAAACAAAAACAAACTAGAGATTTAGATAACTTGGGGGAAGATCTTGTATAAAAATCAAGGACCATAGTTTTTCTGTCAAATAAATGTAGAAATGGTTTCTCAGTGTAATCAACCACTAAAGATTTTAGGAGCAACTGTTGGAGGAGAAAGCCAGAGAGCTCATGCTTCCAGTGGAGTGGGACTCAGGCCGCTGCCCTGTTTCCAGCGTGTTCCTTCTCTCTGCCTCTCATCTGATTGGTTTCTGCCTTTGCCACGTACCAGCTATCCGTGCTGCTTTCTGTGAGTAAGAAGGATATTCAAATAGCAGTTCACCATGATGTTTTCCTCATAGGAAAGGTTGTGTGTCACAAACAAGTGAATACACAACGAAACTAACACATGAATAAAAGAGAGAGGCAAAACTGATCCCCAAGAAGTGGTTCTCCCGTGGTAGAAGTTAGAGGTTATTTGGAGAAGGAGAAGTACTTGAGGGCAAATCTCTTAACTCAATGCATACTTGAGCCTAATTTTTGTGGAATTACCATTTCTCTTGATCAGAGCTGTTATTGTCACTCCTTGGAACATAATTTCATTTGTAATATTAACCCTAAACTCCATAAAAACATGCCCACATTAAAAAAGTCTAATGCTATGATATACTAGATGACCAATTCAATGTTTCTTTTTCCTTTGCTTTTTAAAAATTCTTTTCTTATTTATTTTTTAAAGATTTTTATTTATTTATTTGACAGAGAGAGAGACACACACAACAAGAGAGGAAACACAAGCAGGAAGTGCGAGAGTGAGAAATAGGCTTCCTGCACGCAAGGAGCCCCATGCAGGGCTTGATCCCAGAACTCGGGGATTATGACTAGGCTGAAGGCAGATGCTTAATGACTGAGCCACCCAGGAACCCCTCCTTTTCTTTTTAGAATCAACACTTTTCTTCTGAATTCATTTTGAGGTAATGTAATTTCTAGATAACCTAATCCAAGCTAATTAATAATGGGTCCCTTTTCTTTGTCATGAGTACTCTTTGTAATTAGGAGTCAGTTTGGGAAAACTTTAAATCAAGGGGCTGACATCCTCTAGCTAATGATGAGCTAAGTTAGACCCATGGAATGCTTTCTTCCTTCAGAATGAATTTTGAGGGAAATGTTACAAAAAGAAACAACAAGTAAACAAACAAACATTTGCTCCCTGAAGAGATTGCTCTTTATTTCCTACTTGGAACCTGGAAAGGACTTCTTTTTTTACCTGCCACCCGCCACCCCCCACCCTTTTTTTTTTTTGGCCTGGCTGTTCAACGGTCTCCAAGCTTCTGTGGTCTGCACAATAGCGTTCTGATGAATTCCATTTCTCGCAAGGTAGCTGGTCAGTTTCTTTTGGTTGCAACCAAATAAATCTAATGGACATGACTCATGTCTTTTTCAGTGAGCAACTCATAGATTCACAAATGATATTCACAGAAAGTTCACAGACTTTCATTTCATGATCTAGAAGCTTCGTTGAATAGGGGACTTGTCCAATGCCACGTAGCATGCTTGTGCAAGAGACTGCGACTCAGTCCCAGGCCTCCTGACAGCGACAGCCTTACACTGAATCACTGATGACTCACTTCTGCTTTCATGATCTGCCGGATTTTATAAACAGCCTTGTTGACAGAAATTCTCAACTTTTACATCCTTACAATCTAATACTGAGAACGTTGGTTTGGATACAAAACTAAAACCAGCATATATAATGGAGCTTAAACAATTTTAGGCAATGAGATTTTATGACAAACTGAAATGTTTGTAGTACAGGGGAGCCCTAACGTTTCACAGTTTGGTACAAGGATTGTCTTCCCTAAAAAAAGTGAAATCTAGTGTATTTAAACGGTGGAGGGGACATATTTGGATTGTATATGTTTATGTAACTATCAATAGCAACTGTCTATTTCCAATTTGATAAGATGCACAGCGAAACCCTTCTCTTTTTCTTAGGAGAATTGTTGCAGATAGAAGAAAATATAAATTGTGGAAAATTGTCTTCCGTTAACACATCAGTAGTGACAAAGCATGCCACAAGCATTTAATAAAGAGATTATTGCGGACTTTCTTCATTCCTGGGAACCAACAGAAAAATCTCAAGGGACAGATCATTAAATCTTCTTCCTCAGTGTTAACTTGGACAACAGCTCAGGAGACACCTCTGAGGGTGCAAGGCACTTATTAGAAGCATGTTTAGGAATCTCTGACTGTATTTCAAAAACCACTTCTGCAGCAAACAACAGGATAGTTACCAAGTCTTTCTGGAAACCATGTATAACTGGGAGATTCAATTCATTAGAAATATGATAAATTATAAATGGTAAAGGCTGAAAAAGGGTAAGTTGTGGGGGAAATATAAATTAAATATGAGAAATGTAATGTAACCATGAGAGATCACTTGGTATATATTACTTTATTATATTTTGTATTATACTTTTTGAGATAAGGCAATTTACCACAGTATTATTTTATGCTTCACTTACTTTACAGGGGAAAAAGCAAAGAAAAAATTCAGAAACAAAAATAAATAAAGTGTGTTTTGTCTTACTGTTTTTTTCTTTTTACATTGTTAAATATTCCCTTATTCATAACATAGAACATATTTATGGATCCTTCATTAGCTATAATTAATTCCCATTACTTTTTTCTTCCTTAAAGGGATTATTACTAAAACCATGATTTTTCTCTCACATCTTTATCTTTCCTTGACCTGGCACTTTACCTTTTTTTTGTTTGTTTTCTAATGGATTTCAAGTAATAAATTCAGTGTCTTTCATTTGTGTACTGATTCAGACTTAGTAAGTATTTTATAGTCAAACTTGTATTTGCTTCTCTTAAGGGCTCTCTTTCATAGTCGGCAAGTCCTTTATTGACGGGTAATTTGTTTGACTTTTAAAAAATGAGGTTCAGTGATTAGTTCAAGATAACCCATCTATTAGGAGATTAAAATCGGTGTAAAGCTCAGATCTTGAAAATCACAGCTGGACACTCATTTGTTCACTCCTTTACTAAATCATTCACTTAGGTATTTACGTATTTTTCAACAAGTATTTGTTGAGCACCTACTTACATGAGATATTCTCGCACACACGAACCTTTGCTGCGTTCTGCCTGAATCAGCTTTCTCTTGCCTACCTTACCTTATGGGGTAAGACCAGCAAGTTTATGAGGACAGGAAGCACCCAAGGTTTCAAAGCATCAAGTAAGGGTATATATGAGTATATATAAGGGTATATATGTTTAGATAGATTTGATGACTAATCACTTTTAACAAATTTCCTAATTCTCTTTATTCCCTCTTTGCTTTTGAAAAATACTGTTTTGGACTTTCCACCTTGGAATCTATGCTTAATATGGTTTCTAACATCTAGGCCCAACTTTGCTCCAGTCACTGCCGTCCTTCTTCAATACTCCTCATCTCACCCCTAACCCCACTTCATGCATCTTGTCTGGGAGAGGAGTTCTCTTTCTAGAGTCAGACCTTATGGAAATCTGTAATTCTACACTCCAGAGAATGTCAGTTACATTTTTATTCACTTGTGTGTGTTTTTTTTTTCCTTTTTCTTTTCTCCTCTGTGCTTTTCTGCTTCAGTTGCTCTTTTATTTCCTTATTTATAATCCCTCCTTCCACTCACCTCTGCCATTAATTATACCATTTATATGTGGCATTGGACAAGTCACTTAACCTCAATGAATCTGGTTTTGTTATCTGGATAAATAGAAATAACTTTACTTATAGAGCTATGGAGATGATTAAGTAATGCATTTAAAAAGCAATGAACTAAATCCTTTTTACATAGTAATTGTGATTGGTGAGTGCCTCATGAACATTTGTCTTCCTTGGATTTGTGGGTAAAACCTGTAGACAAATTGTAAACCAACTTGTGAGGTTGTTATAACATGATCAAGACTTCAGTCAGTATCGACGATTTCTCTGTTCTATTACATTATTAATTTTACCTCACTTCTTGGATATTCCTTTGGCTATTGTTATTGTTGTGATTTCTAATTGACCATTTTCTTATGTCTTGAAAACAATCAGAGGCACCTGGGTGGCTCAGTGGGTTAAGCCTCTACTTTCAGCTCAGGTCACGATCTCAGGGTCCTGGGGTAGAGGCCCGCATAGGGCTCTCTGCTCAGCAGGGAGCCTGCTTCCCCCTCTCTCTCTCTGCCTGCCTCTCTGCCTACTTGTGAGCTCTCTCTCTCTGTCAAATAAATAAATAAAATCTTAAAAAAAATTCAGTAACCAAGTAAAAAGTTGGATTTTTTTCCTATAAACTAAACCTCTAAATTAGACGGTGCAGGCCTCAGTATTCTCAATTTATAATCCCTGGGTAGGAGATCTTACGCTTTGCTCTAAATTCCTTTTATATGCTGATAATTATGAAATTTATATCCCTCGCCGGATATATTCCTTAAAAACTAAACTCACATATCCCGTATGCCTATGCCTATCTCTACTCCCATGCCTAATGAGTATCACAAACTTGTAGATGTCAATCCAAATTACTGATACTTCCCAGAAATCTTCTCCAAGGTTTTTTTTTTTTTTGCCTAATAATTATGCAAACACATTGGACCAATTCTTAGACATTTTTCTCATACATCAACCTAATCTATAAGTAAATGCTGTTGAACTCAATCTTCAGGGATACCCCAAACAGACCCCTCCAATGTTACAGGCCTGGTCCAATCCACTTTCCACCTGACCTCCAACCCTACAGCACCCCGAACTGTTTTCCTGTGTTTACTCATTCTCCTTTGCAGTCGATTCTTCATCTAGCAGCCAGAGGGACAGACTTAAAATGAAAATTAAATCATGTCCCTCCCCTACATAAAGACTTTCAAAAGCTTCTTCTTATATTTAAAATAAAATCCACAGTTTTTATGATGGCTTAAAAGCATCTACCTACTGAACAGGTCATCTAAATTAATGAGAAGAACTCCTGGATACATCTTCTAACTTACTTCTTACCTCTTTTTCCACTTTTCCCGACTGATTTCATTACAGTTCTTGGAAAAGATTTCCACTAGGTCCACCACTCTTAACTATTCCCCTTGCTTAAAATGTGTTTCACCTAGATATGTACATGCCACACACCTTGGTTTCACTGAAATATACTTTGACTGTCCTGTATATTTTATTTATGAAGATACTCAGCCTTCATGTCTTTCTTGCTTCAATCTTGATGTTTCAGGTTTCCCTCTCTTACTATCTCCTTAAAAAACTTTCTTTAGCATCCCTCCTAATGCAGGTCTGTGGTGACAAATTCTCTTAGTTTCTCCTCATCACAAAATGCTTTTATTTTGTTTTCATTTCTGAAGGCTATCTTCACTGGATACAGAACTCTGGGTCGACAGATTGTTTCTTCTCATCACTTTCTCAATGTTGTCCCCGTGGTGTAATGGTCTCCACGGTCTTTAGTGATATACGATACAGATCTTCATTCTTTTGTGTGTGTGTGTATGTTTTTTTTTCTTCTCTGGTTGCTTTTAAGGTCTTTGTTTTGTTTTGTTTTAAAATTTATCCTGTTTGGAAGTTAGGGTTTGTTGAGACTTTTGGATCTGTGAAATGATGTTTTCACCAAACTTGGAAAATTTCTTCAAATAAATATATGTTGTTGGGTTTTTTTTTTTTTTTTTTTTTTTAAATCAAACTAGATCTCCTTTCCTCTCCTTCTGGTACTCTCTGTTTAACTCCTATTGTTAAACATTTGGATATTGTTTCACAGTCCTGAGGTTCTGTTTATTTTTTATTTAAATTTTTTTTTTTTTATATATTTCAGTACATTATAACTTTTACTGTTCTATCTTCAGGTGTAATAGTTCTTCCAATTTTGCCATTTAGCTTCTCAGTGAATTTTTAATTTTCATTATTGTATTTTTTCAGTTCTAAAATTATCATGTGGTTCTTTTTATGGTTTCTATTTCTTTACCAAGAATGTTTTTATCCATTTGTTCCAAGAGTGCTTCTTCTTACCTCTTACATTATTGTTATAAAGGCTGCTTTAAAGTCTGCATTTGAGGATTCCAGTGCATAAGTCATTTGGCATTGCTTGATTGTCTTTTTCCTTGAAATTGTGTAGGTTTTTCCAGTTCTTTGTATATTGAGTAATTTTGGATTGTATCCTGGACATTTGGATATTTCAGATAGGGATATCTATTGTGTTATCTGATTCTAGATCTTGTGAAAATCTGGAGAATGCTGATCACTGGTTTTTGTGTGTGTGTGTGTTTTGTTTTTTGTTTTTTGGGGTTTTTTTTTTTTTTGAGCAGACAATCCTGTTAAACACAAACTGCAAGTCTTGACCTTTCTTCTGTGGCCCATGGTCCCAATGTCAACTTAGTTTTCAAAACCTTCATAATGCTATTCTGCTCTTCCTTGATTATACATCAACCAGGGACCAGTCTGGAACCTGTACAATGATTCACTCTGTAGTTTATTTTTTAAGTCTTTGCTGCATTGATTCCAACTGGTTTCATTCATGTATATCCGAGGTTGGGAGTAATCTCAGAACTTAATGCACAGATTCAAAGTGTTCCTATCTCGAGCTCCCTCCTCTCAGTGATCCTACTCCTACAGTCTATTTCCTAGAGTATCCCCTTCCTGGTGTTCTGACTAAAAACCTGGGATTATAGGTTCCCGTGCTGTTGCACGTCCCACTACTAAGCCCACTTTGTGGCAAAACAGCCAGACAAAAGAGTTTGAGGGTCTCCAGTGATGCCCCTGTTGCTACTGTAGGAGTTTAACAGTGTTATCAGCTTTTATCTGGAAGTGGGCAGAGAGACGGGAAAGAACTTCCCTCCTTCAGGTAATGTTGCCACAGGAGGGGTGGGGGACGTTGCCTCTTTGTAGTTGGCATTTACCCAGAGTAAGACGGACAAAGTCCAATGTGGTATTCTGCTGCCCTAGTGGGAAGGGGTAGGGTGCTGCTTTGTTGTCAGCACTCATTCAGGGAAGGGCAGGGAAAGTCAGAAGGGACTGCCCATGCTGCAACCTCAATCATTTGCCAGTGGGGATGTTGGGGGTTGTATGACTGTCCTATCTAAAGTCTCTTTGCAATTGTTCTCTATCTGCTTATTCTCACCTTCACAGCGTTTAGCACTTCCAGGTTGGTGTGTGGTGTATACATCCTAGTAAACCACCCTGGAGATGGTACGATGGCTGGCTGAAGCTGGTGTTGCCACCATTTGAGGGGGGAGAGAGAGAGAGAGAGGAAGGAAGGGAGGAAGGAATGAAGGAAGGAAGGGGAAAGGAACAAGATCTGCTTGTGTGTCCTGACAGGAAGGTTAGGATCTGCTTTCTCATTTTTTTGCATCTGTATTTGGGATTTTAGTAGGGATGAGCTCCCTGTTTTCTTAGGGAATGCTGGACAACTGTTTCCCTCCCCACTGAGAACTGAGGGAAACTATTAAGAGGGAATTATGGATTTGGGGTCAAAGAAGAAAATTAAAACATAAGGTTTTGAATGTACTGGTAGATCTAAATGGTTTGTGTGGAAGGCAATTATAAAAGAATGGATTTTCTGAACAAAAAGCATGCTTATGTTACTGAATGGAGGCACTGGAAGAAGAATGTTGCTGAGAAGGGGTAGGCATGAGTAAAACCACCATAACATACTTGTAAAAACAAGGGGTCAACATTCTCCATACCTGGGCAACCAGACTAAGACTTTTTCACAAGTCTTTTTTTTTTTTTTCCTGTGAAAATGCAAACTTATAAAATTAAATAAGCATTCTCTCCTTCAGGAAAGTTTGAGGTGGTCCTCATATAGTAAGAGAGCACATACCTAGTTTTTAACAATTAAAGGATGACAAAACTGCATTTAAAAAAAATATTAACATGGGGAACTGGCTACCCCTTTGTTTTCCTTCTACTCTCTGCTGTCCATTTCTGAAGCTGTACTGGTTTCCTAGGAGACTATTAAGGAATGAAACTTGATTGGCTATATTGGCAGAAAGAGTGTTGGTTTTACATTTTGAGAAACATTTACATATCAGCTACACACACAAAAAGAAATTCTTGACACATGGAAGATTTTTTTTTTAATTTCAGTATGAAAAACCTCCTTGATAAACTAAAATTAGAGATGGAAACAATAACCTAGCAGGTCATCTTGTCAATCACCCTGACAATTATTCCTTTAAATATTCTCCTCCTTATTCAGTACAGTTAAACTAATGTCTTTTTTTCCTTTAGAATAATTTCCCCACTAGACTATTTCTTTTACCAATTTGCTACATATTCCATATATTTCCTTTTTCCACCAGTCTCTTGCAAGATTATCAAAGGGTGAAGAAGATGCACAAAAAAAATATCTCCTTCAGTATCTTTCTGAGCAAGAAGGATACACAAGACAGAGTGAAGGCAAACAAACAACAAACACAAGTCTACTATTCATGTTATACAATGTTCTGCAAGAATGGAAGCACTAGTCCAGTTTATGTATAGGAAAGTGGAATAAAGCAGAGGATAGCATCAAGAGATTGCTAAATAGGAACCACTTTTATTTAAAGCTCACAGATGGGACCAAGGATGCAGTTCTAGCTAGCCCTTAATTTGAAAATATATATAAATAAGTAGGCTTGTTTTTGCAATTTTATTCCAAGATTTTGGTACAATATTTTTTTACTGCTATCTGTAACTATCAACTTCATTCCAAAACATATTTTCAGTGAACAAGAAAAGATCAGCACATTTTTCTTGAGTAAAGAGCTTTATACCATTGTTGGTAGGTATATTTTTTTCAAGGGGAAAAATGCAAAACAAAAAAATAATAGTTAAAGAAAGTTTTCTCTGTAGTTTGATCTTGAAATTGGGTTCTATAAAATATTTTAGGAACGTTATCTGCTGTGTACATTTTTATAGTTTAAATCGGTTTTTAAATTCAGTTCAACAAGGGGCGCCTGGGTGGCTCAGTGGGTTAAAGCCTCTGCTTTCGGCTCAGGTCATGATCCCAGGGTCCTGGGATCGAGCCCCATGTCAGGCTTTCTGCTCAGCAGGGAGCCTGCTCCCTGCTCCCCCATCTGCCTGCCTCTCTGCCTGCCTCTCTGCCTACTTATGATCTCTCTCTGTCAAATAAATAAATAAAATCTTTAAAAAAAAATAAATAAATTCAGTTCAACAATTAATTTGAGAGAAGTTGATGTTTCTTGCATTGATCTAAGTGCAAAGAAAGAAAAAAGAGGGCTCTAAGATAGCATTTGACCCAGAGGAGATTATTACCTCATTTGGTAAACAGCAAAGATAAGGGCAGATGTAGAGAAGCACGTGATCAACAGAAAATGCAACCTGCTTCTATGATCCTATCATTGTAGCCAAACTGAAGTACAGTTACAAGTCCCATTATGTAGTATTAAAATAGAGGCTAGCAAAAAAAGACAAAATTCTGACTGCAAGAACTCTTCCAATGGACTTTTTTTTTTTTAAACAAAATTTACTTTGATATCTATGCAGGGATAATAATTTGTATATATTTTGTTGAGGTTTTTTTTATCAGCAGGTTATATTATAAATTCTGTCTTAGAAATTTTCTACTTCTTGGATGTTACTCTTAATGTGGAAATATGAGTTAGAGGAAGACTCTACTAGAGTTGATGTTGAGTTGTAAGATATAAAAGTTTATGTTGCAGTCTTGGAGCTGTTCATAAAATAAAATGGGCAGGAGGTTGTGAATTCTCCATCACTGCAGATATGGAGGAAGGGAATGAAAAACCACCTGTTGAGAATGTTGTAAAGGTATTTCATGCCTTTGATAATGGTTGGAATGAATGATCCCTGATGTCCTTTCAAAATTTATGATTTTATGAGTCTGTGATAGTCTATGACATCTCTCTCTCTCTCATATCTATCTATCTAGTTAGATAGATAGATGGCACTTAAACTGTTTTTTTTTTTTATTGTGGTCTGTGATAGTCTAGGAAATCTTAGGCAAATATGAAACATAAGCTAGGTATTGAATAATGGGTAGGATTTAGGTAAGCGGAAGAGTAGAGTAGTCTCATTATAACAAGAAAATTAAGAAAGAAAAAGAAAAAGAAAGAGGATAGGCACAAATGAGCTTGGTATCTTTGGGAACAATGAAAAACTTGACCTGACCAGAATATAGAATTATGGAGATAACAAAGGTATAGAGTCAGATCTAATTGCAAAGGCTTTCAGTACTAGAAACTGGTCAGGGAAGTTTTTATCTCACTTAGATATTATAGAACTTCTAGATTTTTGTTGATTAGAATAACTTGTTATGCACATGTTTTAGTGAGATCAAGTGGCATTGTTATATTGAAGAAAGAGTAATAAAATGTGTAGACAGCTTGTGCATTAGTAGATGAGGACCTAGTCTGGAAGACTACCAGTAAGAACAGGGTCTTTGTACAAATAATTATTTAAAAACCATTCTACTAATATTTACTAATTCAGATAGATATAAACTATTATTCTTCTAATGTGGAATGGAATAATACAAAGGTGAACATAAATTGCATTGCAACAGCTAAAGATATTTTTATAGCATGTGTATTAGTCTGAATTATCCAGAAAAAAAGAGGGGAGAGAGGAATGAGGGAAGGGGAGGAGAAGGGGAGACAGAAGGAACAGAAAGAGACAGAGAGACAGACAAACAGAAAGAGGGAGAGAAACAGAGACAGATTGATTTGAAGGATTTATTCATGCAATTTTGGCAGTTTGCAGTTCTGAAAGGCATACGGCAGTCTAACAGGCTGGAGACCCAGGTTAAGAGATGATATCACAGTCTTGAATCCAAATTCTGCAGGGCAGTAGGCTTGAAACTAGATTGGAATCTTGAAGAGAATTCCTTCTTTGGAAATCTCTGTTTTTTGCTTTTACGGCCTTCAACTGATTGGATAAGGCTCACCCACATTATAGAGGATAACTGGTTTTCTCAAAAATCTACCCATTTAAATGTTAATCACATCTAAAAAAAATACGTTTATAGAAACATTTAGACTGGTATTTGATCAAACTTGGCACCATAGCCTAACAAAGTTAACATATAAAATAAACCATCATAGCATGTAATATATACATATATATACAAGAAGTGAACTGGCAGTGATGGACAACTGTATTTGTACAGTTCCACTCACAGATAAGTATATAGTTGATTACTTATTAGAAAGAAGTGTAGAGAAGACATGATTGGTGGGACAGTCTGATTTTGTTAACCATCCACCAGTCTAGTTCATTAAATTATAACTTCTGATAGCTTGATTAGTTGCTAACAATATCAGATGAAGGCCCAAATAATCCTTTTAATCTTGCTTTTTACATAATGTGCAATAACAGGAACCTACTACACACTTCATGAGAAAGGAAACAACTAAATTCTCCCTTCTGATAATTTTCTCTATACCCTGTGTCTTGGAGAGATGGAAGGGGAAAGAAAGATAGCATTGGTCTCTTCAGTATTCTACCTCATGGTAATTTGAAAAGCCATGATAATAATGTTTTTTTCCATCATGGCTTCTGATTTTTTTTCCTTTCTTTGTTGAATTCCATCTCTGTTATATACCCTCATAAACCTCCTCATATATTTTTAGTCCTTTCTGAGTTTTAAAAAAATCTTTATAATTCTAAGATTTAGTATAATTAGCAATGTACTGATAGCTAAGGAGTTGGGATGGCTTGCTCTGATTATTTGGAAGAAGAAGGAAAAAAGAAAGACTTATTTGGCTAAAAGTTAAATTCATTTGTATTCTTCTCCAGGGACTGTGCTATAGAAGCAATTGAGAAGAAAAATAGAGAATGAGTTTGGCGTTTGAAGAAGTAATTAAAGTATTTCAGCTTAAAAAAAAATTCAGTTGGCACAGCTACTGGGCTACTGGTTTATGCTCTAGAGATATATCTTAGGCAAATGGTTTGGGGCTTGTGATTTCTTCTTAAGTGTAACCAGAATGAGTTTTCACAAGGAAAAAAAGCAGAAAGGGAACAGAAGTGGCAGTATTAAATTTAGTGACCTCTGAGCAGAGACAATAATTTAATTTTAAAGTAAAATTAGCCAATATGGAATAAAATTTGATATCACCAGTAAGATACACAGCCTTGAAGGAAGCATTCAATTTGTAATAATACTAAGAGAAAATGTTCAACGGGGAAGAATGTCCAAGGAGAAAATTTTGGCAATGGGGTGACCTAGAAAGAAGTCCAATAAACAAGTTATGAAAGAAATATTGCTGACAGAGTAAGAAGGCAAGCAAGATATAGTCTGCTAAGAAAAACAACAAACAACTAAAAACAAAAACGTCAGTCAATTTCACTTTCTCAGAAACTCATTCACTGAGACTTGGTAGTAAAATGGTCTTGGTAAAGACCAGAGAACCAAGAATTGCTAGTGCCCCTACCCCACAAACACAACAGCATTCCAAGTCATTTTACAATTATGGTTAAAAAAAAATAAGCAAAACAGTTAATCACCTTATTTACCTATACCACAGAGAGGATGTAAGGATTAATGAGTTATTATTGTGAAATATTAAAACACTTTGGAAATATCTGAATGAAAAATGGAAATAATTATTTATGGCTTTGCTAGAATGTCTCAGTAATCATAATTACCTTTTAGTACGGACTTCTTCCTTTCTAGTTACCTTATGGTTTCCAGTAAGAATTAAACCTGTAGCAAAATTTGGCACCAGAACAAATATTTGATAGAACAAAATTACCTAGGTAAAATAATGCTAAAAATAATATGCCATTGATTCTCCTCTGATAAATGATCATCTTCTACTATCAACCTAGTAATTTTCTTGTCTAATATTGTGTTTAAATAATTAGACAGGGAATATATATATTAGTACATGCTTCCTGAAATGGGATACATTTATGGGCATTTGGTTAGTTTCTCCTTCAGACATGCTTGAAAACACTTTGAGACAATTTGATGAAAAAAAATAATTGAATGAAAGTGAGTAACAATTACTAAACTTACAAAAATGCCATATCTTTGGTATTTGTTGAGTTGAATGCAATAGGAAAAGGCAAGTTAAACCTTGACAGATAAAAGGAGAAATAGAGGAGTGCACAGCCATAAAATTTGAGGGTTGGAAAAGATGTGGAGAGGTCATGCAGGTTACCACCTTTCTGGCAGGACCACACTAAAAACTACCAAGCCCATGAGAATTCAGCCTAATGTTGAAAACAAAACAAAACAAACTTAGAAACTAAAATCCTCTAGCTTAAGAGATAGATTTGGTTCTCTTGAATTTCCCTTTCTTTTTTTCCTGGCAATTTTTAAAGATTCTATTCTTGATTTTAGCATGACTTCTTGTGAGGTACTGACTGCTTTGTTGCAAATTCATTTCATTGTTGTATAAGATTCATTTCATTGATTAAATAAAACAAAAGCTTTGGGTTTTGAAGAACAGCCTTAGTGTCTGTCTGGTTCACACCAGCTCTTCGATACTAAACTGTGGTAGGTTCTAACGGGTTTTTAAAAAATCATCTGATAATATTTTCTAGACAGGGGAGGGGTAAGCATAGGGAGCTTATTAGAAATGCAAAGTCTTGTGCCCTACCCCAGAGCTTCGAATCAGGATCTGCTTTTTAACAAGATCCTCAAATGATTCACATTAGCACTTTCCATTTGTTGGCATACTGGTCTCGAGGACCTACATGTCCAAGAGATACTTCAAACCTCACACTCTCCTCCTTAGGTAAGAATGTCTTATCCCTACATTCACTGTTCAAGTGAGGAGACTGTATTTTCATATGGGAACTCAAGTCAAAAACCCAGGGAGTCTTTCTTGATCACTTTCTCTTTTTTTACCACCCATACACAATATGTTCCCAATCTTGTCATTTTTTTGTTTTCTAAATATCTCTTCAACATTTCCTCAGTGTATCCCCCAGCCCCTACTCCCAGGGGTCACTTTCATAGGCCCATATTTCTCACACTTAAACATAATCTTTTTTAAAATATTTTATTTATTTTTTATTTATTTGGCAAACAGAGATCATAAGTAGGCAGAGAGGCAGGCAGAGAGAGAGAGAGGGCTAAGCAGAGAGCCCGATGCGGGGCTCGATCCCAAGACCCTGGGATCATGACCTGAGCTGAAGGCAGAGGCTTTAACCCACTGAGCCACCCAGGCGCCCCTTAAACATAATCTTTTAACTAGTCTCACTGCTTCTAACCTAACCTTTCTCTGATCCCATCTCCTTGGTCATTCAAGGTATAGTTTTAAATTAGACCTGATCATAGCTTGACATACCCAGTTCAATGATTTGTCTTCCACTGTAGGAAAAACATTGTTCATGTTCATTTTAACAAACTTCGTGTTCCAAAGTACCCTAACTTATTCCATGTGCTGTAGTCATACCCAAAGACTTGTTGTTTCCTAAATATGTCATATTTGGTGTCTCTACATTTTGATACACTTTTTCCTGGGACTGAACCGTTCTTCCCCTAACTCGTCAGCCAGGTGCGTTACCACACTGTACCCCAAGACCAGATTCAAATGACCTTTGCTTTGTAGTGCATTCCTTGGTCACCCCTCTAGACATTGCTAATTTCATCCTTCAGAACCTCCAGTCCAATTCTATCACACCTCACTGCAGTGCTTTATTTTCATTTCAACTCTGATATGGATTAAGCAGCTACAACAGATCATGCATTGCATATAGTAGATGCTTAGTAAATATTGTTGAACTGATATCAAATATAGTCATTCTTAAAATAAATGTCATTAATCAGAATTATTCTCCATATGACCAATCACCCATTACTCAAACCAAATCTTTTACGACATGTATTTTGACCTCACTGAATTCCATGTGATAGACAACTGTTTTTATCTCTATAGGAAGAATTCAGCTTATTGATAGAAATAATGAAAAGCAATATAAGAACCGGGTGAGACTATTTTTGAACTTAGGTTCTGGGGGGAAAAAACACATTAAATCTATTCTAACTTCTGATTTTCCTTAAGGCCAGAAAAATACAAACACAATAAATCTTTTATGAAAATGTGTGTACAGGTTTTTGTGTAAGCATATGTTTTTATTCCTCTTAGATAAATGCTTAAGCTTGCAGAAGGAAAAATTGGTAAATTGGATCTCATCACAGCGAAAAACTTTTGCTTTCCAAAATCCCATGCGAAGAGGATGAAATGACAAGCTATAGACTGGGAGAAAATATTTGTAACCACATACCGGATAAAAGACTTTTTGTGTAAAATACATGAGGAACTCTCAGAACAGAACATTAAAAAATCAAACAATCCAATTAGAATATGGGCAAAATACATGAACAGACATTTCACCTAAGATGATATACAGACGACAAATAAGCACACGAAAAGGTGTTTAACATCATTAACCATTAGGGAAATGCCAATTAAAACCTCAAAGAAATATAACTGCACACCTGTCAGAATGGCTAAAATTTAAAAAAAAAATAGTAACAACATCAAAAGCTGGTGAGGAGGCAGGAAAGCTGAATTGCTCCTCCATCACTGGCGGGAACATAAAATTACACAGCCACTCTAAAAAGAGTTTGGCAGTTTCTTATAAAGATAAATATCCCTATCAGTTTTTAGAAATAGACTGTAATCATCATATAGAACATTCATGTCAAAAAATACCATAGATAAAAATAATCTAACTTAGTGGATTGACATTGAATATCTGTGCATTGTCGATGATAGACCACATTCAGTAAAATAAATCTGATGCACCGGTATTGAAAATGTATTTCAGTTAACATAGAAACCCCAGAACTGAGCACTACAATGACTGATGGAAATATGGGCATCAGTAATGTAAGTGATGGTGTTAGGCAATCTGCAAAGTGCTGGGAACATGCTGGATATCACTACAATTATTCATCTCGCAGAGTCGTTGTGAGAACCTATTGGGTAATACGTGTAAAGTCACTTTGAGAACCAGGAAAGTATTGTAAGCATATTAAATATTAAGAATTATTTTGACACCACTAAGTTAAATACCAGTGCATAGAGGTACATTTAAATATCTTAATTTTCCTTAATATGCTCATTAATCTTTGAATCTTTTGTAAACTAGTCATTTTAATCAATTTCTCTTGCCTTGATTGGGTGAATAGATTAGTATCCATTTTAAAAATATGATCAGTTTTCTGCTTATAGTAAATTAGAGTTATCATGGGCGCCTGGGTGGCTCAGTGGGTTAAGCCGCTGCCTTCGGCTCAGGTCATGATCTCAGGGTCCTGGGATCGAGTCCCGCATCGGGCTCTCTGCTCAGCAGGGAGCCTGCTTCCCTCTCTCTCTCTCTCTGCCTGCCTCTCCGTCTACTTGTGATCTCTCTCTGTCAAATAAATAAATAAAATCTTAAAAAAAAATTAGAGTTATCATGCAGATTGGAGGTTTTGAAGAATATTAAATTTTTCCCAATATCACCAAAGCCCAGCAATTCTTTAGTCTCTCAGACACACTCCTTTCTTTTGACCACTTTAGCTGCCACACTCGTCCTGGCCATCACCCTCTCAGCATAGCGTCTTAGCTACTCACTTTCCTTAGAGCCTCTTTCTCTCAACTCCATCTTTCCCAGAAGCTGCCCAAAAACTCACTGTGTAAATGGCTTTACAATTTTAAAAGAATCACTGTGATAGTAACTATGCTAATCCATGAAAAATATATAAATGAAGAGTAGAAAAAGGTTTATCATCTGTGGATTATAGAGATTATAACAAGAAAACCTAAAATAAAAAACTAAAAAAAGAAAAGGAGAGAAAGAAAAATCTCCAATTCACTGCTTTTCTATAGGACATATAATGTAGAAATAAAGGAAGGAAGGAAGGAAGGAAGGAAGGAAGGAAGGAAGGAAGGAAGGAAGGAAGGAAGGAAGGAAAGAAGGAGGGAAGGAAAGACGGAGGGAAGGAAGGAGATGCCATGCTAAATGGCCCGTCAACACCAAGGCGCTGGAGCAGAGGAGGGAAGACTAAATATTTCTTTCCTTAATTCTCTGACTCACTTCAAAGCCTACACTCTGAAGAAGTTCTACTTCTGTCTAAAGTCTCACAAAATCTCTTATGATGACAGATCCATCAACTTCTGGCCCTTACCCTTCTTAAATCCTGTTCAATAATGTCATGACATCTCCTCAACAACTTTCATGCCTCCTAGATAAGACATATTTCCTCTAAAGTTCCCTTGGTCTCAAACAGACAATATTTATATTCTCATACCTGAAGGAGCTCTTGTTGCCATTTCGGTAGATGGTCTTTGGTTTTTATTTGTGTCTCTGAAAGAATGATTTGGGTGGATTTCTCAAAATGAATTTGCCCTGGAGTCTCTATCTCTTGTTAGATAAGGAATTTTTACCGCTTTAAGGTAATTGTTTAAAAACACTTTTAATTTAATTTGATTTTTTTAGCTTATACTTACCAAAGTTCCCCAAATTATAGATTCCCACCTTCCACTGGGGTATCCTAGACATTTCTGTGGTACCCAGTATGATTCGTGAATTGATTGCTTTGTTTGCTTTCATGACAGAAAGTAGAACTGGGGATAAGCGTGTGAACTTCTAATCAGTATTGCCTATAAAATTGATCTTAAAGAATAGGGTCTATTACTGGGATGTCAGTGTAAGGTACTAGACAGAAGTTTTTTTTTTTTTTTTTTCTTGTTTTCTAGTTGAGGCAGTAGCGGATAATGAAAAAGAGCAGGGGTTTAAAGTCAACGGACGTAGTTTCGCTTTCTAACTCTAGCACTCAGGAGCTGCGCAGCCCTACTTAATCTCTGAGCTTCGACTTTTTCATTCGTAGAATAGGGATAATAGACATACCTAACTCATAGTTTCCTGTGAAGATTAAATGAGATACATAAAGCACTTTGTATGTAGTGTTTGACATGTAGTAAATTCTAGGTAGCTTTATGATTACCTTAAGTCGGAATCAGAGCTGGTATGCCAGGAAACCTATTTTTAGCAATCTTTAGCCGTTTAAAACTTGAAGTTCAAAAAGAAGAGTTGCAGATGTTAAGTAGAAGACCTAAGGGGTGATCAGAAATGAAACCTCCTCCTCCAAATAAATAAATAAATGAAAAAGTTAATGTGTTGATGGCTGGCTCAGAAAGAATTCCATTAACTTCAGTTCCTCTTGTGCACAGTTTGGTGTTCTGGGCTGGTCCCCGGATGTGTTTATAAAACCTTAGCACAAAACCGGACACAGAGGACAGGTGAGTGATTAATAGATGATATAGACAAATCAGCTGGACTGTTGTATATGTCAGGTATGTTTATTCCGAATTTTTGTGTAAAATCATTGAGATTTAGAACCCAGTCTTTAACAATTAATTTTGAACTTCTAAAGTGATTAATGCATTGAGTGCTCCTAACATGTGTGCTGTCTGTGACTATCTACAGCAAAGCTATCTTTTCTCCATTTGGGTTTGAGGAGAGTAGAACAACGTTGTAAAGAGGGGCTAGATAATCATTTAAAGAATGCACCAACCTAATGATTATCCAGTTACCTTATTTCATAAATTACCAGGTATTTATCTTAAGGGGAACAAGCGTTTTAATTCTCTTTCATTGTAACCCTACAATTTATTGCCATATGTTCCCAGATCTAACATTATTATATTAACTCCATTATCCTAGACCCTGCTCTAATTAATA
Source organism: Lutra lutra (assembly GCF_902655055.1). Taxonomy (NCBI): domain Eukaryota; kingdom Metazoa; phylum Chordata; class Mammalia; order Carnivora; family Mustelidae; genus Lutra; species Lutra lutra. The sequence goes on along the minus strand of NC_062280.1, from coordinate 61,010,358 downwards.
GCTCATCTTATGCCAAAATACAGAGATTAGTTTGAGATTTCCATAGAAAAACCCAAAAAAGTTACCACATAGTGACTGGGAGTTTCTTTCTTTTGATTTAGTTTTATACAGTGTTCCGATAGTCAATAAATGCAATTAGTTTTATAAAATTTTGAGCAACTGTTACTATAAACAAATGTACTATTATAGCATGATACATTAAAAAGTTAACATGCTGTTTAAAAGAAGTCCTCATAGTAAAATTTAGGGTTTTGATATGTCATATTTTATGAATGATACATCAGTATCTTTCCATGTATTTATTATTGAGGACATGAGTATTGATTAATAGTAGCCCAACTAACAGTTATGCACATCATGTATGGATTTCGGATTTCTAATGAAACAACTCTAGTGTAAAGCTAGATACTTAACAGTGAATTCACAGTGATTCTAATTCATCTATCCGTTTTTTCATAAACTCAAAACCCTGTAATTGTGATAGTTACCCTGATAAGTCCAATTATCAACATAAAGGACTTAGAAAACCATTTTGGTTATTGGAGCTTTATGAAATTTGAATTAATTTGAATTTAAAATGTGGCTTAAGGTAGGTTTCTATGTGAAAAAAATCCAAAATTATGTTTATTCCTTTTATAAATTCTTTCCTAACCAAAGTGGAATACTAGAAAATGCATGCACTTTGGACTCAGATAGACTGGGGCCTGAGATCTGAACTCCTCAATGTGTCAGCCACGTGACCTTGGAAAAGCCACTTGACCTGAACTATAAGGTTTTCATCTCTAAAATAAGAATAATTGGATTTAGTAATGTGTGGAAGCTTCGAGATAATGCATGAAAAGCCCATGGCACAAGGCCTGGTTTACAGCAGGTATTCAAAATTGGGTGCTATTGCTATTAAAAATAATAACACTAATAAAGAATCTAATGCAACATAACAACACCAAAACTATTAATTAAACTAATCATAATATGTCAAGATTAAATAGCTTGGAGTTGGTAGGTAATAACTAGTTCTGGACCAACACTCAATCTTAACATAGAAAATAGAACACTTTTTCTTTCTGTCAACATAAAAGTATTTCCTTGCATCGAGAATCCCACGTTTCACAACAAGATGGTAGCATTCATCTGTTCCTTCACTTGTATGCCCTGGCATTCACGGCTGTCCATCATCGATGTTTCTCTCTCCTCCACCTCTCTGAATGTGATTTTCCTCCCCAAAGGGATGAAAAGGGTTACTCGTGAGACTCTTACTTAGTAGATGCTTATATATCTCTTTTATATATTCAAAGAATACTCAGGAAAAATACCAAGTTTAAAAATGCAGGCAATTTCCGGGAGGATAGAGGAAAAAATTACTGTGAGCTTAAGAGAGTCTCCTGAAGAGAGTGCAGTGCTTATAGATATATCCAGAAAGATTGATTAAATTTTATTATTTCTCCTCATCTTTAAAATGGAGATTAAATATCAATTTTTTCTGGTTATTTGAAGAATTAAACTTCTAAATAATATAGACAATATTTGGTTCCTGGCAAGTAAAGAGGGTTTATTAATTATTAGTGATTATGATAATTATAGTGCTGGTAAAGATGACGACGATGATGATGATGTAAAGAAATACCAGGACAGTTTGAGATGAGAGAGAGAGGGGTGATTTGGTATGATATATTTAGGGCTTTATGAAAATTTTCCTAAATAAATGGTGTCATGTTCTGGTATTCTTATGTAGAACAGATATCCAAGACACACATTCTGCCCCTAGATGATACATATTTAAACATCTAATTATTTAGATGTACCAGATAATTGGGAAGTAGGACGAACAGATCCACAAGTGTGTAAAAAATATTAGGGAAATTATCTATCTGAGATGCAGCACGTATAATACTCACACAACTGAAGCAGCATAAAGTATGATGTAAATCATTTTACTAAGTCAGATTAAAGGTGCTATTACTCATGGTTATGTAATACTATCTGTAATTTCTGTGTTAAATTTGACATTATAAATCCTTTAATCTGCGTATTTAAAAGCCATTCTATGGCTCATTTTTCAAACAGATTCCCGTTAACACATTTACTGCTAATGAACCACTAACATGTTCTCTCTTTCTTAGATAAACGCTGTTGACCAACATTATTATTTGCTCCTCATATAATTATTTTTTTGGCTTTTTAATTTAATTGCTTCAATAAAAAATACACCAATAATGCATTTTTAATTACACTTCCCAGGTGACCTATGTAAAAAGAGGTTTTCTAATGAAGCCACAATAATTAGCCTGTCACAGTCCAGTTTGGGGCTATTGTCTAGTTGTCCTTTCCATGGCTTGTTGTGGCATGACTAGAATTCTAAAGACCTTGTGTATTATCTCCCATAATACTTAGGAAGGTATTAAAAATGTGTGCAATACTGGCAGAAGCAGGCTTTCTAATTATTGTCAGCTATTTCTAGTGTGACGTGGTAAATTCCCTTGAGAACAGAAACAACAGCCCACTCCAGGGTTTGTAATAGGCCCTAGAGCCTAAGTAGTTGTAGACAGAGCTGTTTCCCTCCGGATAGATAATTGGTTTACATAGCAGCTCAACATCTGAACCAAATCCATTTTTTTCCTATTGTGATTTCACTGTTTACTCTAATATACATAAACTATTTTGATATATTAAATAGCATATGACTCATTCTTTAATAGCTGAGTAAATTTGCATGTTCTGTCTCACCTGGAATACTAATGGCTATTATGTCTGCTTATTTTTCATGCATGAAATATTAAATATTTGGTTTGTTAAGCATACATTCTTACTGTAAATAATGTGTTCTGGCAACTTGTTAAGTGCGATTATCCTTTAGTTTCATTTTTTCACGGATGAAATGGGGCTTTAACTTAAAGAGAAATGCAGATGATTTCCAAGAAATTTAAGGGTAGTTGTCCTTACCAGTGCAGTGTAATCAATTATTGAGAAATATTTGTTAATGTTTGTGTACTACTATTCATAGTAACCTGGCGACACTTGATTGTGCAAACAAAGAAAGTGTTTCGGAGTCTCCTGGGTAGGCAGATCCCTTGCCTCACGGCAGTGAGTACATGTATCCTGGCACATCGAAGCTCCAGCTAGATTGGGTTCCAATATTGCTGATCTCTAACAGGTAAACTGCTATTGATAAGTATTGTGAGCAGATCCTATTGTAAATGCTTTTCTTTTAAGATTATATCAGATCTTCAAGTGACTACTTTTCTCCTCAATTCCAAAGTGACTAGATGTAAAAAAAGGATCCCTCCCAGAGCCCAGTATAATAATCCTCTGACGCTTTCTGTCTTGCCCTGAATATGGGTCTTTTCTATGTTTACCCAGTGGCATCATGTGTAAGGCATTTTGTTACTACTTAGTAGGATAATTCCATTAGCCTTCAGCATTTCCCTCTCTACTACTAAAGAGGCCCTGGGAGATAATTTTAGGGACTCAGAATGATAGGATTATTTAGTGAGCTTGTATTTAATATCACGTGAGGGGCACAGAGATGAGATGTTATGACATTCTGGTTTCTGTTTTCCGGGAAAGAAAGAGGTTATTGTCGATGAATAAGAATGTAAAGTGGGAACTAAATATTATGTTGTATCCCAGCAAATTAATTGTTTTTCCTGTGTTTGGCCATCACGTGTAACAGAAAGCAACCCTTCCCCACCTCACAGTAAATGGTGGTAAATAGTAAATGGTAGCTCCATGACTTTAGGCAAGTTCTTTAATCTGTTTGAGCCTTAGTTCCGTCATCTGTGAAAGATGAAGAAATGACATTGACTTCATTTAGGGTAAAAATAGGTATTGAAAGTTCATAGCATATAGGCACCTGGGTGGCTCAGTTGGTTAGATGACTGCCTTCGGCGCAGGTCATAATCCTGGAGTCCCGGGATCTAGTCCTGCAACGGGCTCCCTCTGACCTTCCGCATCTCATGTTCTCTCTCTTTCCTCCTCTCTCTCTCAAATTAATAAATAAATACAATCTTAAAAAAAAAAAGTGCAAAAAAAAAGTGCATAGCCTAGTACTCAAAAAGAGGATAATCACTCAGTAAATATTTAGTTCTTTCTCCTTCAACTCATGTTTTTTTATGTTCTTTTTTAATGAGGTTGACAGAAACATTATATGAATAGAGATATAAGACTATGATTTTAATCAGAGATGCAAAATTTGCCCTTTGAAAAAAAATTTTCCAAATACTTTACCCCCCTGTATGTGTTTGACCTTGTATGAAATATACAAACCTGTTTGCCAAATTGAATTTTTAAATATCTGTGTTTGTATTTTAATAAAGATTCAATAAGGATTGATCCAAAGGTATTTTAGCAGATAATAAATATCTAGAAAGGACAAAAACATACTAAGATTAAAATACTTCTCTTCCTTAAAAAAAAAGAATTTCTTAGAAAAGCAGAAAAACAGAGCAAAAAAAAATCAGTGATGTGAGTGGTCAGATATCACCTTTGGCATTCTAATAAACTGTTGCTTAGATAGAAATATCAAGCTATTACTAATGGCTATTAATGTGTACATGCTTCATGTAATTTTATAGTATCTTATTTTAATATCTGTAATTTTAATGAATTGCAATTTAGGAAAGAAACAATTTTCATTTACTTTATATAACATAATTATGGATCAAATTAACCCCACACTAGTCTTAATTACATTTAGTTTCATTTGGCTGATCAAGCAATTAACATGCCACTGTATTTTGGAAGTAAAAACCAAGTTGTTATGGTCTTTCCTCCAAAAAACATGTACTTGTTCATCTGAAGTGTAGCCACCATGTAAAATTATTTCTTGGAGTGTGCGTGCATGTGTGTGTGTGTGTCTATATATACACATATATATATTTTTTGTTTATTGTACATTCAGTGTGTTCCTGCTCAAGAATAGGTATAATGAGGAAGTACGGCACCTGGGGTCTTGTTAATAATCTCTCCTCATGCCACCCTTTATCTGCTACATTCCGATTGGTTTTCATGCATTTCTTTTTTAATTGGAACTAATTTTAGGTTTGCCATTACTTGTGATTAAACAGCCTCTTCACCACACATATATTTCCTTCCATTTATGTATTCTTACCTTCCTGATCTTCCAGAGAACAGAGTGATTTGTCAGGAAGAGACCATCTTTTTACTCCATTAGCTAAGTTATATCTGTAAGGAGCGTAATTTTAACAGCAATAAAAAATATTGGGTTTAATAATAATAGCATTCAGTACCATGTGAGTATCACTGCAACTAATCCTTTTCAACTAATTGAAAATGAAAATGGCCCTTTGCAATATGTGTGTATTGTGAATAATCCTAATTAGGATAATGCAAGGTTATTTTAGCACAGTTCAGAGGCAGGGTACAGTCTCAGAAAAACAGCTGAGCTGAAGCGTAGTCCATTTAGAGTTGCCTTGGAGCCTATGGAAAGGCACAAACTTGGGGCCATGAACACCACAGAAGAGAGGTCCTTTTGAAAGTATCAGTTCCCAATTGTACTTAAATAGGATTAAAAAGGGAGAAGGGCCCCATATTGTGATATTTCTAATAGTCTCCAGTAGAGAAAAATAAATTCTAAAATCTATGACACCAACCCAATGACCATGATAGCATATATCTCGAAAAGGCTGAATAGAAGATATTTGAACAAGCTCCGTGCTGGTGTATTATTTGCTTATATTCGAAAAGCTTTGTTTTTGTATTTCACGATAAGTATTTTTCTTTATCTTCAGTCTGGATAAAGATAGTAGCTTTCCCTTGTTTTCCTGTGACATTTCATATTGTGACTGGATTTGTCAGGTTGCATCAGTCACATTTGATTACATTATATCATGTCAAGAAACAATGAAAAATAAGGTGTGTTTCTACTTTTTTACTGAAAGAAGCAGGATTCATGGTTGACCAGATTTCTTACATAAATATTTCCATTCACATAAATGATAGAAACAAAAATAAATTAGTGTGGTAAAAAATGAATGAAACTAATAATGACTGACAATTTAAATAAGACATGCTCATTGTAATAATTTATTTCACCTGCATGACCAAATATTATAGTTCTATGTGTGTCTCAACCTACTAGTGATTTATGGCTTTTAAAAGATTTTGGTTAGAGTTTGGGTGTTTGCCATCAGTAGTGACTAAAGATCATTTTTTTTTATTAATTTGAACAGTTTCAAGAAGTTATGTTGTATTCACAATACAATTTTCTACTGTTTTCATTTTTCACATTTTGCTTTTATAGTAGAGTAATCATACAAACAGATACTCTGTCAGTGAAAAGGGTGTTTGGCTAATTAGCGCATACTGACTATTTTAAATCAAGACAAAAATAGTCGTGATGTAAGAAGTTCATTGACTTCAGTTTCTCACTTCAGGCAAAACAAAACAGATAAAAGAGGGGAAAAAAAAACTCCTCTAGACCACCAGGAATACATCTGTACTTTGTGATTGTTACTTGTTATAACAAGAGAGAACCTTTGTGTGTGTGCCCTGTGGCACGGTGGGGGTGGCAAGTGGGGTGGGGTATGGGGGGTGGGAGTGGTGAGACTTGTACCCAGGCAGCCTCTGCTCAGTTCTTCCCTCGTCTGTGGTGGGGAGGGATCAACACTAGGGCCTCAGGGCTTACATGTCCTAGGTGACTTCTTCACCATTTTCTGATGTCTCATTTTGAACTCAAAACAACCCTCTGGAGTTGAAGCGGAGAGGTTAGGCCTGTTGCCCAGGCTCACACAGTGAGTAAATAGCTCAGAGGATGCTCAGGTGATTAAGCAGAAAACAGCAGCTAGGGAAACCTTGGAAGGGACCCAGAGCAGGTGGGGCATGGAACTCTCTCTCCAATCTGAGGGTCCTGAGAGGGAAGGGTTGGCAGAGAAGAATGGGAGAGGGGGGAGCACCTTGGACATTTGCTGCAAGCATCATACCTGGACTTCACTGACACGGGGGCTTGGCATCTCTTCCTAGTCCGGGAGAGGCTTCTGGAGCTCCTCTTCCTACAGAGCTGCCCTGAGACACCTTCCTTCCAAACTCTGCTTCAGTGCCCTCGTGGGTGACTCAGTACCTTTCCCTGATTAACTCTCTCTGGGAGTGGGCTGGGGCTTTATGGGTGGCAGGTGGACAGACAGGTCAGAATCCCAAGTCCCCAGTTAGCCATAGAGTAACTCAGACCTGTGGAGAGTTCTAGCCTTGGTCCTTCCATTTCCAGTACCTCCAGGGATGCCAGGGACTCCTCTTGACCTTTTCAATCTGACCCAAGCCCCCGACAGGGAATCGTGAAACATCTCAGTAAGAAGTTGTTAGAAAGGTCTTGTTATATAGAAGACTCAGGCTTTGGCTGTGTGATTTTGGGGTGGTCCTAGTAAGGGGGGGTGGTCTCTCTTGTTTGGGTACTGTCAGTAAGAGGGGACAGTTCTACATTTGGGTGTTTTTATCCCTGGTTTATCAGGAGAGCAGACTAGAGGGAAGCTGAAGCTGTAAATGATTGCAGCAGCTTCCCCAAGTCCCTCATATTATCCAGGATGAGGAAGAGTTGGGCGTTTTTTGTGATTTGAAAGATGTTGTGTGAAATCCTTTATTTTCAACAGGAGAAGCCACGGCTTGGCTGATGGTACCAGGCCAGCTCCTGGTGACACCAAGGCTGAGCTGATAGCCAGGCTGCCAGTTCCCAGACATCAGGTTGCTGTCCTTTCTCAGTGCTAAGACTTTTAATCTTGACTAGCCAGCGGGTTGTAGAACCTGCCCAGAAGAAGAGTAAGAAAATCCCATTTCTTTGTGTCTACACATTCTTCCTAGAACCCCACACCCATTCCTGTGAAATTTCTGTGTTGGAAGTTTCAAAATATATGAAACTATTGTGACTCTTATCTCAGATCTAATCCTTTATTTCTTTTTTAAGATTTATTTATTTTTGAGAGAGAGAGAAAAAAAAGTAGAGTAGAGAGAGAGGGACAGAAGGAGAGAGAGAATCTTAAGCAGACTTCCCACTAAGGACAGAGCGCAATGTGGGGCTCGATCTCACGACTCTGAGATCATGACCTGAGCCGAAATCAAGAGTCAGATGTTTAACCGACTGAGCCAGCCAGGCACCCCAAACTTTAGGATGTTGTTGTTGTTGTTTTTAATTAGCTGCCTACTACTTTTTTTTTTTTTTTTTTTTTTAGGAATTCATGGAATTCTTTTTTTTTCTTTTTAAGATTTTATGATTCATTTCAAAAAAAGATTTTATGATTTATTTCACAGAGTTACACAGCGAGAGAGGAAACACAAGCAGGAGGGGGGGTGAAGGAGAAGCAGGCTTCTCGTTGAGCAGGGAGCCCAATGCGATGTGGGGCTTGATCCCAAGACTCTGAGATCATGACTGGAGCCGAAGGCAGAGGCTTAACAACAGAGCTACCCAGGTGCCCCCCGGCTGCCTACTTATCACCCACTCTGAGTTAAATGATCTGAATTTCTGAATCAACCTTCTTAGATCTGCTCCTCCACAGAGCCTCCCCGTGCTCCTACCTCTCTTCTGTGACACATCACCAGGACATGTTGATTCTACCTCCAAAACGGAAATCTACTTTTATCTCTTTAGAACTTCTATGATTTTCCCAGGCAAAGCAAATTGCTACTTTCTTTATAGTGTATGTTTCCTTACAAGTGTGTTTATCAGATCACATTGGTTTTCCATGTTTCACCACCTAGACTCTGATCTCCTTGTTCATGTCTTATTCCTTTTTGTCTCTCCAGCCGCTTATAGATGAGGAAATAGAGCGTGATGGTTAGGATCATGCGTTGTAGAGTCTACCTAGGTTGTCTCCTTGGTTCTGGCAGTTCCTAGCCGTGAGGTCTTGACCATGCCACATAGCCACTCTGGTCCTCAGTTACATTATTCATAAAATGAGGTTGTTAATAATAGTACCCACGTTATAGAGTTGTTCTGAGAATTGATGATACATAAGGCACATGTGTGAAACAGCACCTAACACACAATAAGTTGTTGATAAATGTGCTAACTATCATTTTCACATTGTCTGGCACACACGAGTTTCAGTAAATCTTTGTTGAATTGGGTTAATATTGATTTGTGGACCGTTATATATAAAAAGTGAAGTCAGTTTAGGATATGGACACAATATTTCATCTTTATTGAAGTTGAGTCATGCTAGGAAGTCTGTAGTCAGGTTGGTGTCTGCGATCCCATACGCCACCAAAAACTAAATCAGTAGGTGCATAGATGTTGAAATCAGCTAGAACCAAGTTTGAATGTGGGTGCAAATTAGAGTAAATTCCTTCAGTTTGCTGAACATCCTCTGTTAAATGGGAATAATATCTAGTTCATGGGGCTATTTGGAAAATTCAGTGGGTGAATGTGTGTAAACTAATGAGTAAGTTACCAACCAGATAGTTTGTATTGGTTATTTTCCCTTAATTTCTACCCCCACTCTTCAAGGACATACCCTCCCACATAAACCTTCCAAACAGCATGGTAAGGGACTTGAGAGGACTACAAAGCAGTTTTCTGATGAATGGCCTCCAAAAACAGGATCTAAAGTAGGGTTAACTAGTAACAGAGACAAGCTAGTCGACATCAGATACTGGTTAGAACTGGTCAGAACTGGTCAGGATCCAGGCTGAGGCAGACAAGATTTTTTGAGGCGAGCAGGGTAGCTTAAGTTATAGTGACCACACAGGACGGGCACTACCCGGGCAGGGGTATTGAGATAGGCAGAGGAGATCAAGCAAGTCCTGTCCCTGCTGGAGAAACAAAAGCAATGAAAATTTTGAATAGAGAATTGGTGGTAGTGGTATGAGAGGACTGATAAGATGACAGAATGACCTAAAGGAAACATAGAATAACCATAGAGAGCAACCACTTCCCTAGGGATGGGAGGAATGGGGGAAAGAGGTCAGAGGCACCAAATATCCTCAAAGTGAGTTGTTACTTTCCCAACCTTCAAGTCCTCACTCTTAGGTTCCTGGTGCCGATTATGAAGCTATTAACTTTAAGCTATAAACTTACTCTTCTATATTATGTTTTGAAATAGTGGGGCTAGGACTCTGCAAACTTCACCTTCCTTTTGTTTACTGTCTCCATTCAGTTCTGCCAATAGAAGAGACTGCAGGTAGACCATATGACTGGAGGAGGGAGAAGGGACTTGCTCCTGTCTGTTTTGTGTGATGTGTCTTTTAATGGTGCTCCGGCAATGGCCTACCCTGAGTATTGGTAATTGATTCTAGTTTCCATCTTTTTCCCCCATGCTCCTAGGATCAGCCATATTATGCTTATTTTGAGGTTTCAGCTCTAGCTGGAAGAGTGTCTCATCCTCAGAAGGAGTCAAACTCTGTAGGATTCCTCATCTGAACTTCTAAGGTCTGATATCCTCAACCTCTTCCTTCTGCTGCCCTTTCTCGAGGGAGGGAACTTCTCCCCGCGTTACTGTCTCTTTATACCCTTGTGTTTTCTTGTTGCTTCTTGAGTCCTTCAATACCCACTTAACCAATTCTGTCCTTGAAATTCTCGTCCTTACTATTTCCCTGTCCAGATGCTGACTGACATAGTCTCCCACACCCTTATGAGATCTTTGGATCTGCACACAAAAAGTAGATGATGCATCCTTTGTGCACCAGATATCTTAGAGAATAAGAGAATCTGGGAGTTTGGGAATGTTGTGTTCCTAATAATATCCCAGAGGAAATCATCCTGAGCTTTTCATGCCCGCCCTCAGCATGGCTGGCATTCTTTGTTCACTATCAGTCTTTCAGTGTGGCACATTCTAGGAAGACACGGATCACATGGCAACATCTGGCCTGACACATAGGCACTCATTAAGTCATCTGTTGATAATGTAAGTAAATAGGACATGGAAATGTTTTCATGTATCTGTGTAAAACTGGTGATGATTATCTATATCTAATACTCAATATCATGGTCATTCATAAAACTTATGCCTGTAATACAGTTTTGCTTACATGAATTGTTAGTAAAGAAGTTATGAAGTAAATAGCTCCTTTGTGACAGAAAGATGCTTAACTTACAAATACAGCCAAATACATAAGTTGTGACTTTTCCTGAATTTTTAGGAAAAGGAATGAACTTTATGAACTTTCTGCATCCAGGTTCATATTGAGAGATTTTGAAGGAAATGTATAACCCATGCCTTATATTTTCTGCTAAATAGAAATATGTTCAATAGAAAACTCACGTCTAAGTGGAAAATCACTCTCTATTTTACAAAAGAATGAAATTCACATCAAACTATTTTTTTAATTTAAATGACACTATTTTACCTTATTTTATTTTTCAAGATAACACTATTTTAAAATGATAGTTTAGGAAGTTGATATTACTGTAAATATGTTAAATTTGAAATTCACCACTTGAGAACTTGTTAAATTTCAGGAGCATTCTTTGAAGAGTATTATGCTATTGGTAATACATGAGTTAAAAAGCACATTTTGTATAACATGTGTGCAGACTGGTCCTCTCGTGACTTAAAGACAGGGTGGGAGAAGTTAAATGACTGATCCTACTCAGGGCTTTTAACTCTCAACTCCAGATTTTTTCCTACATCATGCACCCTTCAGAGAAAAAAGCAACTGGTAGGAATTCACCTGTATTAGTACTTACATGAATAATAGGACAGCTTTAAGTGATTGTTTATATCAACATATGTATATATACACATATGTTGTTTTTAAGTCTTATCATGTCACTAAATGAGGCAATATGACTGGATGATATGATTGGATGATAAAGGTTATCTAGAATTTGAGGGAAAAATGCTCAGGGACTAAATGTCAAGACATGATTCTGGAGTGAGGGACACTGTGGGAGAAAGAAACTTAGAAGCCTGAATCTTCCTCAAAGAGAGAGCATATTTATAGGGATTAAACACAAAACATGAAAGAGTAAAGGCATCATTGATTTGGAGGAGATAGGTTCATAATCCTCACAGTCATGTTGCAGACTTAGGCATGGAGATAAATATTCTTCATATAATCCTGATCTTGTTTTCCTGGTCAACCCCTGACCAGAGCAGATGGATTGTTGAATCCTTTAACGTTACAACCTGGTCATAGAAAAATGAAATGGTCGAGGGAACAGAGATGCTGTCATATGGACTTGTTTTACCAGATATTCAAAAAAACACATAAATTTAACAAGTTCATGTTGATCATTTATAAATATTTTAAAAATAAATTGCAAATTTCATAAGGTCACTATGGGTGATGATGGCATTCTCATCTTCGAAAATACCTGTATTTGTAATTACATGGTATCTTATAAAGTTCCATGACTTTATTTGCAGAGAAGACATTTGAGAACAACATTCTCAATTCTCTAATTTGTGGAGACAAATGAAGTTCTTTCGAACTTTTAGAGTGAAGCATTATTGAGATTTTCTACACAATACAGGAAACATGGATAAAAAGGTCTCTCTGGGGGTGCCTGGGTGGCTCAGTGGGTTAAAGCCTCTGCCTTCAGCTCGAGTCATGATCTCAGATCCTGGGATGGAGCCCCGCATCAGGCTCTCTGCTCGGTGGGGAGCCTGCTTCCTCCTTTCTCTCTGTCTGCCTCTCTGCCTGCTTGTGATCTCTCTCTCTCTCTCTCTATCAATTAAATGAATAAAATCTTAAAAAAAAAAAAAGGTCTCTCTGTTAAACTGCATGGGTAGATGTGCTCTGTGAATGCCTTCTGCATTCCTCCCAGTGCCCACCTTTTGAAAGCCACTAAACCATTTTTGAGGAAGAAACAAAATGATCCAATTTGAGACTTTCTTAAGAATCTCTAAGGGAGGGGCTCCTGGGTGGCTCAGTGGGTTAAAGCCTCTGCCTTCGGCTCAGGTCATGATCCCAGGGTCCTGGGATCCAGCCCTGCATTGCGCTCTCTGCTCAGCGGTGAGCCTGCTTCCCTTCCTCTTTCTCTGCCTGCCTCTCTGCCTAATTGTGATCTCTGTCTGTCAAATAAAAAAATAAATAAAAATCTTAAAAAAAAAAAAAGAATCTCGAAGGGGAAAATGTACTCCTAGTGTGGCCTGGTGATTCTGTGCAAGAATAGATTATTATAACCTAGAAACTTAAAACCATAGACTATTAGGTTTGGAAGGGCTCTTAAAGTATCTTACCCAACCAGTCAAAGTTCCATTGTCCCTCACCTTGCTACAACGTAGTCATTCAGTTTATGTTTAAATATCTATAGCGACAGGAGTTTATCACCTTTGGAGGTAGTTTATATAGTAACCACAATTATTGTGACTAGTTTGACCTCCTGAGGTTAGAATGAGGCCAAACCCATCTATATGAAGAGAGTGCCATGTCACATCACCTTGGAGTTAGTATTTCCATGAAAAACACTCATTTTTCTATTAATTTTTCTCTTGTGACAGTTTCAGGTTCCTTTCCCATTCTAGCCAATTGTGTCACCAGTAGAAGAGGGAAGCTTTCCACCTATCCAACCCCCTGACTGCCTCCCTTGTTTAAAGATGCACCCAGCAATAACGTTGTAGTTATTTATTTTAGTGTTTCCCAAAATTGGTTCTTTGTAACATCATTCTCACAATCATATTATATGAAAAAAGTTCCAAAGGGCAAATACATTCAGGAAATATTGTAAATTTATATGCTTCTCATATAATTCACAGTAATTAGGATCATACTAAAAGTTCTAAGAAGCCCTTAAGAAAAGAAACCTGTTTAACTTTCTATAGTTTAGTATTCCCCAAACTTCTTTGATCTTAGAACCCTTTTTCAAGTAACATCTGCTAGCATTTCCTTGAACCAACTGTTCTTTAGAAATGCATGTTGAGAAATGCTGGGCATAAATTTATTGAGATGTCAAATCATAGGAGGAGGACGGAACAAATATTTGGTCGGGTATGTTTTTAGTAATAGGAGATACCATGTAATAAGAAGAAAAGGCAACATCATCACCACAGTATCATTGTTTTCTGGCTTTGCCCTCCCCGATTGTTTTTTTCCCCTCCCTGATTTTGTCCAAGTCCTCCCCCTGGGGTCTCACGATTTTGCCCATTTGTCTTGTTCTATGTGTGAGCACTGCAGCCTCGTACAAAACTACATGTCAGAGAACATTTATAAGAATTTTGTGAAGCCTTGAAACATCGTAAATAAGACCACCACTATAATGTTCTTTTTAAAAGAAGAGCAATGGGTTGGGGGCAGAGCAACTATTACACACATTTACTCTTCTTCATTATAAAGACAAGAGGTTATATCACACAAAATTCCTTGCCAGACAAAAAATAAAGTGACCAAAACTATTTATGAATATTTAATAATTAAAGATAATTTATCCTCAAGTAGAGGTTATCAAAGAAGTTCCTAGAAACAGGTTTCTTTCTTTCTTTCTTTCTTTCTTTCTTTCTTCCTTCCTTCCTTCCTTCCTCCCTCCGTCCCTCCCACCCTTTCTTTCTTTCTTTCTCTTTTAAATTACATGCCAAGCTATGGAAGCAATATAAAATCTTAACAAGCCACATCAAGAAGGAAAAAAAAAAGGGCCCTGTTATTTAAACTGAATTTTATAGGTAAATGGTTGGAATTGTGGCTTTCAGTTGATATTTCCTTGTTATGATTTGGTGGTATTTGCAACAAGGGTTTAATACTTTGACCTGTGTTTTATTACTTATCAGTAATTTTATAGCTAACAACCAAACTAAAGCAACATCAGAAAATGGACACAATTACAGTAGAATTTATAGAGAACACAATTCATCTCCTCTGATAAGGCAATATAAAATCTCTCCATTGCTATAATGGGTCATTCTCAAATGGGGGTTCTCTAGGATGTTTGATTAGACAGTATTTTAAGAATTTAAAGAAAATGCTCTTATAATAATGTAGTGGTTTTTCAACAAGAAAATAAGGTTTCCTTTTTTAAAATCTCCCTTTTTTAGAACATGAACCAATACTCTTCATAGTGATAATTTGATAATTACTGTATTTCTAAGTTGAGGAAACTGGTAGAAAATAAAATCTCCTTTGTTGGTAGTCAGCAAATGTTAAAAAAACAAAACAAAAACCCACAAACCAATAACCCTGAAAACAGAATCAGCAGGGATCTTCAGAATATAAAACTAAGAAAATGGAATTGACTGAGATGTTGCCCAACAATAATAATTTATGAATTGTAGTATTTATATATGTATACATATATATATGTGTATATATTTTATATATTTATGTAATTATATATATATTATATAATATATATATAATTCACACACACGCACAGACATACACACATATGAGAACCATGGCCAAGAAAGTGTATTAAAATTTGATAGGAGAGGGGGCGTCTGGGTGGCTCAGGGGGTTGAGCCTCTGCCTTTGGCTCAGGTCATGATCCCAGGGTCCTGGGATCGAGTCCCTCATCAGGCTCTCTGCTTGGCGGAGAGCCTGCTTCCTCCTCTCTCTCTGTCTGCCTCTCTGCCTACTTGTGATTTCTGTCTGTCAAATAAATAAATAATCTTTTAAAAAAATTTTTGATAGGAGGAGAAAAACCAGGGTCTTCCTTTATTTTATGGTCTTTAAAATTGGAATTTATAAGAAATGAGTTCACATAAAATACTAAGAAAAGCAGATGAGAAGACCCTGCCTTTATTTCAATGCTTTGACTCTGAAACTAGTAGGTATTGATTAAAAGATGTTATCATACTGACAGGCTTTCAATAAGTCATGCGGAATGGGTTAGTATTTTTAGATTGAGGAATATGTCTGTAAAATTTCCTAAACATAAACAGCATCTCCCTATAGCCGCCACCTTCCTGTGGTGTTCTGAGAGGTGCAGTGTGGGATTTTGAGTCCTAGTTCTGCCCCTTATTAGCTATTCATCATAGATACGTTGCATACACCTCTGAGTCTCCACCATTGGTTATAATAAGCAAAACAGGTGTGAAATTGTCATCCTCCCTGGGCTGTGATCATAGCTCATACAGGATTCCAGAGTGTCCTCCCTTTGATAAGTATATAATAAATCTTATATCTCTTTTCGTCTCCTTCTCTTTCTTCTCCTCCTCCTTCCTGTCTTCTCTTACCTTTCATTTTCCTTCTCCATCCTTATTGTTATTAAACTTCCTGATGTCTCATTTCGAATTACCGTATCTCAGCTCTCCATTGAATCAGACCTCGCCAGGTCAAGGGCCAATGGGCTCAACTGCAATAATCAGAAGTAGAGTGACCTTGACGGAGTAATGAAGAGAAGACAGAAGTGAGAACTGTGGTGCCTCAGTTCCCCAGACTTTATCCTGCCATGGACTCCACCTTAAAATACGTCCAGTGATGTGATAGAAGGATCCCCCAGGAGGCTCCCAGAGCGGCTGGCTCGAGCACAATGGTGGGAAGTGTGTCTCGGTCTGCACTGACCTGGCTGCTGGCAGGACTCCCTGCCTCTAGCTTCTCTCCCCAGCCTCGCCACCCTCACAGGCTGCGGTGGACAGTTGGCGGAGGGGGGAGGGGGGAAGTTGTGGAGGGAGGATTTAAGAATTCAGTAGCAAAAGTTGGAGAAATTATGAGGATTCTGACATTTAAGAATTTCTTTTTTGCAGTGCCTTATAATTTCTAAATGTCAGAGAGAATTGGAGTGGCTACTAAGTCTGAGATCTTAGCACAGAGTTAGGTCAGTTTTATTTTACTAAAATTGGCTTGTTTACATCTCGAGAGTAAACACCGTACTCCAGTGTGGCCATCTCTTTTCCTCTTCTGTAAGAACTCTATCATTGGTTTTAAGATTAAGGGCCACGATTTCAAAGTCAGCAATAACAACAGAACCAGATTCACTTATTGGCTATGGGGTTTGTCTGTTTGGTTTTGTTTTGTTTATTTTGTTTTGTTTTGTCTATTAGGACAATAAAACAAGAAAGAAACTAACAATTTTGATGTGTGTCACATCCAAATAGTTCTATTATCAAGACACTTAGCAATAATTTGATAAGAACACCTATTCAGAGACACCAGAGTCACCTTTAGAGTAATACTGATATTTAGATTTTCTATAGACATCGATTAGGCCGTAAAATGGTGTCTTTCAAAAGTAAACCTAAAGGAAAAAATCCAGGAAATTGCGTTTTCATTTAATTCACTATTTCTAAAAGGCAAGAGCGTTTTAAAATCTGTAACAAATACTAAGTCACTAAGTATGTGACTTGCTGGTAGGAGAGTAATTTTGGATTATAACTGAGTCTGCTCTTGAAGGTTTTCTGCAATCTCATATGTACACAAATAATTTTTGAATGATTATTTCCCCATCCTTATGGCTGGGTCCAAAGGCCATATTCCTAATGAAATTTTCCAAGACTCCTCCAGAGGAGAGCATTTTCTTTCCACTCTGAATTTCCAAAATGTTTTTTTCTACTTCTCTTTTATTGCGTATTAGTTTTTACATTATGTTGTCATTATTTCCATATAATTTGTATCTTTCCTATTTAAATGTCAGTCCAGGAAAGCAGAGCTATTTGTCTTATTTATTTTCATATTCACCATGATACCTTACATGAAATAAATACTTGTATTATTAAATATATGAGTGAAGGAACTAATGACTCCCCACTTGAAGTCCATTATTTTGAGATTAACTGCCAACGTGAGACACACAAACACACACGCATACACACACACCCCATACATACACATTCAAGAGTGATCTCAGAGATACTCTTTCATTCTCTTCCCATATTTTACTCATTAAGATGCTGAATGAAGCTCAGAGAAACAAATACTAAAAGAAAATACACAGTATGTCCAAGAACACTCATGAAAGTGTTTTTCAACTGGATGAAAACTTAAAGATTATGTAGTTTGATACTTTTACTCTTTTCTCAACCATTTATGTATGCATGTACATATGTATGTATGTGTATATGTATGTATGTACTTATCTATTATTTTTAAGCAAATCAGAGGCTCAGAAAGGAAAGTGACCAGTAAAGGCATATCAGGACTTGCTGGCAAGAGCTTGGACTAGAAGGCTGTTCTTCCAGTCGTGTATTGTAGAGCCTGGAAATGGTATTGTTTCTGTGATACACAAACCCACTAGTAGCTTTTGCATTTGGCCCAGCCAAACCAGTTCACACACATTACATAGGACCTGGGCTTGTCTGAGAATGCCCCATATGGATAGGTCTGGAAGACTTAGGGGAGACAACACACATCTCTAGAATGGCAAAAACCACTGAAAACATACAGCTTACTTTTTACTTTTATCTTAGTGTATTACTTTCCTCTTTTTATGGAAGAATCTTTCTAGATACCACTGCTTGTTGTTCTCACAACTATGAAAAAGATTTGCATTCTCCCATTTCTCCTCTCACCTATGATGAGGAGAGAGAGATGTTTACATTTATAAACTGAGCTGGAGACAGAACCAAGGTTTGAATCTAAACATTTCAAGTTATAGCCTGGTGTTCTCTCATCTTCTATCATATCCTCATATGTGCAGGATGTCACACAAAGAGCATAGAAAACAAAAAATAATTGGGTTTCTGTAGAAATGTTAACCATTGCCCTAATAAAATATTTTTCAACTGAGGAAATCAAAATATTTTGTGAACCTGCAACAGGTAGACCCCAGTGGCTATACTTTATAGGTCAGGGAAGTCAGAGAAGGCCCTTTTATTGCATTCTTTTTCCATGCCGAGACTCAAGACTAAACATTTAGCCTATTAATGATCCTGTTTTTGTTAGTTAATTGGGTTTCAAAAGATACGATTTTATATGATATGTCAATAGTTTCTATGCAAACAACAACAACAAAATCAAACAGAAATGTAATATGTGAATACTGGATAAACACGGTTGAGAGTTTGAGGTTTCCTTCCGAACTTTTTTATGTAATATGTAAGTATATTATCTAAACATACCATATAGGGATATTTAAAACTTGAACTATATGTGTATCATTCTATAACAGCCTTTTTAACTTCACCATGTGATTTCTAAACTGTATTTAACTCTACTCCTAGTATAGATACTTAGCTTATGGGTCATTTTTGCTTTTGTTTTGTTCCATCTTCCAGATGAATCTACCTTGGGTATTCTGCCCCTTCCACCTGTTATACGCCAGTACAGCTGTTCTCTTATGATAAAATCTTAGATGTTAGAATAGCTGGATCATGCAGGGGAGGTTCCCCAACAGCACACTGTGACATGAAGATTGCATTTAAGCATGTTAGGAAGTACGCCCATGGGGTCAAAACCTGGGGAACGGAAGGGAAAGAAAGAGGACTGGGAGAAGTTGGCTGCCCTGCAGTCTCAGGGAAGGCCTCGGCTGAACCTCCAGGGAAATCTTAAGCTGGCATGGCCATTCAGAGTTGCCTTGAGCGGGACTGAGGGGGTCGGTCCCAAAATTGATTAGTCACTGGATGTGGACTACCTAAGGAAGGAGGCCAGCCTGCCCTCGAGCAAGGTGGTTCTTTTCAGCCAGGGTGATTCCTGAAGACTGTTGACAGCTGAGGGCTGTCTGCTGGCAGCGCTGCCAGCAGCTGGGGGAATGAGTCCGAAATTTCTGAAAGGGGTCTGGGTGATGCATCACTGTACTGTGTCAAAAGGCAATGTGCATGATACAAATTGATACATTTATAAATTGTTAAGTTGTACCAGATCACCATCCAAAAATTTGTTAAGATACACTAATTTATTTCACCAGCAGTATGTGAGAATCCTTGTTGCTCCAAATCCTTAACTCTAACAACTGTCAGTCTTCATTATATTTGCCAATGTGATAGACAAAAAGTCCTCATTGTTGTTTTAATTTGCATTCATTTATTAGCGAGATTAATATCTTTTCATACATTTAAAGGCCATGCATATTTCTTCTTTAGTGACTTGCCTGTTTATGCCTCTTTTGCCATTTTCTAGTGTGATCATCTTTATGCACCAAGGATATTAACCATTTATTTGTCACATATGTTGCACACATTTTTCTGAGTTTTTATATATGCTTTTAAATATATAAAAGCACATAAATATATAAAAGCCTATAAATATTTAAATATAAAGCTTTTAAATATACTTTATATATCCTTCAATGTAGTCTTTCATATATTCAAATCCATCCATCTTTTCTTAATTTCTACTCTTTAGAGTAAGAAGCATGTTTCTTATTAAAGATTATAAATATATCTTCATATATACTTGACTTGTAATACTTTACGGTATATTGAATCCATTTTGAATTTTTTAAATGAATATGTATGACATGATACTACAATCGAAGTTTGTGTTGAGGCACCAAGATACGATACCTTATTCTAAAGGACCTAGATGGGGCAGGTGAAACATGATACAGCCATTACAATTTTATATCGTGATGGTTGCAGGGCTCGTCAACCCCTAAACAATATCTAGGGTAGGTGAGGGTCAGGAGCTGCTGATTAAAGGAGTGGACATTGTTCAGATAAAGCTCTTCGTGTCCCAGGAATCTCACTATCAGCCTCAGGGGGAGGAGTGGCATGGTGAGGCTCCCTTCACTTTAAGGAGACCACTTAACTTGTTCAACTGTCCTCTGAAGTTCCAGGGCACAGTGGGTAGGTGTCTGATGCGGGATGGAGAACTGAAAGGACAAGTGACTAGCTTACTAGCTTCTTTGATGTTAGAATGAAGGGCAGATTGCTACTGAGTGGCTGATCTGCATTCCCAGAATTTCTCAGAAGAGAGGTTTCTGAGTGTTTCCTATGATCAGAAGCTCCCCACCCCATGCCCCTCAACACAGAAGCATAGAACATGGGGTCAGCTTGGGTCTTATCCCAAAGGGTCACCGATGAAGACAAAGAGAGATCAGCAGAACTCAGGTTATATTTAAAGGAGAAAGAAGGAAACAAGACAAAGTTTATAATTATAACCTATAAGCCCTGCTTCTTCAACATGATAATTATAGTAGCATGAAGCAAAGATCTAATTTTTTTCATAAATGTAGCTAATATTCATGAATTTAAAAACCATTTTTTTAATATGTTAAATTTAAATATCTATCTACTTGTTCCTGTATTCCACACTGTTCCAAAAATATAATCATTCTGGGCACCTGGCTGGCACAGTCTGTTAAGTAACTCTTGGTTTTGGCTCAGGTTGGGGTCAGGATCATGAGATCAAGCCTGGGGTGGGGCTCAGCACTCAGTGGGGAGTCCGCTTAAGATTCTCTCTCTCTCCCTCTCTTCCCCCTCCTTGCATCTCTCAAATAAATAAATAAATCTTTAAAAAAAAAGAATATAATCATTCTTCTGCATTGTCATACTCTGTTAATACAATGAATTGATAAACTATTTCAATATCCAGTTAGAGAAATTTATTATCATTTTGGTCTAAACACTTTCTTCTTTAGAATTTTTTTTTAAATTTTATGATTTGACAGACAGAGATCACAAGTAGGCAGAGAGGCAGGCAGAGAGAGACGAGGGGAAGCAGGCTCCCGCTGAGCAGAGAGCCCAATGTGGGGCTTGATCCCAGGACCCTGGGATCATGACCTGAGCCAAAGGCAGAGGCTTAACCCACTGAGCCACCCAGGCACCCCAGCATTTGTTTTTTTAAATGAACAAAATAAACTTTCAATTAAGCAACCTCCCAAATTGTAGCTATTTTATTGGAATTACAACAGATTTACAGAATGTTTTGGGGAGCCATCTTTTATAAAATTTAGATTGCCCATCAAATACTTGGTATGTCTTTATCTCCTTTAGTAACTTTTTATGTTTTTTTTCCTATATATCCATATAATTCGTATTATATCCAATCCTAGATATCCTATATTTTAATTATTATGGTGAATTGGATCATTCACTCTCATAATCACAAAAATCATAGGATTATATATATATATATATATATATATATATATATATATAATTATATGTACTGATAAATCCCTAATAGCTGACTCTCTGGAGGAATAACAAAATCCCTGCCTTTTGGAATTTGCAATTTTTTTATGGATTAATATTTCTTCCATTTTATTTCTTAAAATACCTATGGACATCCATGCCACCAGATGTGGAATTAGGGAAAGTGTGTTAAATTTATTCCTGGGAGCTGATATAAACCAATTCTAGAATATCACATTTCCTTACATCTTTTCTGGCTAAATAATTTTTAAATGATTATAATCAATTGTGACGTTCAAAGTAAACTTTATAAATAAGAATTTAGAACCTAATAATCAGAATCTAAGAACTAGAAATTAAAATTTAGAAAAAATTTCCATGAATTCACTACTCATCCCTCTGTCTAGTATATGTTAATTGAGGAAACATTTATGATGATTTATCTTGGTCTTCCTCATAGGGGTTCTTGATCTTGTGGTTTTCCTTTTTCTTTTGGTGCTGGGTCTACTGTTGGCCTTGTAGATAAGTGAAGTGCATTGCATTGGAAGTGGGCGTCTACCACACTCAACAGATTTGAAGTCTCCACTTGACCATGCAAGTACTCTGTGCCAAATAGACTTTGAGAGAAGCAACTTAAAGCATAGTGTTCTTGTGAAAATTTTAAAGCTCTTCCATGTGATCTTTGCTGGTGCAGCTCCCCAAAGTTTCCTCCACATCTGCTGGTTGGACTTCACAAGTGCCTGCCTCAGAGTTGAAATTCACAGTAGAAATGCTGTGGAAATTAATTGGACTTCTGAAACTTTTTTTTTTTTTTTTTGCTTTCACTCATTTTTGTTGTGATGAGCCAAATTCCCTTACTAAGACATTAGCCTCATTCTCTCATCTTTATCTCTCAATTAGGAGCCATCAACATTTTTACCTTAAGTTAAATCTAGGGACAAATGCTGCATCCGTTTCTTTGGGGTTCAGCTAAATTTCACTCCTCTGTCATCTTTCCCTGATTCCTTTCCCACTCTCCCAAGTTGGAGTTATAGGTATTTTCTTAGCCACTATTTCATGCTTGAGGGTTTTCCAGGCCTTTTTGGGAAAATATTTCCAATTACTTTTGAAGTAGCTCCTTTCTTTTTCATATGAGTTTGCTAGGACTGCTATAACAAACTACCACAGGCTTAATGACTTTAATAAAGAAATTTATCTCCTCACAGTTCTGGAGACTCTGTCCTTGGCTTGTAGAGGACCATTTTCTCTCTGTGTCTTCACATGGTCTTGTCTCTCTGTGTGTCCGCAATTACTCTTCTTGTAAGGATGCCAGTCATAGCGGATTGGGGTCTACCCAGATTATCTCATTTAAGTTGAATTACCTCTTGAAGACCCTGTCTCTAAATAAAGTCACATTCCGAGGACTAACGGTTGAACTTTACCATGTGATTTTTGGGGGGACAAAATTTCAACCCATAACAACCCCAGGGTTGATTTTAGATAATTATATATTAGTTGGCACTTTATTTCATCTCCTTACTTGAAGACACTTAATGTGGTTTGCCATTCTTAATTCTATCTTTTGTATTTTTATATTTTCTCAGACTTTTCAATAGGATATGGGGAAAGGGGGAAGATCAACACTGGATTCAAATTGCTATCTTTATTTTGAAGTCTTCTGATTTTTTCCAATAATGCCTGTGCAGGAAACAAAGAGAAGTCAAAGTGTATCATTAGTGATTACTACAGTGTACTTATCTACCCTAACCCCTAATGTGTGTGCTTGTGCATGAAACTTCAGAGAAGAATAAAACTGAAATGCTATCATATTTAGTATTCATTTGAATTGGTCCAAAATGTTGATAAACCATATTTTAAAGTTGTTGATTAAAGTATAATTAAACATTAACATGACTTATGAAGTTAAAGATGAAATATGATGGAAATAGCCGGAATTTTCCTGGATCATGGCCAGACTATCATAGTAATGCTAAACATTCACAAATATTTCCATTGTATTTATCTATATATAATGTATGTAACATAATATATTAATCTACAATATTTCTGCCTACTTTTATCTAATTGTAACCTTATTTTCTATATCGAAACATGAGCCTTTATAAACTACAAAAGCATTGTTTAAAAAGGATGGTTAAAAATGGGTCTTAAGGTTTCATATTGTAAGAACATTTCTTGTGAATGTATTCCATTCTACCCTCTTGACGCCTCAGCCCACACAACTAATACAACTGCTCCCTTTAATTAAAATAGAAAATATATTACTTATAAACCTTGGTCTTAAGCAGAGCTAGATACAAAATCTATAGTTCCCATAATGGGAGAGGCACTGCAAAATGGAATAAAATGATAAATTGATAAATACATTGTATAATTATTTGTTCCCCATTGCTATTTATCTTTTATCACTGGCAAAAAGTACAAAAGAATTATAAAGCCTCTGTTTTAATAAAAGAAAAACTAGGAATTATATAACTTATGAGATCTTGAGGTTTAAAAAAGTTTTTGATATTAAAATTCTCCTTAGATCTTCTTACGCTTCACATAAGTTTTCTCTTTTCTTTCTAATAATCAGCAAAATCCTTCCAGATAATTTCTCCTGTTATTTATTTCAGAAGAGCCAAATTATGGAGGCAAAAATAGTTCTCAATGGCATGTCCTATTTTGTACTTGTCCACAAATGCTTTGCTCATACATTTGAAAAATGAAAACAAATGCAACTATATTAGGACATGAACTTTAGATACCTAGTAAGTATTCCCTGGAGGGGAAGAAACAGAAATATGAGCATTCACTCTGGGAGTTTTTCAAGTCCTCTAATCTGTTTGAAATTATTTGGATGCCATTAATTAAAGATTATAATTTTCTTGTTGCTGTAAGCAAACCTCAGTCTGACATTTTATATCTGTGCTGTGTTCCTAGTTATTAGGATTCTGGAATCAGGATCTCCCTTTATTGTGCCTGAAGTACAGTTGGGTCTTTCTACTCACAATTACATCTTGACTCAAATGAAATGTTCACATTTCTGCTCATAACATAGACGTTTTCTGAGAGGGGAAGAAGGAAGGAATGTGGAAATTGGGGGAATCAATGCAAATGGGCCACTGTGCTCATATATATTTTTTCGTCATACAGATTGATGAAAATACTCTTTACCTCCATAGCTTTACTTATAGGTTTCATAGTAAATGAAAGAGATACAGTAACACAGAGCTATATTTAGAAAACTCTTCACACTCAAAGCAGTTTCAAGACATTTCTCTAATAATATAAAAACAGAAAAACTGCACCATTGTTTTATTGTGTTTATCCATAGGCTAGTGTGTAGGAATATAAAACCAAATTGCTGCTCCTCAGGAAAGTAGAGAATCTAATACATATTTCATTTTAACTCTGTTTAAAATAAAGTATGAAGGTGCTACTTGGCTTCACTGGGTTCTTGGTTTATAACTTACTTTAAGGCAGTTTTTACAACTCCACGGTCTCCAACTAAGTCCTGGGACACATATAGAGACTAGGTTGAATCCATCATAACTGTCCAGTGATGAGAAGCAAATAATCAAAATAGCACTTACCTACTAAATGTCAGATACATTTCTCTATTTTTTTATAACTCTCGACTACTCTGTTAAAGTTAGTTGTTTTAACCATGATTGTAGAGGGGAAAAAATGGACTCAGAGAGTAATCATGGTGCCTAGGTTTGAAACACAGAACTGTCTTACTCAAAAGGCTACATTGATTTCCACTCATGAAGTCACCTATTCAAGCACTTGTACTGATTCTATGGCTTATAGTTACTACAGTGCATATAAAGACACAAGAATGGAGATGAAGAATATTTGAGGTGAATCCCAATTCTAAACTTTCTTTTGGCTCTACCCAAGAGGTTCAGCCAAGTAGTTGCAACCAAAGGAATGAAAACATATATATACATAACCTCTATTACGCATTGCTCAATGACTTCCTAACCAGGGAATAGCTAGGATGAATTACAGACACACCAAGATTCACAGATATGGAATATCTGAGCTCTTGAGGTAGTGAGTCTACCCCCTCAAGCTTCTTAACTGTCTTCTTCCAAGTCACTCTTGCCACAGTTGTATGCATAAGAATCCTTTAGATTTCAAGAACATCCATTGCCTAACTGGTCCAGTTCTGTCTCCTGCCACCCTTCATTTGGTATAGTAATACTGAGACACTGGCATTTCCAGGACACATTTTGTTTTTCCAAGCGGTCATGTCTTTGCTCAAGCTGACCTCTGCTTTGGGAATGCTAACACCACTACTACCTCTTTCCTAAATCCAACTTATCTACTTGGGGTATCAGATCAAAGGCAATTGTTTCTGTGGTTCCTTTTTTAAGTCCCCCAATAGACCAAAGTGATTCTCCCAAGCTCCCACAATCTTGTATGTATCTTCATTATTAAAATTAAAATGGTTTGTTTTTATCTTTCATTACTATCTCATTGTACTCTAAAACGCATTCTGACAGAAACGATGCTCTCCATGTCTAAATTGGTGATAGGATCAGAGTAAACCCTCACTAAATTTTGTTTAATTAATTGCTTAAAAATGATAGAGGGACGTCTGGTTGACTCAGTCGGTTAAGCCGCTGCCTTTGGCTCAGGTCATGATCCCAGGGTCCTGGGATTGAGTCTTGCATGGAGGGGTGATCCTTGCTCAGCTTCTCTCTCTGCCTCTGCCTGCCACTCTGCCTGCTTGTGCGCTCGCTCGCTCTCTCTCTCATAATAAATAAATAAATAAATACATAAATAAAATCTTTGAAAAATGATATAGAAAATAAGACTACAGGGTCCTCTTTTTTTTTAGTTTTTCTTTTGGCAGAGAAATGAATATATATCCAATCATATAATAATTAATAACAAAAATATATTCCCAAGATTACCCACTACTATGTACGTAAAAGGAGTATCCATAGTTTCAAGTTTCTATTTGATGAGAAAATCAAAGAAGAAATTTTACTATTAAAGAATCATTCCTTTTAAAAAATTTAAAAATGGAAAAAATTCTAAATTCTTCAAAAAAAAAGTATTGTTTGTTTTCCTTGCATGATACTAGTTTCAGTGGTCCTGCTATTTAAATACTTAGAATTAAGGGACAACATGAATATAAGGTCAATGGATAGAATTTTTTCCTACGTTTTATTTAGCAGTAGAACCTACTAAAGGGAATTACCAAAGAGCTAAGCATATTTCTGTGGATTATCATCAAAGGGGTTTTTGTGTACTACTTTAAATTACAGTTTTAAAATTCATAGTCAGGAAATACTGATGCTGTGTTCCTTACTTTTTTGAATAAGTTAAAACTTGAATTTATTTAGAATAACACAATCACAATGAAACATTACGAATGTATCTGAAAGGATTGCCATTCAGTGAGTGAACCAAATGTATTTCAACATATTTTCTTGAAATGTATTGGGGAAAACAAAGCTCTTTTAAAAATTATTTTTAATGATTAATTATACAGCACTTACTGCATTGTGCATAAACTCTTCTTTCATTTTTTTTAAAGATATGTAAGAATGTGACAACATAAAATTAATCCTATAAAATTCAGAAAGGAAGTTTCATACTCAAGGTTGTAAGTGGAGAAGTGTCATTCACTGGATGATTGTGTAGAATTAGAGAAGAAGCACTTGGAGCCATAAAGAGGTCACTGGGAAAAATTCGACAATACCTATGTTGTTTTGCCATAAATAGTACTGTAATAAATATCCTTGTAACTACTTTTTATTTTTCACTTTTAACGACCTTCTTTAGAAAGTTACTTAGAATTTTGTGTAAAAGAATATGCAAAATAGGGGTTTTTTTACATGTTATTTTTTTAAACTTTTTACCTTTTTAAAAAAGTTTTTAATTCAAGTTCTAGTTACTTAACATACAGTGCATTTAGTTTTAAGTGTATAATATAGTGAGTGATTCAACACTTCTGTATAACACCCAGTGTTCATCCCCACAAGTGTTCTCCTTAATCCTCATCACCTGTATAATCCACTCCCCCCACCTTCTCTCTGGTAATCATCAGTTTGTCCTTTATTTATTTTTTGGTTTCTTGTTTGTTTTAGGATTTTTTTTGTTTTTTATTTAATTATTTTTATTAACATATAATATATTATTAGCCCCAGGGGTACAGGTCTGTGAATCATCAGGCCTATACATTTCACAGCACTCACCATAGCATATACCCTCTCCAATTCCATAACCCAGCCACCCTCTCCCTACTCCCCCACCCCCAGTAACCCTCAGTTTGTTTTATGAGATTAAGAGTCTCTTATGGTTTGTCTTCTTCCAGATTTGTTCTCTATTGTTAAGAGTCTGTTCCTTGATTTACCTCTCTCTCTTTTTCCCCTTTGCTTGTTTGTTTTGTTTCTCAAATTCCATGTATGAGTGAAAACATATGGTATTTTGTTTCTCTGATGGGCATTTCATTTAACATGATAATTCTAGCTCCATACATACACCCCAATGTTTATAGTAGTATTATCTACATTATGGAAACTATGGAAACAGCCTAATTGTCCATCAACTGATGAATAGATAAAGAAGATGTGTATATGTATACAATGGAATATTACTCGGTCATAAAAAAAAGAATGAAATCTTGCCATCTGCAAAATAAAGTTTTCAGTCTGTGTTCCTAAATGCTTCTCCAAAAAGTTTTCCTAAATTTTCATACCATCAGAAGTATAAGTGTGTGTGTGGTTTTTTTTCATCAAAATGTAATTTCTTATCAAAATATGTTATTTTTAAAAAATCCCTACCACAATGATCATTTAAAAAATCTTATTTAGTTTGCATGTTTTTGGTATTAGTTTGCATTTTGATTTGTGATGAAGCTTAGTTCGGTCACAGCGATTATATCTGTGTGAGTGTGTGTGTGAACATCTGAAACTTTTCTCAACATAGAAAAGCTAGTTGGTTGTCTTTCTCTTGTAAATGTCAATGCTTTGTATATAATAGATAAGTTAACTTTTGTCTGTTATATATATTTCAAATCCAGCTTTCCACCTTGCTATTTGATTTTAGATATTATTTATATTGATTTGTGACATTCAGAAATTAAAAATTCCGATATAATCAAAATCAACATTATCTCCTATTATCATTTTCTGGGTTTCATTTCCTGCTTAGACAGTTTTTCTGCATAGTAAGATAATGTTATTTTCACCTGTAATTTCCTAGAGTGTGTTTTAGCCCATTGCTACATGGATAAAGGTTTGGGTGATTGCATTCTCATATTGCTTTAGCATTGAGCATGAAGAAGCCCATGTTACCGTTTTTCAATCACATAAGGTTTTATGGGTAAGAATCTTTAAAGTTCCTTCCAGTTGAAACATTTTGATTTTATGATTCTGTATTGTGACATTATTCCTGCTAGCATAAACCTTCACAAGTTACTAAATGCATCGGATATTTGTTCTGACTCTATATCGGTTTTTGTAAAAGCTCCTTTCTTGGTCATCCCTTCCATGATGAGACCATGAAAACTCAAAAGCAGACTGCTTCTGTTACAGATTAGAAAAAAAATTCTAAAAAAATCTTAAGCTTTTGACAGAATGGCACGAGTATCTTGCCATTGCTTCTCTAGACAGAGGCAACAAAAAGTATCAGCGGAATGCTGTTTAGTAAGGTTTTCAGCTAAAAAAGAATTGCTTTCTTATGTGCTACCATGTCAGTCCTGGTAGTCCTATTTTATTTTGTCTCATGAGTTTTCCCCCTTTGATGTTCACCTTACCTCTATTTGCTCTCATGATTATTTTACGTGAATCATAGACATGGAGACTATGGGGAAAATGACAGGTCATTGTATTCAGACCTCTGTACCTAGTGCATGTTATTGCCAGACACTTATATTATTCCCTTTAGAATTATATTTAATCTCTTTCTGAATGTCTTATTGATGTTTCTTCAATGACCTCTTTGGGTGGCTATTCTATTGTTAAATTGTTCTTGCCTTTAGGACACTTTCTCTTATAAGTAATTTAAACATGCCCTTCTTATTTCTTGTAAAACATTCTAAGTCAACCACAAATGATTCTTCCCTCGACTCTATATTATCTCTT
This sequence comes from Lutra lutra, assembly GCF_902655055.1. Taxonomy (NCBI): domain Eukaryota; kingdom Metazoa; phylum Chordata; class Mammalia; order Carnivora; family Mustelidae; genus Lutra; species Lutra lutra. Next base: position 60,980,447 of record NC_062280.1, on the reverse strand, counting down.
TCTTCTCCAGTAAAATACCACATGTCATCGGAGGCAAGATCTCCATTCAACATATAGACCATTCAGAAGAAACTTCAGATTTATGACATTCCATCATCTCTAAAGTTCTTTCCAGATCTAATATTCTGTGATACTATGATTCGTACATTTGGTTGTGAAATTTATAAATCAGTATCTATCCTATATTTTATTGTGCTTGTGAACTTTTAAGTTTTGTGTTCTTAAATCTATTCTTTTTAACTTTTAACCATCAAAAATTTAAATTATATCTTATAAAATTACCTACTTTTTAAAGTAATTATGTACTACTTTATATTATTGAAAGGTTTATGTATTTAAAATTTTTCTCCTAGTGTTATTATCTAGTATTTTGTTGGAGCTAAAAGTATGTACACACACACACACACACATAAAATATTGAAATTCAATCCACTGGAACCATTACATTCAACATCTCCTTTTTCTACACCTTTTCTTTTTGTGCTATCACACCATTTTTTCCTTTTCCTTTATGAAGAATTTTAGAGGACACTTATGCCATGAAGACACTTTCTAGAATTCTTGTCCTCTCTTCTACAGCACTATTTTTCCAATTTCTTTTATTTCTCTACTGCTACCAAGGAAGTTCCTTTACTTCTATATGTTTTCAAGAGCTCTAGAGCAAGCTAATATTTTCAAAAAATATATATTTTATTCCTTTTAAAACTCAGCTTGCAAAGTGAATTGTTTAATCAATAATCTCATACTGTATAATTGTTGTATGAAATTTTTTAGGGTAGACTATATGTTAGGCCACAAAATTCAAGAAGACTGAAATCATGCCAAATATCTTTTCTGATGACAATGTCATGAAACAAGAAATCAATAATAAGAGGAAAATTGGAAAATTCACTAATACATGGAAATTACTAGATCTAATCAATGAACTCAGTAGAGTTGTAGAATATGAAATTAATATACAAAAATCAGTAACATTTCTATACATTAACAACAGAATTTCTGAAAAGGAAATAAAGAAGTTGATCCTAAATAATAACTTCAGAAACAATAAAGTATTCAGGAAAAAAATAAAACAAGGAGATGAAAGAGCTACAACATGGATGTAGAAAACTGCAGGACATTGTTGAAAGAAATTGAAAAAGACACAACAAAATGGGAAGGTAGCTCATGGTTATGGATGGAAAGAATGAATATTGTTAAAATGTCAATACTACCAAAAGCCATCTATAGAATCAAATGGCAATTTCTATCAAGATTACAACTGAATTTTTTACAGAAGTAAAAAACAAACAAACAAACAAACAAAAACAAAGCTCCTAAAATTTATATGGAACCATAAAAGACCCCAAAGAGCTAAGGGATTCTTGAGAAAGTCAAAGTAGGAGGTATCAGATTTCTTGATTTCAAGCTATACTACAAAGCTGTAATCATCAAAACAGTATGGTACTGTTATAAAAATAGATCAATGAAACAGATCAAAAACCCAGTAATAAACCCATGCATATACAGTCAACCAATATCTCATCGGGGAACCAAGGATACTCAATGGAGAAAAGATAATCTCCTCAATAAGTGTTGCTTGGATAATTGGATATTCACCAGGAAAAGAATGGAACTAGACCCATAGCTTAAACACTCATAAAAAGTAACTCAAAATGGATTAAAGACTTAAGTGTAACGTCTGAAAACATGAAACTCCTAGAAGAAAACTTACAAACAGAGTTCCTTGACACGGGTCTTGGTAGTTAGTTTTTGGATATGATACCTAAAGCACAAGTAACAAAATAAAAATAAACAAAGTGGAACTACATCAAACTAAAAATACTCTGCACAGGGGCACCTGGGTGGCTCAGTCCTTAATCATCTGCTTTCAGCTTGGGTCATAATCCCAGGATCTTGGGATCAAGCCCACATCAGGCTCCCTGTTCAGTGGGAAGTCTGCTTCTTCCTCTCCCACTCCCACTGCTTGTATTCCCTCTCTTGCTGTGTCTCTCTCCATCAAATAAACAAATAAAATCTTAAAAAAAAAAAAAGAAAAGCTCTGTACAATAAAAGAAACCAATAACAAAGTGAAAAAGACAACCTATAGAATGGGAAAAAATATTTGCAAACCATATATCTGATAATGCATCCAAACATATGAACAACTCATACAATTCAATGGCAAAAAAACCCAACCAAAAATCAAAACAAAAAACCCAAATAGTCCATTGATAATTAATAATAATTAATTAATAATAATTAATAATTAATAAATAGGCAAAGGACCTGAATAGACATTTCTCCAAAAAGAGATACAAAAGGCTAACAGGTATATAAAAAGATGCTCAACATCACTAGTCATTTGGGAAATGCAGATTAAAACCATAATAAGATATCACCTCATGCCTTTTAGAATGGCCATCATCAAAAAGACAAGAGATAACAAATGCTGGTTTAGATGTGGAGAAAGGGGAATCCTTGTTGCACTGTTAGGGGGAATGTAAACTGGTGCAATTACTATGGAAAACAGTATGGAGAATTCCCAAAAAATTAAAAATAGAACTACCATATGATCAGCAAGAAAACGTTAACTTGAAAAGATATCTGCATCCCCTTGTTCATAGCAGATTTATTTATAATAGGCAAGACATGGAAACAACCTAAGTGTCCACTGATGGATGAATGGATAAAAAAACTTGTGGTGTATACATACAATAGAATATTAATCATAATAAAATGAGGAAACCCCACCATTTGTGACAACATAGATCCAGCTTAAAGGCCTTATGCTAAGTGAAGTAAGTCAGAGAGGGAAAAAATGCTGTATGATCTCACTTATATGCAGAACTAAAAGAAAACAACAACAATAAAACTCAAGGAAAAAGAGATCAGACTTGTGGTTACCAGCAGCACAGGGTGGGAGGAGAGAGAACTGAAGGAAGGTGGTCAAAAGACACAAACTTCCAGTTGTAAGATAAATAAGTACTAGGGATTTAAGGTCCAACATAATAACCCCAGCTAACACTACTGTATAATATACAGAAAAATTGTTGAGAGTAAATCTTAAAGGGCCTCACCACCAGGAGATTATTTTTCTTCATTATTTTCTTTCTTTTTCTTGTATCTATATAAGAAGATGGATATTACCTGAACCTATTATAATCATCTCGCAATATATGTAATTCAAATCATCCTGCCGTATGGCTTTAACTCCTCCAGTAATGTATGCAACTTATTTCTCAATAAAATGGAAAAAAATCAATTACTTTCACAAAGATCAGTTTTCCATGTGTGAAGTCAATCGTCTTTTGTATTATTAGGTAGATGAATACTAGGATATAGCCAACAAACCACAAGAAGGAGTCAAGTATGTTAAGAAAAAATTTGTGATCATTGGTGAACTGTTTTCAAAGTTTAATAATTTCCAGAATTTGTACCTATTAGTGATTAAGGGGAAGTAAAACATAGTCATTGGATAATTCACCACCAGATGATTTTTATAGCACCTGAAAAGTACAGCTGTGGGTTCTTTCTTAAGGTAACATATGTTCCTGTGTTTCTGAACTGATGACCTGCTTTGCTCTTCTCAAATAACAGCAAAACAAAATTCTCTTAGAATTGAAAAAAAATTTTAAACATGTCAAATAGTATGTGAAGTTGAGAATCCTCTAAGGCAGAGGAATCTAGTTTTTAAGAGAGTAGAAAAATAAGCAAAGTGACCCAGACAGAAAGCTTACCCTAAGAGAGAAAATAGCTGGGAGTGGAAAACCAATTCTTCAGAGGACAAAGATAGGAGGATAATTGGTTCAGAAGAAAACTTCTACCTGAAGTGGAGAAAAAGCAGGTTGATAACCCTTGTGGAACTATGAAGGAAGAGAACCAGAACTGTCTTCATAATCATGGAGGCTGGGATGGCCCCCAGTATTAGAGATCCTATTGTGAAAGTTCAAAGATAGAAGAAAGGAAGTCATTGTTCACTTGGAAAGGAGCTAAAATGTTTTCAGGCCAAAGAAAATTCAACACTGGGATTGAAACTATGAGGAAATAAAAAGATAAATGAAAAACTAGATGGAAAACTAAAAATTAATAACTTTTAGGAAGGCAATTGGAAGGATAATTATATTCCCCAAATTGTTGAGTGTATTCACATTTCTGTTTTTATTAAACTTGTGTATCATTTCAAAATAAGTGAAGTCAGTGATCATTTTTCCTCTTTCCTACACATCATTTTATACATATGTATTGGACATTTGCACATATCAAACATGATACTTGCAGAGACAACTCAGGGCTGCATAAGATGGTTATGGAGTGAAGCTGTGAGCTCTAGTAGGCTGGGAGTAGGAGCTGTGCATAATTTTAAGTGTGTCATGTTGGCAATCAAATGGCTTCCATGGTTCTCTGTAATTCTGGGAAACTTTTCCATTTAGGCTGCATCTGGAATTTTGTTCCTTCTTTCCAAAAGCAAGGAGAATAAAACCCAGATATTGCAGATTATGAAATTATAGAAATAGAGACAAAACTAAGGGACATTGCAAATGGATAGGCAATTCTTGGAGGTTATAGATGCCTTTAAATACCATCATTAAAAATCAGGTACTAAAAATGGAGAGTGGGGGGTTTTACACTAATTTTAATGATATTATACAAATGAGAAACCATCCCAATCTAGAAAGATTTTGGACAAAGAACATGGCCATTTTAAAGAGAATCAAAACAAGTTGGATGATTTAGAAGAAAAATGCAGATCTAGCTCTCATGTATTTCCTATCTTTATAAAGACTTTCTTAAAATGAGCCAATCCTCAATGGACACATGAAAAAGTGTTCAACATCACTTGGCATCAGGGAAATACAAATCAAAACCACAATGAGAGGGGCGCCTGGGTGGCTCAGTGGGTTAAAGCCTCTGCCTTCAGCTCGGGTCATGATCCCAGGGTCCTGGGATCGAGCCCCACATCGGGCTCTCTGCTCAGCAGGGAGCCTGCTTCCTCCTCTCTCTGTCTCTCTGCCTGCTTGTAATCTCTGTCTGTCAAATAAATAAATAAAATCTTAAAAAAAAAAAAAACACAATGAGATATCACCTCACACCAGTCAGAATGGCTAAAATCAACAAGTCAGGAAATGCCAGATGTTGGCGAGGATGCAGAGTAAGGGGAACCCTCCAACACTGTTGGTGGGAATGCAAGCTGGTGCAGCCATTCTGGAAAGCAGCATGGGGGGTCCTCAAAAAGTTGAAAATAGAGCTACCCTAAGACCCAGCAATCACACTACTGGGTATTTACCCTAAAGATACAAATGTAGTGATCCAAAGGGGCACATGCACCTGAATGTTTACAGCAGCAATGTCCACAATAGCCAAACTATGGGAAGAACCTAGATGTCCATCAGCAGATGAATGGATAAAGAAGATGTGGTATATATATATGATGGAATACTATGCAGCCATCAAAAGAAATGAAATCTTGTCACTTGTGATCACAGGGATGGAACTAGGTATTATGCTGAGCAAAATAAGTCAGAGAAAGACAATTATCATATGATCTCTCTAATATAAGGAATTTGAGAGGCAGGGTGGGGGGGGGCTGTCGGGGGTAGGGAAGGAAAAAGTGAAACAAGATGGAATCAGGAGAGAGACAAGCCATAAGAGACTCTTAATCTCACAAAACAAACTGAGGGTTGCTGGGGATTCAAGGGGTAGGGATAAGGTGGTTGGGTTATGGACATTGGGGAGGGTATGGGCTGTGGTAAGTGCTATGAAATGTGTAAACCTAATGATTCACAGACCTGTATCCCTGGGGCAAATATTACATTATATGTTAATAAAAATATTTTTTAAAATGAGCCAATCCTTTTTGAGAATAAATTTAAAACTAAATAAAATATCACCATGCAATTCAAAGACACTGGCATTTCCTCTGAGCTTCAGAAATCTAGTGAACTTCTTTAAAACTCCTGTCAGTTCCGGAGCCAGGGGAAATCAAATCCACTGCAGTAGGTGATGTTGGTGACCTAATCATATGCCCTCACTCAACATCCAGCTTCCAACACCTATGTATTTACCACTCTCTCTTGGGGCCAGAAGTACCAAGGAGTACCCTCTGAGAATTTCTTTCTACTAATAATTGGCAGGAATGATATATTTATACCCCCACCCTGGCATATCTCTGAGGTGTGTGTTTCACAGTGGCTCCTCTTTCCGCAAAAGGAATGAAGCACAATCACTCACGGTGCTGGATGGGTCAATAAGGAACATTTGGGGGGCTGCCTTCCTTTCCTGGGCTCATTTCCTCTTGTCTTCTTCTCCTCAGAGGTATATTATTTGCACCAGAATCCTTGTCTCAGCATCCATTTCTAGGGGTATAGAAACTGTGGTGCCTTCTCTGAAATCCATGTGCATTCCCAGGGTGATAACAATTTCAGAGACCCTGTGTTCTCATAAGCTAAACACCAGTGAAACTCAGCTGCTTCTTCAGTTCTCAAAATAAATATTCACTCCCACAACTTTAATCAATTTAAATGACTTTATTGAGAATGTGGAATGGTCTCTGGGAGGAGTCACTTTGAGCAGCACACAGATTTTCTTTCTCCTTTTTTTGTCTCCTAACTCTTTTTTTGGAGATTGCTTGTGGAATCTCAGATTCTTCTCCTTTCTATTACATACAGCAACTTCTTCTAATTTCTTCTTCCTTTCCTGGCACAGTGTTGGCCAACAAGGGTCTGGGAGTCCCACCTACTATCCCAAGAACTTCTCTTTTCTCAAAGCTAGCTCTCTTTAAATTAACATTTTCTATACTTTGTTATGGTCACAATGATCATACTAAATGATCCTTGTATTTTAAGGTTATTATTAGCTATTCTGATATAAAATAAGAATAGAGTAGTTATTCTCAAAGTTCTGTGTACAATAAACTGAATGTATTCTTCTTACCTAGTTAGTGTTCAATCACAGTCAGCTCTTGTTTTTGTCATCTTGGTAAAACTCCGAGTTAAAGAAGTCCTCCTACTACAATTATAAATAATCATCTGGATTGAGTCCACTCTACTTGACCAGGGGTGGAATTAAGCTCTATTAGGAAGCCTATACCATTTGGGATGTGCTTTAAGGAAGAAAAATACAAGGGTGCCTTGGTGACTCAGTCAGTTGAGCATCCAACTCTTGACATCACTCAGGTCTTGATCTCGGGGTAGTGAGATGGACCCCCGTGACTAGCTCCTCACTGAATGGGGATTTTCTCTCTCCCTTTCTCTCTGCCTCTTCTCCCACCCCTCTAAAAATAATTTTAAAAAAGAAAGAAAAGAAAAATACAAAGATTGATAGTACCTCCTTGGGAAGTCAGGAACTTGGAAAACTAACTTTAATAAACTTCACAATGAATCAGCTTTGGTGCCTGGCTTTCTCACACAGAGTTGGCAAGCCAGAAATGTAGCATCTCTTGAAATCGCCTCTTATAAAACAACTAGAATACTGAATACCTATAATCTTCCAGGCATTGTCCCAAGAAATTCATTAGGACTAATTTGTTTAATCTATTTTTAATCCCAGATTTACAGATAAGGAAACTGCAGAACAGGGAGGTTAAGTACTCTGACGGAAGCCAGACAAATAGTAAATGACAAAGCAAGAGCTTAGACTGTGAAGATGTGTTTCAGGAATGAGGACACATAACTTCTACTCTATAATGCTTCTGAAAATTTTGTCTTCTAACTAGCCCACTAAGCTCTGAAACAGCTCACTATCTGTGAAAGGAAGTACACACCAAAGATAATTCCAGCATAAACAATAAAACTCTACTTGCTACTTCCATACTACCTTGGGTAATTGGATCAGCTGTTTACTGAGGCAGAGGAGTACCAAAGGTGCGCTTATCTCATGCATCTTTCCCACAGGGCAGTCACAACAGTAGGAAGCTCACTATTTTATTCCCTTCAAAATAAATTTAAACTGTCCTATGAAGCCTGAAGCATATACTTTAGTGCAGGCGTGTTAATCTGTGCAATGTTGTAATAATACAATTACCACAGCAAAGTAGGTCCAAATACCGAGTCCCTGAGGCAACCCAAATTCCTGGGTTAGTAAATGAGCTCTGCTGGTATTATAATAAATACTTCAGAGAATATTTTTCCATCATACAAATAGCTCCTACCTCAGTTGCCTTTTGTCAGTTGTACTTGAGGGCATAATCAATCTTTCTGTTCTAATGGATTGAACCAAAAGAAAAAACTCTCCAAACTGACAAGAAAGAAGACTTTTTCTTTCCAGGGAATTCATAACTGATACGAATATATTCTTGTTCAGTTAGGAGCAGCTGAAAATTTAGAAGTATGGGGTGACTCTCTTCTACCCACTATTTGGTGGTGATTTGAGAGGCAGAGAAAGCCAGCTCACAAAGAGAGAAACTGCCAGGAAAATTTCCTGTTCACAGATGTGGGCTGTATAATTTCTCCTTGGGGTCATAATATACTTGTATATAATTTATAATATTTGGGCTTTGTTATTTGTTTCTTTATATTTTAATCTAGCTTGAATTCAACTCAATTACAATTACAGAGTCCTAATTAATCCAGATGTAACCAAAAACTTATGCTTATTTTATTTAAAAAAAAAACTTTTTATCAAGTTGGTCCTCATTCAGAATTATAACCACAGAATAATAATATTCTGAATCTTTTCAGTTATTATTAGCAAGAACCAGAATGCTCAGAGTCATCCACGACCAGGGATATATCTTAGTGTAACGTGGCCAGGACTGGCAATTTCTGAAAGCAATGGTTATTTCAGGGTACATGGTATTAAATGTGTCTTTACTAGATCCTTCCTTAATTCCATGTGCTCCTTTTTTTTTTTTAAGATTTTATTTATTTATTTGACAGACAAAGATCACAAGTAGGCAGAGAGGCAGGCAGAGAGAGAGGAGGAAGCAGGCTCCCTGCCAAGCAGAGAGCCTGATGCGGGGCTTGATCCCAGGACCCTGGGACCATGACCTGAGCTGAAAGCAGACCTTTAACCCACTGAGCCACCCAGAGGCCCCCCCCATGTGCTCCTTTTACAGATTGAGAGGTCATTTTGTTTTTAGTTTCTTCAAATCATTAATATATTCCTGTCTTTCCTCTTCATAAAAACTTTTGATAATCCTTGCTTTATTAAAGCTTGGGGCTTTTTAAAAAGTTCAGTTCTACTGTGAAGTCAAGGTCTTAAAATTCCTTATGAGTAAATGATATTTGCTTTATTTTCATCTCATCTATTAGATTAGTTATAGCTTTAACTAAACTTTTAATTGACAGTTCATATGTGTGTGTATGCAAGCATGCATTTCTGTCTGCGTGTGATAGTAACTAAAGCAAATTATCATGCTGAAAATAAGAGGTAGGTGAAGACCATCAGTATTAACTAACTAAATACAAATAATTTATTTGGTGAATCAGATATAATCCTTATAAGTTTGTTGTTTTGGGGGAGCCCAATGTAATTTCAGTACTTTCTGAGGTACAGGATGTTTCCTCCACTATTTTGGTTGCCTACCTAACTCTCTTAGATTTTCTGTTCATGAGAAAATATTAGAAGAAGCTGAAAAATATTTTAAAAGGAAAAATGTCACTTGTTAATTGTTCCAAGCAGATGGTAATGTATTTTAGTAACAAAAATTGGAAAATGGGCTTATATTCTTTTCAAATTTTGTCTCATGAGTAGTTTAAAAGGTTTGGATTGTCATATTTGTAACTTCCAAAAAACAATAAAATAAAATTATAGAAAATGAAACAAAATATTAATTTGGTTATCCCAGGAAGAGCTAATAGTATTTGCATAACATTACAGTCTCCATTGTTATCTCTCTCTTTAAGCACATAGTTAAATTTTGGAGCTATATTTACTATTTAAAGTAACATAATATCATAGAAACAATAGGTACCCTCAAGCCATGTCTCTTGACATCTCCAATACATGAATATTGTGTCCTCACATGACATTAGTAAGACTCACCAGAGAAAGTGAAATTTTATAATAACTGATTACAATTTTCTTGTAGCAAGCTGAGCTGGAAGAATCATAAATAGGGATTAGCACTACAACTAAAGCTTAAAGATCATACAGGATAGAGCAATCATTATGCAATAAATAGTTTACTTTCAGGGCATATCTTTTTTGTATTGACTTTAATTTCTTTGTATGAAGCATAATCGTACATAAAATACATAAAATGTGTTGGAACCATTCAATGGTCTTCATATTTTTTTTTTTTCCTTTAATGAATTTTTTTTTTCGAGAGAGGAAGAGTGCTGGGGAGCAGGGACAGATGGAGAGAGTTTGTTTGTTTGTTTGTTTGTTTGTTTGTTTGTTTTAAACAAAAGAGAACAAGCTGGGGGAGCAGCAGGCAGAGAGAAAAGCAGGCTCCCTGCTCAGCAAGGAGCTTGATGTGGGGACTCTGATCCCACGGATCATGACCTGAGCTCAAGGTAGATGCTAAACCGACTGAGCCACCCACGCATCTCTGGAGAGAGAATCTTAAGAAGCCTCCACACTGTGCAAAGACCTGAAGTGGGGCTCGACCTCAGGACTCTGAGATCATGATCCGAGCTGAGACTGAGTCAGACACTTAACTAGCTGTGCCACCCAGGTGTCCCTTATTTCTAATTTTATCATATGTGCAGTCACTGCATTTTTTTAAATTTTTGAACTTTATATATATGAAATCATACTGTCTGTATCTTTTGATGAATCACTGTTTTTTTAATTCAACTTTATGACTTTTAAAGATTTATCAATTTGTAGATTATTTATTTTTACTTCAAATAATAGTCTGATTTTTAAGACACATTGTTTCAAGATACATTATTTAATTCTCTATACTCTTGGTAAGTATCATCTGGGTTGTTTTCAGGTTTTAAAATTTTGTTTGTTTTTAGTATGTATCTCTAAGCTATATATCTAGAATTGAAATTGCTGAAACAAAGCATATGTGTATATTGAAATTTATTAGATATTGCAAATTGTTTTGCGAAGTGTGATTATTTAAAAATTCCATCCATATGTGAGAGTTCATTATTCTAAATCATAGTCAAGATTTAGGATGCACTAATGTTTTAATTATTATCAATCTAATTGTAAGATATATTGTTATGTGTTTAATTTGCCTTTCTCTGATTACTACAGATAAAAAACTTTTTAATATAAATGTATGCTATTTGTTTTTTATCTTTTTTGAAATGTCTGTTTATGTCATTTGTTCTTTTTTTATTGATTTGCTGATCTTTTTATTATTGACTTATAGAAATTCTTTATATATTAGGAATGCTGGTCCTTTGTCTTTTGTGTGTTTTGCAATTATCTTTTCCCAGCCCTAGTTATAGTTTGTATTTTCTCTATTTCTAACAATGGAGATAGAGAAAATACAAACTTTTAAAACTATTTTAACAAAGACAAAAACATTTTTCTTTATGTTTTGTGTTTTTATGTCTTATTTAAAACATGTTGCCTAACCAGATGATAGTTTCCTCTAAAAATATTTTAAAAATTGCTTTTGGCAATGTATGTCCTTCTGTAATTGATTGTGTATATGGTTTAGAGTAGCATTTATTCTTTGTTTTTATTTCTGAGGAGATAATCAATTATAACTGCACCATTTACTAAAGAGTCCATTCTTTCTCTACCTGTCTGAATATCCTGCTCTCTCATTTTTTTTAAAGATTTTTTTATTTATTTGACAGACAGAGATCATAAGTAGGCAGAGTGGCAGGCAGAGAGATAGGAGGAAGCAGGGTCCCCGCTGTGCAGAGAGCCTGATGTGAGTCTGGATCCCAGGATCCTGGGATCATGACCTGAGCCGAAGGCAGAGGCTTTAACCCACTGAACCACCCAGGCGCCCCTACTCTCTCATTTTTTTAAGTCTCCGTGTTTTCAGAAGATTTTTGAGTGCTCTCAAACTATCACATTGATTTATCTATTCCTGCACCATTGTGACACTGTACTGCATTAGATATGTTAACTTTGTGATCAGTGTTAGTATATAATAAGGAAGTCATTCAACCTGTTATCTTAGAATATCTCTTGGTTTTCTTTGTCTTTAAATGTCTGTAGGTATCATAGAATCAGATCATCAACTTTCATTTAAAAAAACTTGTGATATTTGGCATTGACTCTACAGATCAATTTTGCAAGAATTCATATTTTTAGGGAATTTATTCCTTCTATCCATATTAATGGTACACTCTTCACTCAGTTAGGTCTTAAATATCTTTCAAGAATATTTTATAGTTTCCTGCATAAAGTCCTTGTACATCCTTTTTAGCTTAATTGATAGAACTTTACTTTTAAATGCTTTTGTAAACTTATTTTTATATTAATGACACTTTCTATTCCATTCTTTTATAGATTCATACTTATATACATTCGTGTGGTTGCCTCCATAGCTCAGGGTTTACAGCATTGGTCTTGTATACTTGGTATATTGAATTGCCTAATACTTTTTAACCTAAGAAAATTTTTTCTTAAATCCCAATTATTTGTCTATAATGTGTCATGGATTTTCTTTGTAGGAAATCATGTAATTTGCAAATAATAACTTTAATATTGTCTCCACTAATTGTCACCATGTTTAAAGTTCAAAGTTTAAATGTTTAATGTTTAAATGTTTAAAGTGTTTAATGTTTAAATGTTTAAAATGTTTAATGCTTTAAGTTATACATTAATGAAACTATAATAGTTTCATTCATTAATGTATAACTTTAAACATGGATATACAATTTAATAAAATACAAAGCTAATGTAAATCTTCATCCTTCTCCCAAATAATGCTAACATTTAGAATGTTTAAACTCTGATCACCCACTTCCTAATATGCTATTATCGTATAAGATTTTTAGTCTGTTTTGATTTTATACCAAACCATTTGGTAGTTATTATTATTACAGTTTTACAGAATAAAATAGAATAGTTTAACATTTTCTTCAATGTCATTTCTTTTTTCATATCCCTTCTTTTTTTTTTTTAAGATTTTAATTATTTATTTGACAGAAAGAGATCACAAATAGAGCAGCAGGCAGAGAGAGAGAGAGAGAAGCAGGCTCCCTGCCAGGATCGATCCCAGGACCCTGAGATCATGACCTGAGCCAAAGGCAGAGGCTTAACCCACTGAGCCACCCAGGTGCCCCTCATATCCCTTCTTCTTGAAAGAAGTACACCCTTGAGGATTTCGTTTAGTGAAAATCTGAGTTTTGAACTCTTTCAGTTCCCTTAATGTAAAAAATCTTTATTTTTATTTTCTTCTCTTTTTTTTTTTTCCTGAACATGCAGTTTGTTATTTATGGTTTGTTATTTACAGTTTGTTTTTTACAGTTATTTTGCTATTTGGAGAAATTATCTGACCTCCTTCTTTCCCTCTATTCTTGTTGAGAAGCCAGTTATCTGCACAATTATTATTTCTTGGTAGCTAGTCTGTGTTATCCTTAGTTTTTTCTAATATCCTAACTTAGTGATTTGTCCTTTAGCTTTATCTTAATATTCTTTTTAGTCATTTTATGAACTAATTATATTTATTATTTTTTTCTTTCCCAGAAATTCTACGTCATGCTTTTTTGAATTTCCCAGTCTCTAATTCCTCATCACTTAAATAATTCTATGTTTTTTTTAAATGTTAAATATTTGTATTTTACATCCTACATCTATTAATTCAAATACCTGCAGTCTTTGTGAATTGGATTCTGATGGGGTTCTTTGGTTGTTATTTATACTTATACTCATTTCTAATGGCTTCTTTCTACATTTCTTGGTGACTTTTTTAGTTATGAAACTATGTGCTTATAAAACTATGTGCTTATCTGTGGGAATTCTTTGAGAATTGGGTTAAAGACAGACTTCCCATAGAAAATTTGTGTATATTTCTCGTAGGTGGTAGGGGGAATTATAAACCGATTAACATTTTAAACTAAACATTTGGGTTGGGATTTTGGGGGTCCAAATAGGAATTTGAATTCTAGTTCCTAAACCATTAAATACAGAATGATAACAGGAATTTGTGGGGAAATATTACTCCAAATTTTCTCTAAATTTACTCAGAAGGAAAGCCCAAACAGGTAAGTCTTCTCTAAAGTCATAGGTTGCTTCTTAAGTCACTTGTAGAAGGATTTATGCTTTTGAGAGTCCAGCTTTTTGAGGATAGTGTCTGATTTCCAATTACCTTTGGTCCTAGATTTATCCTGTGCTGCTTTCCTAAGATGGCATCTTTGGTTGGACATCAGCAAATGCCCTCAACACAAAAAGCTTCAAGGCTTCCTTACTACTGTAAAATGGTTTTTTATTGTTCTTTGCTTCTTAGAAAATTTCTTATTTTCCCACTGTCTTAGCCATCTCCTCCACCTCCTCTCCCTCCCTCCTTTTTCTTCAACTATTTTATCAAATTTTTTTTCTCTGATGGAAAATATTTCTTACACATTTATAGCTCCATATTGTGAGAATTTTAAATATTTTTTTCTCCACAAAATTTTGGCTATTTGTGTGCATAGAATATTATAATTTTAAGCAGAAGCACATCTTTGGCATCATTCCTTTTTGGTTCAAAATTATTCTTTGGGCACTTGTTGGTGTTGTCATCTTGGGAAAATTACCTCATATGCTTCTATCTCAGTTTCCTTATGGAGTTAATAATTTTCCCAACTAACAGGGTTGTTGAATTATTAAACGAGTTTTATAGAATGGTAACTTACAGATAATGTGTACTCATATACGTAGTACACAGATAATGTGTTCTAATGATAGTATTGATAAAGTGGGAAGAAATAAAATGTGGTCTTGTTAAATCCATTTGCATGGGCAGAATTAATTAGGTCAGGACAGACAAAATTTGTAAAATTTGACTTATAGACTGAGTTAAAGATGAAGATCTTATTAGTAATAAAAGGTATATTTTTCCCCCTCCATGTACACTTTGATTCTCAGCTTACTCCCTTTTAGGATCACACCATTTGTCTAAGACAATAGGTTCACAGTGCAAAGGTTCCGTAACTTCTTGATAAACATCCTCAGGCTCTTTGTCTAAAATGTTCTCAGAATCCTTTCTTATAGAATCCTTTCAATAGACCTATTTTAATTATCAGGAGAGTGAATTTTAGTAAGTGCCAGTGTGCCCTCTTATGTTCGGCAACTGGGGGGTTGAAAATTAAACAGATAAAAGACAGATTAACAAGAGAAAAATGGTTTATTTATTCATACAACATATATACATGCAGAAGTGATCAGTGATGAGTAACTCAAAGGGGTGGTTAGCATTTGGGACTTATATACCATAGTGGAGAAAAGGGAAGGAAGAGGAAGACTCCAGTTAGAGGATTAAGTAGGTTTCTTTGGAAAAGATAAAGGTGTTTTTGTTTTGTTTTTCCTTAAGAGAACTAAGGAGAGATAAGAAAAGTTGTGATAATGTTTGTCTGTATAGGTATGGGTGGTCTTTGTGTCTTCCTCTGGGCCATAGAACTCCATTAGTGAGGGAATCTATGGTAGATTTACTCCTGGTCTCTGCTCAGGGAATAGAATCCGTGTCAAAAAGGCTAGTTATGGCAGCCCTGATTTCTCAGAAGTTTCTGCTTTTTCTCAGATAGGGGAAGCTCTGAGAAAATTTTTCTCTGCATCTGTTGAATCTCAGATGTCTTTGGCCTAAAATAATCTTTCTAAAAACTCTGGAGTTCCAAGTGGGTCCTCACAGACCCTAAGGAAATCTATGATACACAAATCTGTGCCATCTTATACTAAAATAAAATAGAATGTATATTCTAGTTCCAATCTCACTAAAAATGAAAGACCTCAAGGAAGTCAATTGTACTTCATTCTTTTTTATTCTACTCAGATAATCATGCTAGCTCTTTGTCATCAACCAGTTGAGGAAAAATGGGTAAAATACCACTGTATGTTGAAAAGAGATAATGTATCCAGCTGAAACCAAATAATTTCCTAAAGGACAGTATAGCTCTCCTTTTAATGTTTATATTTTGATTTCATCCTCCAAACGCATCTAGCCAGATCGAAACCATTTCTTGAATTCTCTTGTACCACAGCACAATTTCCTCTTTTGTAGTTTCTCTCACATTATCCCAAACAACCTTCTACCACCTTAAAGATGCTATTAATATATCTTTAGTGACTTCATTGGAAAGTGTGTACCATATGGAAAGTGAGCTCATAAATAAAGTGCAGCCAGATCAGTTCATATCTGATATATTAGAGGGTGGTTGAATTCAATACGAATAACAAAGTTTGTTTTCATCCACATTTTTTCACATGTTTGTGAAGAGATAAACTATACTAGTTTTCTGCAATTCATAAATCAGAAATACATCATGCATATTAGGGGGAAAAAAAAACTTTAGCCAGTAACATAAAGATATAGATTTCTGGATCTTCTCTCTTCCTGATTGTATTTTACCGAATTCTTATGAGTTGAAATTTTCAGTATGGCTCCCTCACTTTATTTAAAATTTTAGATATAAGGCACCAGATACATATTAAAATATTCAGTAAGAATATGTTTCTAAACCAATAAGAAAGGTTGTAATTTTGATACTTTTAGCCTATGTACTGAATGGTATGCATTTTAAAAATTTACTTTATTTTTATTTATTTTTAAAATATTAATTCCTATATAGTTAACATACAGTGTTATATTTATCTCAGGTGTGTGAAACAGTGATTCAACAATTTGATACATTACTGAGTGCTCATTATGACAAGTGTGCTCTTAATCCCCTTCACCTATTTCACCCATCCCCCAAACCCTGAATGCAATACATTTTTTTAATTAAAAAAATGGATAAGATGATGTGGTTCCTGTCCTTCACAATAATGTAATCCTGCTTCCCCAGCTTCCAACCTCCACTCCTGCCTCCAATCTCACTAGAATAGAGAGAGTAGAAATTACTTTTAATAAAAAGCCCCTCATTTCCTCCATATATTGCATCAAGTCTGATTATTGAGTATAGCCCTATGGCTCATTTGTATCTAGCATTGTGAGTTTTGAGGAAGGAGCAATTAGACTTGAACAATGGGATTCCAGAACATAATGGACAATATGCCAGGTATTTAGTTTCACTATCTTCATTTCTATTAACATCTTTATGTACTGTGTGATTTTTCCTTAATTTAATTTTAGTGCCATTATTGTATCTTCTGTTTAATTTTTTTATAGCTTGCTATAATTAAGCTTTTATTTGGAAGTCATTTTAAAACCACTGCATCGTTGTCATGGAATTGTTGGTAATATGTGATTACATTATGTTGTCTTTTGCCAGGACACTCTTGTAAATGAAGCGTTATCCTCAGAGATTTTCTTGGCTGAAAATGTAAGTAATTAAAAATGTAAACAAATATTATCTGTTACATATGCTGCAATAATAAATACTTCAGTATAATACAAGTTAATGTCTCTTTTGGGATACAGTTTAATCCTACTACAACATGTTTTGTAAATGGACAAATAAATGGTTAAGCACTTAATATCCTATGTACTATAGCATGCAGATGTCCAGGGTTTTTATACATTCTCTCTTTGAGTATTTATGCAGTTTTTACAGGCACTTTCAATAATATTTTAGCATTATTTTTTATTTTATAATAATGCCAACTATGGAGATGTGAAAAATAGAATTACCCTTCAAAAATTCCCAATTAACATCCAATGTAAATGATAGTCTAGGAAAATGGACACTCTTTGTATAGATTTTAGGATGAAAATTAATACATCTTGCTTGGAAGGCAATTTGGCAATATATAACAAAAGCCTAAAAAATGTGCATGACCTGTATCCATTAATTTATTTCTTAGAAATTATTTTAAAAAACACTGAAATATGTACAAAAGAAAAAGTACATGCTTTTAATCATTATAGTATTTCTAATAGCAAAATATTGTAAATAACCTGAACAGATATCTGTAGAGAATTGGTTAGGTAGAATTTGGTAAATCCATAAGGTAGACTATTATGCTGCTATAAAAACTAAGTTACAAGGAAAAAGTAAATGACATGATAATGTAAAAGTTCATTTTACTAAATGGAAAAGCAACAACAAATAAAAATAGGCTTAACCAAGAATAGGTTTCAAATAGTTACTCTTGTCTGTTAAAAAGAAGTCATGATGTGTTCTATGTAAATGGAAATCCATTGTTTATCAGTAATTTTGTCCACACTAAAGGAAGCCACCCAAAGAAAGTTGTTAGATCAACTAGTTGAATAGACTATTTTGTAAGGCAAATTGATTGAAATGTTCAATAATACATGAACAGCTCAGACTTTCTCAAAACTTACATCAGCCTTAAATAGCATACAGGAAGAATTATATTGTACTAAAAATCCCAGAAATCAGATGTAAAATCATATTTTTAAGGTGAAATATTAGCAGAAAAATTCCTGTGAGGTACTTAGAAAATGTATTCATCTTCTCTCTCTCTTTTTTTGTATGAAGATAACTTTACCCAAGTTTGGCTAAAATAGACATGGTTTTTAACTCTGGCTAGGAAGTTTATCTGGCTGAAGAGATTATCAAATGGGTGAATGGATGAACTAACTGAGATAAGTATAGACCATAAAATACTACTTAGCTGTAAAAAAAAAGAATGAACTCCAGAAACTTGCAACAGCAGGGATGAATCTTTGGGAAATAAAGCTGCATAAAACAAAAACAAAAACAAAACAAAATCCCAAAAAGTTACACAGTATATGACCGCATTTATATAACATTTTGAAAGAACAAAATGAGATATGTGGTTGTCAAAGGTTAAGGTGTGTTGAGAGAATAGGAGGGAATTGGGTGTATTTATAAAAGCATAATGGAAGGTATTCTTATGGTTATGAAACTATTCTGTATCTTGACTGTGGTGCTTGGAATACAATGTGACACAAGTGAAAGTTTATAGAACAAAATATATACACATACAAACACACACAAATGAGTAAAACCAGACTTGAAGAAATCTGAATAAGATACATGGATTGTATCAAAGACAATATTCTTTTTTTTCTTTTAAGATTTATTTACTTATTTAATTCAGAGAGAGAGAAGGAGTGAGCATATGCATGAGCACAAGCTGGGGGAGGGGGAGAGGGAGAGATTCTTCAAGCAGACTCACTGCTGACTGCAGAGCCCAATGAGGGTTGGGGGCCTCCATCTCACAACCCATGAGATCATGACCTGAGCTGAAACTGAGTTGGATGCTCAATCAGCTGAGCCACCCAGGTGCCCCTCGATGGCAATATTCTAACTGTGATATTGTAACATAGGTTTTTTAAAATTTTTACTTTATTTTTTTTATTAACATATAATGTATTATTAGCTCCAGGGGTACATCTTTGTGAATCGCCAGGTTTATACACTTCACAGCACTCACCATAGCACATACCATCCCCAATGTCCATAACCCAACCGCTCTCTCCCTTCCTCCCTCCCCCTGGCAACCCTCAGTTTTTTTTGTGAGATTAAGAGTCTCTTATGGTTTATTTCCCTCCCGATCCCATCTTGTTTCATTTATTCCTTTCCTACACACCAACCCCCCACGCTGCCTCTCAACTTCCTCATATCAGTGAGATTACATGATAATTGTCTTTCTCTGATTAACTTATTTCACTCAGCATAATACCCTTTATTTCCATCCACATCATTGCAAATGGCAAGATTTCATTTCTTTTGATTGCTACGTAGTATTCCATTGTGTGTGTATATATATAACATCTTCTTTATTCATTCATCTGTTGATGGATATCTAGGTTCTTTCCATAGTTTGGCTATTGTGGATGTTGCTGCTATAAACATTTGAGTGCACGTGCCCCTTTGGATCACTACATTTGTATCTTTAGGGTAAATACCCAGTAGTGTGATTGCTGGATTGTAGGGTAGCTCTATTTTCAATTTTCTGAGGAACCTCCATGCTGTTTTCCAGAGTGGCTGCACCAGTTTGCATTCCCACCAACAGTGTAGGAGGGTTTCCCTTTCTCTGCATCCTTGCCAACATTTGGCATTTCCTGACTTGTTGATTTTAGCCATTCTGACTGGTGTGAGGTGATATTTCATTGTGGTTTTGATTTGTATTTCCCTGATGCTGAGTGATGTGGAGCACTTTTTCATGAGTCTATTGGCCATCTGGATGTCTTCTTTGCAGAAATGTCTGTTCATGTCCTCTGCCCATTTCTTGATTGGATTATTTTTGGGGGGGTGTTGAGTTTGATAAGTTCTTTATAGATTTTGGACACTAGCCCTTTATCTGATATGTCATTTGCAAATATCGTCTTCTATTCTGTCAGCTGTCTTTTGGTTTTGTTAACTGTTTCCTTTGCTGTGCAAAAGCTTTCGATCTTGATAAAATTCCAATAGTTCATTTTTGGCCTTTCTTCCCTTGCCTTTGGCGATGTTCCTAGGAAGACGTTGCTGTGGCTGAGGTCGAAGAGGTTGCTGCCAGTGTTCTCCTCAAGGATTTTGATGGATTCCTTTCTCACATTGAGGTCCTTCATCCATTTTGAGTCTATTTTCATGTGTGGTATAAGGAAATGGTCCAATTTCATTTTTCTGCATGTGGCTGTCCAATTTTCCCAACACCATTTGTTGAAGAGACTTTTTCCCATTGGACATTCTTTCCTGCTTTGTCAAAGATTAGTTGACCATAGAGTTGAGGGTTTATTTCTGGGCTTTCTATTCTGTTCCATTGATCTATGTGTCTGTTTTTGTGCCAGCACCATACTGTCTTGATGATGACAGCTTTGTAATAGAGCTTGAAGACTGGAATGGTGATGCCACCAACTTTGGCTTGCTTTTTCAACATTCCTCTAGCTATTCGAGGTCTTTTCTGGTTCCATATAAATTTTAGGATTATTTGTTCCATTTCTTTGGGAAAAAAATGGATGGGATTTTGATAGGGATTGCATTAAATGTGTAGATTGCTTTAGGTAGCATAGATATTTTCACAATATTTGTTCTTCCAATCCAGGAGCATGGAACATTTTTCCATTTCTTTGTGTCTTCCTCAATTTCTTTCATGAGTACTTTATAGTTTTCTGAGTATAGATTATTTGCCTCTTTGGTTAGGTTTATTCCTAGGTATCTTATGGTTTTAGGTGCAATTGTAAGTGGGATTGACTCCTTAATTTCTCTTTCTTCTGTCTTGTTGTTGATGAATGGAAATGCAACTGATTTCTGTGCATTGATTTTATATCCTGACACTTTACTGAATTCCTGTACAAGTTCTAGCAGTTTTGGAGTGGAGTCTTTTGGGTTTTCCACAGAAAGTATCATATCATCTGCAAAGAGTGAGAGTTTGACTTCTTCTTTGCTGATTTTGATGCCTCTAATTTCTTTCTGTTGTCTGAATGCTGAGGCTAGGACTTCTAGCACTATGTTGAATAGCATTGATGATAATGGCCATCCCTGCTGGGCCCCTGACCTTAACAGAAAAGCTCTCAGTTTCTCTCCATTGAGAATGATATTTGTGGTGGGTTTTTAATAGATGGCTTTGATGATATTGAGATATATTCTCTCTATCCCTACACTTTGAAGAGTTTTGATCAAGAAAGGATGCTGTACTTTGTCAAATGCTTTTTCAGCATCTATTGAGAGTATCATATGGTTCTTGTTCTTTCTTTTATTGATGTATGGTATCACATTGGTTGCTTTGCGGATGTTGAATCAACCTTGCAGCTCTGGAATAAATCCCACTTGGTTGCGGTGAATCATCCTTTTAATGTACTCTTGGATCCTATTGGCTAGTATTTTGGTGAGAATTTTTGCATCTGTGTTCATCAAGGATACTGGTCTGTAATTCTCTTTTTTGATGGGCTCTTTGTATGGTTTGGGGATCAAGGTAATGCTGGTCTCATAAAATGAGTTTGGAAGTTTTCCTTCCATTTCTATTTTTTGGAAGAGTTTCAGGAGAATAGGAATTAATTCTTCTTAAATGCTTCATAGAATTCCCCTGGGAAGCCTCCTGGTGGTGGGTTCTTGTTTGTTGAGAGATTTTTGATGACTGCTTCAATCTCCTTACTGGTTATGGGTCTGTTCAGATTTTCTATTTCTTCCTGGTTCAGTTTTGATAGTTTATATTTCTCTAGGAATGCATCCATTTCTTCCATATTGTCAAATTTGCTGGCATATAGTTGCTCATAATATGTTCTTATTATTGGTTGTATTTCTTTGGTGTTGGTTGCGATCTCTCCTCTTTCATTCATGATTTTATTTATTTGGGTCCTTTCTCTTTTCTCTTTGGTAAGTCTGGCCAGGGGTTTATCAATCTTATTAATTCTTTCAAAGAACCAGCTCCTAGTTTTGTTTTTTGGTTTCTATTTCATTGATTTCTATTCTATTTCATTGATTTATGCTCTGATCTTTATTATTTCTCTTCTCCTATTGGGTTTAGGCTTTCTTTGGTATTCTTTCTCCAGCTCTTTTAGGTGTAGGGTTAGGTTGTATATTTGACACCTTTCTTGTTTCTTGAGAAAGGCTTGTATTGCTATATATTTTACTCTCAGGACTACTTTTGCTGTGTCCCACAGATTTTGAACCATTGTGTTTTCATTATCATTTCTTTCCATGATTTTTTTCAATTCTTCTTTAATTTCCTGGTTGACCCATTCATTTTATAGAAGGATGTTCTTTAGCCTCCATGTATTTGGGTTCTTTCCAAATTTCCTCTTGTGATTGAGTTCTAGCTTCAGAGCATTGTAGTTTGAAATATGCAAGGAATAATCCCAATCTTTTGATACCAGTTGAGACCTGTTTTGTGACCCAGGATGTGATCTATTCTGGAGAATGTTCCGTGTGCACTAGAGAAGAATGTGTATTCTGTTGCTTTGGGATGGAATGTTCTGAATATATCTGTGATGTCCATCTGGTCCAGTTTGTCATTTAAGGCCTTTATTTCCTTGTTGATCTTTTGCTTGGATGATTTGTCCATTTCAGTGAGGGGGGTGTTAAACTCCCCTACTCTTATTGTATTATTGTTGATGGGTTTCTTTGTATTTGTTATTAATTGGTTTATATAGTTGGCTGCTCCCATGTTAGGGGCATAGATATTTAAAATTGTTAGATCTTCTTGGACAGACACTTTGAGTATGATCTAGTGTCCTTCCTCATCTCTTATTATAGTCTTTGGCTTAAAATCTAATTGATCTGATATAAGAATTGCCACCCCAGCTTTCTTTTGATGTCCATTAGCATGGTAAATTGCTTTCCACCCTGCCACTTTAAATCTGGAGGTGTCTTTGGGTCTAAAATGAGTTTTTTGTAGGCAGCATATTGATGGGTTTTGTTTTTTTATCCTTTCTGATACCCTGTGTCTATTGATTGGGACATTTAGCCCATTTACATTCAGGGTAACTATTGAGAGATATGAATTTAGAGCCATTGTATTGCCTGTAAGCTGACTGCTACTATATATTGTCTCTCTTCCTTTCTGGTCTATTACTCTTAGGCTCTCTCTTTGCTTAGAGGACCCCTTTCAACAATTCCTGTAGAGCTGGTTTGGTGTTTACAAATTCTTTTAGTTTTTGTTTGTCCTGGAAGCTTTTTATCTCTCCATTTTCAATGATAGCCTAGCTGGACATAGTATTCTTGACTGCATGTTTTTCACATTCAGTGCTCTGAATATATCATTCCAACTCTTTCTGGCCTGCCAGGTCTCTGTGGATAAGTCTGCTGCCAATCTAATATTTTTACCATTGTATGTTACAGACTTCATGTCCTGGGCTACTTTCAGGATTTTCTCTTTGTCACTAAGACTTGTAAGTTTTACTATTAGATGATGGGGTGTGTACCTATTTTTATTGATTTTTGAGGGGGCTTCTCTGTGCCTCCT
Organism: Lutra lutra; assembly: GCF_902655055.1. Taxonomy (NCBI): domain Eukaryota; kingdom Metazoa; phylum Chordata; class Mammalia; order Carnivora; family Mustelidae; genus Lutra; species Lutra lutra. The sequence continues at coordinate 60,956,654 of NC_062280.1, read as the reverse complement.
AGATTTTGATGCTTGTTCCCTTTGCCATATTAGGAAAATTCTCTACAATAATTCACTCCAATATACCTTTTGCTCCCTTCTCTCTATCTTCTTCTTCTGGAATCCCAATTATTCTAATGTTGTTTTGTTTTATGGTGTCACTTATCTCTCAAGTTCTCCCCTCATGGTCCAGTAGTTTTTTGTCTCTCTTTTTCTCAGCTTCTTTATTCTCCATCATTTGGTCTTCTATATCATTAATTCTCTCTTCTGCCTCATTTATCCTAGAAGAAAGAGCCTCTATTTTTTATTGCACCTTATTAATAGCTTTTTTGATTTTGGCTTGGTTAGATTTTAGTTCTCTTATTTCTCCAGAAAGGGCTTTTATTTCTCCAGACAGGGTTTCTCTAATATCTTCCATGCCTTTTTTGAGCCCAGCTAGCACCTTGAGAATCATCATTCTCAACTCTAGATCTGACATATTACCAACGTCTATATTGATTAGCTCCCTAGCCTTTGGTATTGCCTCTTTTTTTTTTTTTTTTTTTTGTGGTGAGGTTTTCCACCTTGTTATTTTATCCAGATAAGAATATATGAATGGGAGAATAAAATACTAAATGGGTGTCAAAGACTCCAGAAAAATGTGCTTTAACCAAATAAGTAGAGACCCCAAATCGTGGGGGGAAGAAAGGAGATAAAAAGAAGTTCAAAAAATTTAAAAAAAAAAGAATAAAGAAAAAAGAATATATATATATTAGACTGCTGAATAGAACAGAGCCACCCACTCAATTTGGGGAATACTTTGGTCTCTTAGAAGAAACTACCTCACAAAATTTTAAGAAAGAAATATATATATATATATATATATATATATATATATATATATACATATATATATATATACACACACACACACAAAAATAAGTGTAAACACCATGAAGGGATGGGATATGACTGTAAAGATGAAAGATTTTTTAAAAATTCTTAAAAAGGAGTTGATAAGATAAGTTGGTTAGGAAAAGAAAGAAAAAAAAAAGTGGAGAGAATTTGCTCAGGCTAGAGACTAGAACAAAACCCTGTGCTAGATTTAGGGTATATTTTGATCTATTAGAAGTTGTATCCCAAAATTTTTTAGAAGAGAAAGCCCTACATGTATACAAAAAAATAATGTAAGATACAATGAGGGATAAAATATGACTGTAATAAAGAAGGTTCAAAAAGATTTTTTTTAAAGAAAGGTATTGTTAAGATAAACTAAAAGAAGTTAAAAGAGGAAAGAATAAAAGTTTAAAAAATTAGAATAAGAAAAAAATTTTAAAAATTTAATTAACTTTGCAAGATTTAAGAATCTTGGGGACAAAGCCATGAATTCCATGCTTTGCTTTCCCTTCCTCTGGAATTCCACTGGTCTCCTTGATCAGTGAGCTTGGTCTTGGCTGGATTTCTTGCTGGTCTTCTGGGGGAGGGTTCTGTTGTAGTGATTCTCAAGTGTCTTTGCCCAAGGCAGAATTGCTCCACCCTTGCCAGGGGCTGGGCTAAGTAATCTGCTCCCATTTGCTCTGGGGAGCTTTTGTTCCCTGAACACTTTCTGTAGAGCTCTGGCAGACGGGAATGAAAATTGCAGCCTCCCAATCTCTGGCCTGGAGGAGCTGAGAACTTGCAGATCTGCCACTTGTGGGGTCCCAGGGACCCGACTGTGCCACAGATCACAGTTTAAGGTAACCCTGAGTTGAGAGCTCACTCCTTGGCTCCATCTCTGTAGCCGGCTTCCCTGCTCTAATACATGCAAGCTCTGTGACACTGACACCCCGATCCTTCTGTGATCCCACAGGACCTGAGACCATGCTGTCCCTGCAAGGGCTCCACACCCACTTAGCCTCTGGACCGATGTCCCTCAGTGGAGCAAACTTTTAAAAGTTCTGATTTTGTGCTCCATTGCTCTGCCACTTGCTAGGAGCCGGCCCCTCCCCCATGGTCTATCTTCCAGCTGCTTTGGATTCACTTCTTCACAGGTCCTACCTTTCAGAAAGTGGTTGATTTTCTGTTTCTAGAATTGCTGCTCTCTTTGATATCCTGTTGGATTTGTAGGTGTTCAGAATGGTTTGATAAACTATCTAGCTGATCTCCTGCTACCTGATGTCGTCTCAGCATGCTACTCCTCTGCCATCTTGACTCCTCCCTCTGTAACATAGTTTTGTAAGATGTTATTATCAGTGGAGATTGCACAAAGAGTAAAAGGAATCTTTTTGTATTATTTTTTACAACAGCATGTGAATCTACAATTATCTCAAGATAAAAATTTAAGTAAAAAAAAAAGCATCAGGGTGCCTGGGTGGCTCAGTGGGTTAAGCCGCTGCCTTCAGCTCAGGTCATGATCTCAGGGTCCTGGGATCAAGCCCTGCATCGGGCTCTCTGCTCAGCGGGGAGCCTGCTTCCTCCTCTCTCTCTACCTGCCTCTCTGCATGCTTGTGATCTCTCTCTGTCAAATAAATAAATAAAATCTTTAAAAAAAAAAAGCATCATATCACAATGAAATGGCATTTATTTCAGTGATACAAAGCTGGTTCAGTATTCAAAACCATCAGTGAAATGTCCTATATTTGCAAGCTATAAAAAATAAAATTACATGATCACATCAATTAAGGGAGAAGTCCATATATGTATTAGCAAGGAAAGATCTGAAAATGAAATTAAGAAAACATTTTCATTCACAATATCATCAGAAGAACAAAATATTTAGGGATAAACTTAATAAAAATATTTAAGACTTAGATATTAGAAATTATAAAACATCACTGAGAGAAATTAAAGGAGATCCATATAAATAGAAAGGCGGTCCATGTTCATGGATTAAGTCAAGATGACAGCTCTCCTCAAATTGATCTTTAAGTTTATTGCCATCCCTATAACATGTTAGCAAACTTTTTGGTGGAAATTGTCAATTTGACTTTAAAATCTGTATCTAAAATCAAAATACCTAGAACAGTCAAAATAATTTTTAAAAGGAAAAAAATTGTTAGAAGACACAATACCTAGTTTAAAAATGTATTTAGTCGACAGTAATCAGGACAGTGTAGTATTGGCATAAGGACAAAGAGATCAATGGAACAGAGTTGAGAGTTCACAAATGTATTCTTACAGCTAAGTTTGATTGATTTTCAATAAAGACAAGTCAATGGGGAAGGCTTAGCTGTTTCAAAAAATGGTGCTAGAACAATTGGATGTGTTCATACAAAAAAAAGTTTAAAAAATCAATTAGACTTATAACCTCAAAATAACACTTCAGAACCAAAAGTAAGGGTAAAACTATAAAGTTCTGGAGAAACACAAGAGAACCATCTTCATGACCTTGGGTTGGGTAAAGAGATCCTAGATATGATACTGGAAGTATGATCAATAAAGGAACAAAATGATATATTTGATGGCCCAGACCGAGTGATAATTTAGTAAATCATTCATCTGATAAAGGAATTTTACCTGGAATACAAAAGGACTCTAATGACTCAATTAAAAGAAGACATATAACCCAATTTTTTTAATGGAAAAAAATAGAGAGATTACAACAAATAAAATACATAAATGGCTTCTGCTATATCAAAAGATACTCTACATTGTTATTCATTAGAGAAATGCAAAGTAAAATCATGAGAAACTACTATACATCCACTTAAATGGCTGTAATCAATGAGAAACCATGTGAAGTGGTGGTGAAGTTGCTAAGAAATTGGAATCATCATGCATTGTTGGTGGGTGTGCAAAATGTTACAGGCATTTTGGAGAACAATTCTGCAATTTCATAGAAAATTAAACATAAAATTACTATATGAACCAAAAAGTCCTTTTTCTAGGGACCTAAGAAAAATCAAAACTTATTCTCACACAAAGACATGTACGCAAATATCACAGCAACGTTATTGAAAATAGTCAAGTTGTAGAAAAAAAATCCACAAATCTGTTAGCTGGTAAATTGATAAGCAGACTGTAATATCGACATCAGTGTAATTTTATTTAGTAATTAAAAGGAAGGAGTTAGTGATACATGGGTGTCTAAAATATTATGCTCAGTAAAAGGAGTTAGAAGCAAAAGGTTCTGCGTTATTGTCCCAGTTATTCTAAATGTCCAGAAAAGGTTTATATAGAGAGTTAGAAATCACAATAGTGGTTGGCTAGGGCTTAGAAGTCAGAGCAGAGATTAACTGTGAAAGAGCACAGGAAGCTTTTTGTGTTGATGGAAATGGTCTAAAACTAGATTATGTGATGTTTTCACATTTTTATAAATAATCTACCAAAAATTATACATTTACAAGGGTGTCAATTATTTATCTCAACAAATCTGTTCAAATATAAATATTGATATAATTCGCAGTGCATATTTCATTTGAACAAGTGTAAAATAAACTACTGAAAAAGCCTAAGTTCTTCAGTCAACACTTTTGTGATCCAGGATTTTTATTTGTTTGTTTTGTTTAGCCTAAAAGCCCCAAAACTCTACTCTACTCTACCCTCACTCCCTTCCTTCCTTCCTTCCTTCCCTCTTTCCTTCCTTCTTTCCTTCCCTCCTTCCTCCCTTCCTTCCTCCCTTGCTCCTTTCTCCCTCCCTCCTATCTTTCTTCCTTCCTTACTTTCTTTCTTTCATCTCTCTCTTTTTCTTTCTTTCTTTCTTTCTTTCTTTCTTTCTTTCTTTCTTTCTCTCTTGAAGTACAGTTGACATACCCTTTTATATTGTTTTCAGGTGCACAACAAAGGCAATTCTGCACTTTACTCAATGTTCACCACAGTAAGCATTGATGCAGGATTTTGGTGACTACTCATTCATTTTGTTTTGTTTCCTATATCTCGTGATGAGCATTGCTTATATTAGTGTTTTCAAGTGATGAGATTCACTAGATAAGTGCATAATATGTTCAGTTAAACTTAATTAAAAAAAACAAATTTCATGGTTTTTTTTCAAACTACATTCTTAGACAACTTGTAGATGCCATCATTTTTAGAAACATGGTTCACACTCTAGTGTTTCCTGATGCTTTGGTAGTTCATTGAGCAGGTGAACACACAGATGTATAACTATCTTTATCAGGAAACATTTGTTTAATGTCCACCTGTGCACATGTCTACTAAATATTAAATTTGTTCATTTTGCATTTTGCATACTCTCTAATGCAGTATTCTAAAATCATAAAGGAGGTGTCAACAATGTTAGAGACAGTCAGATGCAGAGCCAGGGAATGGGAATAAACTCAAAGAAGTCTTAATTAAAATCAAAGATGCACTGCATGTCTAAAGTGTGACTAGAGTTAAATCCTATCTTCTAGTCCTTAATATCCAGCTCTAGTTTACTCCTTTTTCTCTCTGACTTATTGCACATACTTTTATTTTTCATATCAGATTATCAGATAAAAACTATTTTTCTGAATCTTACCTGCACCTAATGACATACAAAACTGCTTAAACATACACGGTCTTTGACCTTAAAGCAAATAATTTAAAACAAGTAACACTTACATGAAAGACGTATGAACAATTAAATATATATGATTCTAATATTATACCTTAGTTCTTAGAAATATGCTTATTTGTCTTTAATATTTTATAAAGATGGTTATAAGCATATAATGCATATAAGCATTGAGCCATTTCATTTCACATTAATCTTCATTCACTTTTATAGCTCCATATAAGAATTCCTCAGGCTTGATTTTTTTTTTTTAGATTTTATTTATTTATTTGACAGATAGAGATCACAAGTAGGCAGAGAGGCAGGTGGAGAGAGAGGGGGAAGCAGGTTCCCTGCTGAGCAGAGAACCCCTCAGGCTTTATTTTAAAGAAGTATGGAAAAAAGTTAAAACATGACACAAAGTGCTTTATCTAGAGTGTAAAAATTAGTCTTCCCTTTTTGTTTATTTTGTTTTGGTTAGTTTTGAAGTTTTTTTGTTGTTGTTGTTGTTGTTGTTGTTTGTTTTTTGTTTTGGTTTTGGTTTTAAGTATTAAATTAGAAGGCCAATCACATTTAACGGCCCTGCCAAATTCTCAGGTGTCTCACTAGGGTTGGAAATCTTAGGTCTTTGCTGAGTCTGACCAAGCAGAGACTCACACAAAGCCAGAGGAGAACAAGAAAATACAGGGGGACAAGGGAGTAAGTATTAATTCCATGGTCATCTTCTCCACTGCAGAGAAAAAATGAAAAATGCTGCCATTAATGAAATCTTATCTTACAAAGGTATGGTATCTTTTTTTTTTTTTTTTTTAAAGATTTTATTTATTTATTTGTCAGAGAGAGCGAGGGAGAGAGAGCGAGCACAGGCAGACAGAATGGCAGGCAGAGGCAGAGGGAGAAGCAGGTTCCCCAACGAGCAAGGAGCCCGATGCGGGACTCGATCCCAGGACGCTGGGATCATGACCTGAGCTGAAGGCAGCTGCTTAACCAACTGAGCCACCCAGGCGTCCCAAAGGTATGGTATCTTTAAATAAGGCCAAACACAATGTAAGAATTGCTATGTAAAGAACATATGTTAAACATATAGACCATACAGTCTCTTTCTCTAGTTATAAAGCCAAGTGATACTTCTATAGAGTCGTAGGAACCTCAGTCAGCATCTGTGTTTTTTGTTCCAAAGTATAATAAGGAGAAGGAGGGCATTATTATTGATCAGAAAAAATTCTTTGATTACTTTTTTAAATAAATGAAAATGATGATATATACCATTACTGTACATATGAGATTTATAATGTGTGTATTAGATGTCACAAATGTTTAGATTAAATTAGACAGGGGCCAAAACATACTAATAAAAGTGTCTCATATCTGAATACCACTTCTTGATACAGGGTGGAGCTTTACTAAAAATGGGACCTATTTTCTAAATCAGCAGGAAGGATTTCTGAAGGAGATGGGCTTACAGATCTTATTAATTCAAAATTGCTATATTTTTTCAGCCTCAGACCATGCATCAGACATTAACCCTCCCATACTCTATTTCCTTTGCCCCTTTCCTTTTGACTCTGTGGAGGATAACAGATACAAAATCAATAGCTGTGTAGAAGAACCAGATATAACATTCCGAGGGACACTGGAGAGAGGGAATGGAAGCAACAATTCATTTTTCTGTCTCAGTTTAGATTGTATTTATACCACCTGCTATGCCTGCGGGAATGGAATCTATAGTAGTGTCTTTAGGCACGAACTTTCTCTTAGTGACTTTCGTTTTTCTATTCAGCGTGATAGCATTTTTTTTTTTCCCCTGGGAAAAGTAGCCTATGGCACTTGGCTGAAGAGATGAGACTTCAATGAGATATAGGAGACAAAGAGTGACAAATTAAAATGACAAGGCTGTCTTATAAGATTGTGATCCAGTGAAATGAAGTATTTCTGGCCCAGTCAATGTAGACAGCATTATGCTATGTGGGAATAGATTGCAAGACCTGGGCAGCCTGTATATGTCTTTGAGATAACTGAATTTGTCACTATCAACACTCTCCCAAATTGTGTCTTTCCTGGCTTTTGAGAATAGGAGTATGGACAAAGGTATTCATATAAGTCAAGTATTTAGGGATACTTTATTTTTCCTAAAAAAAAAAAAAGACTTAAAAAAAAAGAAATTTTAGTAATATGCTTGTCTCTGGCATGATATTAATCCAAAGAGAAGCTTTGAAATAGATAACTAATAGCCCTAAAAGTGATGGTGAACTTAGGCACCATGTCTGTCAAATGTCTTGTTAAATCTATCCTCTTGTAACTTTACCTGGTAGGTGACCACACAGTCTCCTGAGTTTCAGTCCTGCCCACTGGACTTCTTTACCTAGTGTTAGCACTATTATTCCAAATTCAATAAACATTAAATAAAATTTGTAGGCTTTTTTAAAATCAGTGGAAATGCCATTGAAAATCATCAGACAAAAGTTTAAGTTTCCCTTGTATTTAGCTGCTTGGTACCAAATGGGGAAGGGAAAAAGAGTAGAAGGTTGTAAGCATGCTTGAGTTGGAAGATCTCTACCGTGTCCTTCTTTGTCATCACCTATGTGTTTCTTGGTAAATCACCAAATCCTGCAGTTTCTTTACAATGTTTCTTACAAACATTTTCCCCCTTTCCAATCCTTCTGCTTCCTTTCTGACCCAGGTCCTCATTTCTTTTCAAAGTGAGAAATATGATTCATTCAGGGACTCTAATCATGTTATAAAATACTTTCAGTGGCATCCTGAGAATACATGAGAATATTTTTTTATTCCTTCAATCAAAGTTCCTTTTGATGATTATCATCATTTATATTATCTTAAAAAACTGGGACTATCCATGGTAGACTATACTTATTGTCTGTTTTGGAAATATTCTAAGATTTCTTGAGGATTCAAGCCAGAAAAAATTACCCCCCTTCATAAAGCAGTGAATGTCTTCAGTTCTGGATAGCTGTATTTTTCATCTTTGGCTGGCCAGATTTTTAGTTGTTTCTAATTTATTGATGCAAGCACTACAAAAACTAGAGGATGGTTGCTTTTATCAGGTATATGACAGTAGTAGTGTAGCCAGATTATCATACTTGTATCTTTACTTAAATGTGATGCCCATATCCCCCAGTAAGACTATGCATTTCTACTATCATTATTATTATTACTCATTTATATAGTAAGAGGGATGTTTTAGGTGATTTCTATCTTCCAAAACTCAATTCTAAAAAGAGTTTTGCTTTTTTGTTTTTTTTTTTTAAGATTTTGTTTATTTATTTGTCAGAGAGAGAGAGAGAAAGAGAGAGAGAGAGTATGTGTGCACAAGCAGGGGGAGGGTCAGGCAAAGAGAGAAGCAGGTTTCCCTCTGAGCAAGGAGCCTGATTCAGGACTCCATCCCAGAGCCTGAGCCAAAGGCAGATGCTCAACGAACTGAGCCACCCAGGTGTCCCTAAAATTTAGATAATTATTTAAAAAGTTGAATAAATGAGTGATGTCAAGCCTAATTGTTGCAGAAATCTTGGAGTCCACCAAATTGAGGCTCTTGAGGCATTTCTTTCATACCCAACCCTAGGTGTGGGTTATAACAATAGCCCTTTGGATGCAAAAAGGTTTGAGTGGAGCAATATTTTGTAATTCATAGAAACACAAAGGAAAAGTTTAAGATTGAGTTATTTCTCTTGGAAATAAGAGGGTCCTTTATACTGAATAAGGAAAGCTTCCATACATATTCCCATTACATGAGAAAATAAAACCACTTCTTAAAGTCCCCATCCTTATCCTGTTGTCTTTTTTTTTTTAATTTGTTTTACTCAGTTCCCATTTTTTTATTTTTCCAATGTGTTAGAAAAATAAAAGTTAAATTATATAATGTAAAAACAAAATTTAAAATAATCATGTAAAATGTGAGACCCAAATGTGGCTTATTTCTCAAACCCATGGAGGTAAGGATCAATAAACATAATCTTTCTTTTGTAAAGTTATTGTTTTCAAATTATAAATTGCTCGGTACACAAAATTTCCTCTGGAGCCAATGGAAGAAAAAAACGTGACTTCAACATCAAAGATAACACTACATGAATGAGCTCAGTGATGGTCATAGTAGACTCAATTGGACTTAAGATGAATAAACAATTTCAATAAATTGAATTAATTAGATTGGGATGAAGTGTGCAAGCAGTCTGTTTTCTGAAATCATGTACAATAACTTGTTCAAGAAGTGCTAGTGTATAATTGCTTGAAGTCAGAGGATAAAAAAGAGAAAAAACTAAAAATCCATTATGTTCGTGTTAACAGTCTAACTAAACTAATTAACTGCTATCTGAATTTTCACACCTCTATTTCATGATCTTTCTTGCCTCAAACCTCCAAGCCTCAAAAGCAACAAATAAACAAAAAAGCATTTGAAAAAGAACAGTACTAAATATAATGCAAACCATCCCATTTTGATGGGTTACTCTTATTATTTTTTCCATCTTCATGCGTTCTCATTGCCTCACCAACAACCTTGTTGCATATACTCTCTCTATAAACTTCTGTATCCTAATCAGTTATGTGCACACAAATAAAATAATAAAATATTTTTACACAGTTATCAACTGTGTTATGTATAAAGCTATCTTTAGATTTAGTACCATGAATTAGAATTCCTAACATTCCAGAAAAGTTTGGAAGATCTTCAGATTCCAACTTTTAAGATAATTGGATAAAAAAATTTCAAATCAAATACCAATACCCAACTCTCTATATTTGTTATATAATAACAAAAATGTCTAACAGGCTCTCTGTAGTTTCTACCTAGATTAGAATCAATTGATTCACACACCTTCACTAACTGGGAACTACTCTTTATATTTGATTTTCAAAGAAAGAGACATGAAAAGGAAACAAGTTTTCTTAATAAAGAACTTATGCTTATGTAACAGGAAAGTCACCAACAGCCAACAAAAATCAAAGACAGAACTATTATTTTGAACCATATGAAATCTCCAATATTTGACTATTTTGTCATATGTAAATGTTTATTTAATACATTTCAACCAGATTTAGGTCTGACTCAGAATTATTCATTCTCTATACCTTCCAGTTATTGGAGGTATAATAATATATTGAAAGATCTTCCAAAAGCCTTCAAATTTTCATTACCATTTTATGTCAAGATGCCAATTTTTCCTTTGAATATTGAAAAAGTATAGTCTATAATATATCCTGATTCCCAAATAACACTTTTCTCTAAGTAAATATAAAACGTAGTTTACTGAAGGTTCAGTTATTCTCATATTCTTATTCTCTTATAGAAGATGTTCTGATATTGCTCAACAATTGGTTTTATAATACTTTACTGTGATTTACTTTTATAATGTAATTAAGTTAAATTTATTTACAAGAAGAGTAGATACTGATAGTGATAGTATTTTACATTTCAACAAACATATTTTATTTCCAATAAAATAAAATCATTTTATATAATATTTATAACATGTAACATATCATAATAAATAATATTTTTACACTGATTTTTTTTTCTTTATAGTTTGAGACATACTTTAGAGTTGTAAACAAACTACCCATGAACAGATTTCTTAGTTCTTAATAAAATTTCTTCCCTTGAATTTTCATTTGTGATTCATGAATAACACTAAATCTGAAATTACACAATCAATTTAAGTAAAATAAGGTCTCACAAACCACAAATCATGTTATATTTATTCTAAGAGTTGAATCTGCTACTAGTCAGTGTCATATCCATGAACTGAAATCTTTGAGACTGATCAGACCCTAATTTCTTATACAGCAATCCCTCTTTCATGCTCTTTGGTATAAAGATTGTCTGGCTAATTTCTACAGTCGAGTTTTGACTGTGAAATGGCACTGAAGTTCAGCAGGACACATTTCCTGTCTATATCCATGGCTGTGGTGCAACTGGTAAGAACACTCAACTAATGAATCTAAGGTCATGAGTTCACTACTATGTGCAATCGTTTGCTTTGTTGTATTCAAGGGTTATGGTTCACACTCTTCATCACAAATAACTTTCTTGCATATATATGTTACTTGTCGCAGGAGAGGTCCATGTGCTGGAGTTTGGAAGGATCAAAGCAAATCGATAGGCATGGGTGGGGAAATCACTCAATGTACCTGTCTGCTTGAGAGTGAGTCAGTATCTTCCTCACCCAGGATTCCTGCTGTTGTAGGTTCACACATTCTCCATACTCTCCTCTACCCTTCACAGCAAGGTAATAATGGGATTTTTCATTTGGAGGAGAGAACCCCTTACTAAGTATATTCTGTCATCCCATTATCCCTATGGTAATGAATGAGTGGCTCTAACACTCAGAATTAGTTCTTATAAATCCTGTTCTTCCAGCCTGTCTGTATGGATTTTGAGTTTTCATTAAGATTAAGAACACAAAACTTCTCAAATTAAGAGTCAAACAATACACAAACCCTGGAAGTTCTCATATATTATGAAAGAATTTGCAAGAATCAAAAAAGAAATTTTCCTTTCCAGTTATTTATAAAATCATTTAATAAAACTGTGTTTGTTTTCAAAATCTACTCCCTCCCAGGCTTTAAGACATAATCTCAGGAGATATATATGCACATGTATATTTATTTATTTATACATACAAACTTAGAAATATTTATTTTTGAAAAATATAAACAGAAAACCAACAATACGAAGAAAGATATTTTATAGAGTTTAGAATTAATAATATCCACTTCACTGACTTTCATTTTCTAATATACTAAACCTTTGCCTGTAAGTATTTACATTTTTCAGGCATTAATAAACTTTAAAAAGTAGTCACTGCTGGAATGGAAGCCTCAACCTATAAAAAGTTGTAATAGCATTTCCAAAAAAAATTCCAAGGCCTAAAATAATAGTGTTAAAGCAATATGAACCAGGCATGTCAATCTTGAAACATCCATGTAAATTTCAATGCTATTGTGATATTAAAGTGCACAGGATTTCTTACACACAATCCAAATATAGAAAACAGGGATGTAGTTTACATCAATTAAAGAAGTTTTGTTAAATAAAAAGAGAAAGAGGAAACTAGAAAATGTACAAGTAGAGCATTATTATCAGTATAGAGACCAATGCAAATTAAAATAACAATACTCTACCTGCAGTAATAGGTTATAGTACTCAGTGAAGCTTAATGTAAAGACACCTCTACTGTATGACTCTACAGTTCTCTCCCTGAGTATGCATGCTGTCCAGAGAAATTCTTGCTTCAGTTCATAATGGGGTACATATAAGCATGCTACTTCAACATGGTGTGTGTGTGCGTGCACTTGGGTGTGTGGAAGCAATTTAAGTGTTCATCAGTAAGGTGATGGGTAAGTAAATGTGTGGATAGTCAGAAGTGATAAACCAGAAGTACCTGGAGTAAGAGGAGATCTTAAAATTTATTCCTGAGTGAAAAAATAAAACAAAAAGACAAAACCCAGAAAAGTAAAAGCAAAGACAATAGTATGATAGGCATTACGTAAAAGTAAAAATCCCAATATACATCTACAGAAGTTTTTCAGTATTCTTATGTATCTTACAAATTCACTTTTTTAGAAAGATTTATTTATTCATTTTGGGAGGGAGGGGCAAAAGGAGAGAAATTTCAAGCAGACTCCCCGCTGAGTGTGGAGCCTGACACAGGGCTCCATCTCACAACCCCGAGATCACAACCTCAGCCAAAACCTAGAGTTGGATGCTTAAGCAACTCAGCCACTCAGGTGCCCCACAGCAAGTTCACTCAGGTGCCCCACAGCAAGTTCACTTCTCAGGAGAATGTGTACCTAGTAGGAAGTGGAAAGGGGAAAGAAAGATGAGGATGATGGAGAAAAAAATAAAAGCAAAATAAAACAGCAATAGACCTTGAAGAAATGGGATATGATGATGTGTCCTGAGCTGAGAGATTTAGCTGGTTTCTTTACATCTGAAGTTGTACAAGAAAAAGAAAAGGAGGAGGCAGAAAGAAGAAACAGATGAAAGAAAAGAGAAGAGGCTGAAGCAAACATGTTAGTCTCAGTCCTGAATAGCTGAATAGCTAAGGATATAATTTAAGGTAAGTTTTAAACTCAAAGCAAAAGTGAAGTCAGTGTTCTGTGAGCATGCCCAACACCAGCGCATTCAGAGAGGATGGAAGTGGTCAGTTTACCTTACACTTTCTGCAGAAACACTGCTGGTTCTCATTAATCAAATGCTCCTTACATTTTGACAATGATAGCCTCAGATTTTATTAATTTGGGAATTGTTTTTCTAATAAGGCTATTTGTGTGATGACATGCCCGTGTCGCTTCGAATATATTTGGTGAACTATTAGAATCTTAAAAGACTACAGTGGGTATATTGTGTTTGATTAGAAAAAGTGCTACTGATTGCCCTACAGCTAAACTCTTTATTAATTTGCACCATGCAATTTCTAGTTTGAAATTCATAGGCATTTAGAAAATTAATCCTTCACAGAGAGAGGATAATTCAGGTGGTGAACTTAGTAGAAAGAAGGTCTTTTGGGTATTTACTTTGGACACATTATCCCCAGCAGACCTGAATGAAGAGCACTCTCTCAACCATTTGCTGCAAAAAATCCTTTCAGTAAGGCAAGTTCAGACATTGGCCTTCATCAGCTTACGGTGGGTGAATAAATTTTGCATTTACATAGTGTTTTGCATTTTAGTTTTAAAGTATGTTACATAGTACACTTGATTAAAGTGGGCAGAAGTATATCATCTCAGGGGCTGGGGCAAAGCAACTGATGGCACTGGCCAACCACACGCACACACACACACACACTCACACACACACAAACAAAAAAGCCCCCCATTCTTCCTCAGTGGTAGAAATTAGTGTTGACAGGAAACTCTTTCACCAAGAAGCCAACTGTGATATCACAAGCATATGATTACAGGCAAATTTTCTGCCAGCCGTCTCTGTAGAAACTTCAAGCTGAATTACATTCTTGGTGATTTTTAGTTTGATTCTCAGAGGAGTTTCATGGCATAAATATCAAAGTGCAGAATTGAATCGGGAGCAAAAGTACATGAAATAAAAAGAGGTTTTCATAGAAAAGGGAGGGGGTGATTAACTCGTATCAAATATCAATTACTTAATAGTTCTATATTTCTTTCACACAACTCAAAAGACCAAAAATAAATTCACAGAAAAATTATAAAATTAGTGTATATGCATCCGGAAATACTGTTCAAAGAGTGATTATCTCTAAAATTTTTTCAGAGTATGAATAGGTAACACTTTGGAACTGAACTCAGTCTTAACTAGTATAGTGTAGTTGTATACTACATACATTTATGTGTATACCTACATACTTATTTCTCAGAATACACCACTCGAACAGAGAGGCATGTAATCCATACATATCCAATGCAAATGTGTATGTGTGCATATATAGACATACCAGATTGTTCCCTGCAGAATAAAACCACAAATATTAGTGAAACTTTAATTAAACAAACACAAAGTTATCTTCAACTTTGCAAGGAATGTATCCTCAATTGTCTAAAGAAAAGCAAAAACTGTCAGGTATATTTTTAAAATAAAGTTTTTCTTATTACCATTGTCTATGTTGACAAAAGTTCTTAGGAAAATTAATGGATGGCACTTTATGACATTTCTTCTCAAGTTTGTGGTTTCTTCTTTTTCCATTAATATATTCTAATAATGTGTCTAAAATGAATCATGAAGAAGCTGATTTTGTGGCTGATGATCTTAGTACTCACAAAGCTGTTAGTGATTTAAAACCCTCTCCTCAGCTGAGGAGAATGGCCAAGGATGTCTATTTCCTTTGTGTTGTTGCTGTTTTCAGAAAAAGAATTGGATCTTAAAAATAATAACAGCCACAATTTAAAATATAAAAATAAAATAAAACAACAACAATGACAATTCCTAACGAGTACCTATGCTGGAGACTGTGGAACTATAAACTAATGATTTGAACAAAGTTACGCAGCTGATCAACACAACTTGGGGCATAAAATGTTCAAGGGGTGTCGGTATGCGTTTTGACTGTTTACTCATTAATGATAGTTTCTGGATATAACTTCCCAGGCCTCAGCTAAGTTTACATCTGTTGTGTCTGCATATGGGATGGAGAACCCAGATTCCTTTCTGATAATGAGATAAGAGCCAAGGATGACAAACTCACCCCAGCCGATCTTCATGTCGAACACTTGATTTGGTGATACTTTCTTAATCTTTGCTTTAAAATAAACTAATACAGTCTACTAATAATATGGTCTATGATTTTCCTAAATAGGTATTGTGGGGAAAGGGTCTGTTTTAGAAATAGGTAGGTTATAGATGGGGGTACACTCGGGTCTTAGGGCTGTAGCACATCTGTGGCCAATTCTGAACCAATTTCTCCCCCCTTTCAGCCATAGCCTCTGTGCTATGTTGGCAGGTTTGTAAACATCTTAAAATAACGAAGTGGGTGAGAGGGGTGGGGAACACTGATCCAGTAGCAACCAGATTGATAGGCACACCACATTATTATCTTTTATTCCTGATTTTTTAAAATGCACATATTATTAATTTTCATAGCATGTATAGAAGAACAAAAAGGATGATTTAAATGTCTATTATCACCTATTATCTGGGACTACATTAAGGAGGTGTTGGTCGGCTCGGCTTCATTTGTCCTCCAGATGCTCCAGACGCTGCAGAGGCGTGAGGCCAGGCCAATTGGGGTTAAAGCAGGCAGGGAACTGGTACAGCTGGGGATCATTAAGAGTGATCAAGGGCCAGCCAGAAGAAAAAGTCAGCTGAAAACAAGGTTGAAAGCTTTTCCAGGCAGAGCGGCAGAGTCATGTGCACTCAGGAAACAGCCTAACCCCATCCTGCGAACTTTGTTGATTTAATTAGATTTTGTTTAAAATTCCAAAGTAGGAGCAGCTTGGTCAGCTTTGATGCAAAAATTGGCAGGGGAAACTATCGTTAATTTTCAAAAGTAATATTATTGGGGCATTTAAGCAATGTTAAAAATCTTCGTCATGGCTAAAAAAAATGCAGTACAGCACACAAATACCTCCTTGTTGATAAAATATTATCATTTCTCCTTGTCCAATTAACGCATAGATTGTGGATTTTATTGCAAGCCTGTTCATTTATGCACTTTTAATTTATTGCCTTTCCTCCTGTCTCTATTTCACATTTCCACTCCCTCACAGTACTTTCTGGACGACTTTCCAAATAAATTATTTGCATTCCAATCCTTGTCTTAGAGCCTATTTGGTGAAACTAAATCAAGACGCAAAAATCCTAGTAAGTACTTACTTACATTTGATCCTTACCTCACAGGGATACGTCGAGGATCACATCTGATAATATATTCAAAAATCATTTGTAATAGTCAAGCGACACAATTGGAAGTTATTCAAAGACCCCCGCGTTCATCTGTGTATCCATTATAATTTGCAGAATTATCAAAATGGAGGAATTTAAGAAATGTCTGTGCAAAAATGATAGAACTATGACGCTTACTTGGCCACGTAAAATAATTTCAGAACTAAAAGCGGGGTTGCTGTTCTCATGGTAACACACGCATGGGCAATGCTGCTGCAGAGTTCTCCCTCTGCTTCTGTGAGTTTCATGTGACACAAAACTAGGGAAGGGGAGGCAATGGAAGGCACAAATAGTGTCAGCTAAAACTAGGTCCTTACCTATGCTAAACTTTGCTTATAAAAACATAGCTCCGAGGAAGACAAGCAAACAAACACAATTCTGAGTCCCTAGAGATCAAGGCTAGGTTAAAACCAAGTAAGATGCTGAAGGAGAAGGACTCTGTTCATTCCCAGTATTTTCTTTTTTTAATGGAGTTTTGGAAATTTCATCTCTTTTAGAATTTGCCTGTTTAAGCTAGCTTACGCCAGCAGTTCTCAAAGTGTGGTCCTCAACCGCAATTATCAACACTATCTGGGAACTGTTAAAAGTGGAAATTCCTTTTTAAAAAAAAAAAATCAATATTTACATATATTTACATATATCCTATATTTACATATATTCAATATTTACATACATATATTTACATCACCACAAGAAGACCAGTTAACATCCTTTATCATACATAGTTACAAATTTTTTTCTTGTGATGAGAA
Source organism: Lutra lutra (assembly GCF_902655055.1). NCBI lineage: Eukaryota > Metazoa > Chordata > Mammalia > Carnivora > Mustelidae > Lutra > Lutra lutra. Next base: position 60,939,127 of record NC_062280.1, on the reverse strand, counting down.
CTTTCATCATCCACACTTCTAGCTACTCTCATGTATGCAATACTGTACTGTTAACTATAGTCACTGTGCTATACATTGCATCCCCATGACTTACTCATGTTAAAGCTGGAAATTTGTACATCTCTCCTCACTCATTTTATGTAACTCCAATGTACTGCTTCACACAACCACCAATCTGTTCTCTATATCCATGAGCTTGTTTGTTTTGGTTTTAGATTTCACATATAAGTAAGATCATATATTTATCTTTTTGAATATGACTTATTTCACTTAGCATAATGTCCTCAAGGTCTATCCATGTTGTCATAATAGGCAAGATTTCATTCTTTTTTTTAATGACTGAATAAAATTCTATTATATCTATCTCTCTCTCACTCTCTCTCTCTCTCATACACACACACACACACACACACACACACACTCTTCTTTATTTATTTAGCCATCAGTGGATATTTAGGTTGTTTCCATGTCTTATATATTTTACTTTTAATTATTTTTAATTTTTTAAAAAAATCTGAGACAGAGAGAGAGGGAGAAGCAGACTCTCTGCTGAGCAGGGAGCCAGATCTTGGGCTTGATCCCAGGACCCTGAGATCATGACCTGAGCTGAAGGCAGACACTTAACTGACTGAGCCACCCAGATGCCCTTGCATGTCTTAGATATTTTAAACAACACTGCAGTGAACATGGGGGTACATGTATCTTTTCAAATTAGTGTTTTCATTTTTCTTTGGGTAAATGCTGGATCATATAGTTCTATTTTTATTTTTTTTGAGAAACCTCCATACTGTTTTCCACAGTAACCACACCAATTTGCATTCCCAACAGTTCATAAGTGCTTCCTTTTCTCCACATCTTTGCTGACACTTGTTATTTCTTGTCTTTTTTATAACAGCTATTCTAAAATGTGTGAGGTGGGGCGCCTGGGTGGCTCGGTGGGTTAAGCCTCTGCCTTCAGCTCAGGTCATGATCTCAGGGTCCTGGGATCAAGCCCCGCATCGGGCTTTCTGCTTTGTGGAGAGCCTGCTTCCCCCTCTCTCTCTGTCTGCCTCTCTGCCTACTTGTGATCTCTGTCTGTCAAATAAATAAATAAAATCTTTAAAAATAAATAAATAAATAAAATGTGTGAGGTGATATCTCATTGTAGTTTTGATTTGCATTTCCCTGATAATTAGTGATGTTGAATATCTTTTCAATTTGTTGGCTACTTGTCTTCATGGAACAATGTCTAGTCAGATCCTCTGCCCATTTTAAAAACTCAGATAGAATTTTTTGTTACTGAGTTGTATGAGCTCTTGATACATTTTAGATATTTAACACATTTTCAGATCTATGATTTACAAATATTTTCTCCCGTTCGGTAGGTTGCCTTTTCATTTTGTTGATGGCTCCCTTTGCTGTGAAAAAGGAAAATTCTTGAGCCTCACCATACATCTACTGAATCAGAAGCTCTGGACTCAGGGCTCAGTAATGTGTATTTTAATAAACCTTCCAGCTGATTCTGACATTTAAAGTTTTGGAAACTCTGGCCTATAGTGATCTCTTTGGGTAAAATAAGAATGCCTCTGGTTTAAAGTGAAAGTTCTAGAACAAATCTAGCCTTCTAAATTTCTGTTGTACCAAAGCTTGCCTATTTCTCTTTTTAGAGCATCTAAAATTCAGGATCTAAGCTGCATTATGCAACTTCTGAGTGCCAGAGCAATAGGAGAAAGCACTCAGGATTTCTGGGAATAAGACACTGGAAACCACTGGGTCCTGAATAACCCACTGAGGGTAAGGGAGAGCAGAAGCCTATACACATCTATCTCCCAAAGTGGTCAAAGCTAACTTAGTGGTGGGAAAGGATGTCTCTTCCAAATGGGCTCCGCAATGGTGTCCGGATGGGGAAAGAAAGGTCTTATTGATGCATAGGTTCCTTCCCCCAGCCCATCTCAATGATATTAAATGTATTATTTCCTTGGGAAAGAATATCACTTATATTATTCTTGGTATTGGTTATATTGCTTGGTAAAAGTCCTGGTGTGACCTCTGAATGGTCATCTCCAACATTCTTAGTAAATACTAGTTCTTAGATAAGTAGACATCTGTATTTTATTTAGAAAGTACATGCAAATTGGATATAACGGCAGTTTATTTGTATTTAGTAATGTGCTTGTTAATATCTTTAAACTCAATATTTCCATGGCCAATTTGATGCTTGTACACTGGGGCATTAAACTTGGGATGGCGTTAGTATTTGGGATCCTCACATTAAGCTAAAGAGGGGAAATTGAAGACAATATGAAGGAAAGAAGTAGAAATAACCAGAAGATTTGAAAGCAGACTAATAAGGAAAAATGAAGGAAATTCAGATTAAATAATTTATAGAAGGGAAGACTAAAAGGCAACCCTCTATTTTGCCTCAAGCTTATGAGAAATAGTCATTAGTAATTTATCCCCTTCGATGGCAAGAATGAAAACAATGAAATTAAATTACAATGGGTAGGATATAAGCTAACTACGATAACCTTCTTGGAATTAGGATTAACACTGAAATGCCTCAGAATGAATGGAATTGGACTTCTTCAGTTGAAAACTGGGCAATGACTTGAAGAAAAGGAAGCTTGAGCCTTGTAATCTCTAGCCCAGGTGCAGAAATGTTACGTGGATCCCCACTCCTAGAAATGTAATAAATGGCAAGGTATCATGGGAAGGGTGCACTTCTACTTCACAAATGGTTCAACTCCAGTTTCTCACGGATGCTAAAAGGGTATTTACAGTCTCCAATTTAGGAAGCCTTGGGATCAATGACCTACCATTTAGCCAAATCTTCATTGTTTGTTTTTTTCCTAAATTTGACCATTATAATTCCCAATCCAAATATTGATGTTTGTATGTTCTCTGTTTGAGAAATTTTCCATGAAAAAAAGATTATTGAATTTTGTACAACTATTGTTGAGATCTAAGGAAATTGATTAGGTTGCTATTAACTCCTTTACTAAAAGGAATGTTCTTTTTATGATGGAGAGGTTGAGAGTATTCATGCCTGAGAGGAAGACCTACAGATGCCCACTGGTATTCAAATCCGTATAAATTTCAAACTCAATAGAAAATTTGAAATGCTGTGTTTATACTTCAACTGTTTTCATATAACAAAGGAGTTGAGTTTAATAAATCAAAAACAAATTTTTCACTAAGAAAACACTTAACATGTTTTAAAGTGAAAAAGATATATTAATCTTTGGTTTCTTTAGGAGTTCCAGAGAATCTGAAATATTCTGTGTGTGTATGCAGGAGGGTGGCTCAGTATGTGCTTATGTATGTGTATCTATGAATGCACCCTGCACACCCATATTTCAGATGTCTAAATAATTATTAAAAAGAGAATCTTATAAGAAGAGTGATTCCAGGACATGATTGATGTAGATGAAATCTTAAGACTTGATAAATGATGGAACACTGGAGAAATATTGGTTCCAGGTTTATTAAATCCTGTATTTTTAAGTAGAGAACAGTCTTGTGTTATGTAACCAATCAGAAAAGCATAGAACAGAATCGAAACTACAGTACTCCACCCTTAAAAATAATTGGATTTCAAACTGATAGACTCATAAACTTGTATTCTGCAGTTTTAAGAGTTAACAGAAAACTATTACATGTCCACTTAGATAATAATGATTTGAATGTTTTCACGCTTATCATTGCATTATTTTATTAATCTTTGCACATCTGTTAAATAACATTTACAACACAACTATATAAATCCATTAAATAGATAAATGTTTTGATTATCTTTTATTGTTTATTTTTTATCTTCAGGGATTCATTACATTGACTATATCTTTCAAAACATAATCTACAGCTTAATTAAGCCTCACAGTTATAAATTTTGAGCCAACATATTAAGAGAGAAGTTATTGCTTTTGGGGGTACAATATTACTAATGAATGTTTTGCTCTGTGACACCACTGCCGGTATAAAATTCTAAGTCTATCCAAAAGAAACTGTCCTTGATTTCACTATTCAGAGATCATAAGTCAACTTTTTATGTACTATAAGCTTCTTAGGAACAAAATCCAAACCTATTGATGGCTGAGTAAATTTCACAGCTTGTAGAAAAGACACATATCATTGTAATGTGTGAAATTTTAATCAAAAATGTTATGAAGGAGAAAGGTAAACTGACTGCTATAATTAATGTGTTCTGACACAGAGATTTAGCTGGCACATTTGTGGACCGTGCTGTGCTCTGTTAACTGTTCCATTGCTTAAGGACTGTCAGAGTTTGAGGAGCTCCTGCGTTAACGGTTTCACCGCTCGACACATTTTCCTAGAGCGTCAGCTTTGTCATGATTCGAAATTTCACGTCATTTCTTCCTTGGCTTTTCCATTAATATTTAGTTAGGTGTCATGAGTGTCTGGTGATAGGGTATGGTATCTTCCTTTTATAAGGAGCTTCCTTTAAAATTAAACTACAGAAACACTGCTTTCAAAATCAATCATCCTCTGTTTTGTCTCTCTGCCATATAAATATTATCCAGTGTCTTAAAGGTGAAAGCATTGAGTAAAACTAATTGAGATAATGAAGAGAGTAGGGACCATACCTTCATGTAACACACCAAAATATTTTCTTATTTTTGCCACATATATCTCACAATTAAATAACATACTTAGTCTCACAAAGCAGACAAGATATTTCTCCACAGAGGAAATAAACTCTGATTTTTTAAAAGAACGTTTGCTATATATTTACAAGTTGAAAGTAGCATCAGAATCATGAACTCTTTGTAAAGTGGTGCTGTAATATTCTTTCATGCCAGACACTGGGTAAGATGGGGGTTTCATGCCGGACACTAGGTTAGGTGGTGGCTCTGTATTTCAGAGAGATTCTTCTGAAAATTATAGATTGGGTTCTTGGCTCTGCTGTGTCAATCTGCTTGCAGAGATCTACTACAAACTCTCTCAGAGCACTGCCAGCGTGGTTGTGCACTAGACAAAAGACATACCTGAAAGGGGAAGACAGATATGCCACTTAAATTAAATAGGAAATGAATTGGCCAGCAAGCTGGCATGTCTGCTGAGACAAATCATGGACAACATGTCTCTCAACAACAAAACTTATTTGTTTGCTCTTGCCAACAGATTCATCACTGCCCAGGCAAAACAGGCAAAATACATTAGTGTCATGGTAAACTGATAAAGAGAAGTGCCTCAATCTAGCATCCTCAATGGTGAAAGTCTTAGGGCAGTATTGATCTGTGTTATATAAATCTTGTTTTCTGTCTGCAGAAGTGAATCAGGAATGACCTGTAAGGTTAACAAACATTGTAATGTCTTTCAGCTGGGGCAGATGCCTGTGAGTTCCACACATTGTATTTGGTCAAGTTCCATCTTGTCATTTTACCGCCAAGAAGCTTAACTAATTGCTGGCAATCATAAGAATGTTTGACGGAAGGAGAGAATTCCTACAATTTTTACCCTCTCTCCCATCCCCTCCTTTTTTCCCCCCCTTAAGTCTTAACAAGCAGTCAAAGCCAAGTAGCGGAAAACAATCAACACTGAATTAGTCAGCAGGAGTCTTCACTTAGCTGAAAGTTTATGTAATTGGCATGTCATGTTCCTACATTGCCAAGAACAGACCTGATTAAGCTGATGCACTTTGTTTCGGAAAGTTTGACAAAGAAAGCTTCTCCTCCTTTTGAGTTGCATGTCAGGGTATGTACTTACCATGATTTTCTTCTGTTCACAAGGAACTGAAGGCTAAATGTATACTCTGTGAACTGATGAAATCAAAGCTGTCACCAAACCAAGGCCTGACAACATAGGTGTTTGGGGGAAAAGACAGAACAGTATTGGTGATAAAAGATAATCATCAATGAAAAGAAAATTTATTAGCAAAAGTACAATTCCCTATGCATAAGAGCCCGTTTTATTTTATAAACAGAGCACTCTTAAAGGAATGGCAAATTCGATCTTATTTTGTGACAGGGGTTCACTTGACCATATACGCTTTCTCCATAGGCGATGTCTTATGCTTTTACTTACAAAAAATGGTTCCTGCAGCCTTAACAAGTTTTTACAATGGAAGCTCTCTTTAGAGACTGATCAGCCATCTGAATTTTGTCTGCTAAATTTTTACAATGCTTTATTAGGCTGTGTGTGATGATTTTGCCCTTATTTGGAAAGTCCGCCTTTATGATGATAAAACAAATGCCTGGCATTGGAAAAGACTCTATAAAGCTTGTGATATTTTATTTGTACTTGCTCACACGAGTGTCTCCTTGTCATAACCCTAAATCAAATAGTAGATTTGAACTTGGCTTAGATTATTAAAGCTACAAAACAACAGTGACTGAAGGCGCAGTCCACGCATCTATTACGTCATAGTTGATAGTTTAAAGGCAAGATTCAGGGAACTAATGGAGTTTCTTTTTCTTCTCCCCTTTTGTCATAGAAAGGTCAAGCTGGTTTTCAACATTTTTATGTATGTCATTCTCAATATAGTAACAGAATCTCTTATGGAAAACAATGTAAGTAAATGTCTCCACGATGCTACTAGTCACCTGATCAAAAGCCAATGTTGAAAAACACTTCTAATGACTGTCTCTTATGCATCAGTGCACCTACTAATGAGCTGCCAGAAAAGGCTTTGTAAAGCTTTGCTAAGATAGAGCAGGAATGTGAGAAGCCTGAGATATAACTTCCCTGCTGTGATCCCTGCCTTTCTACTAACAGGGAGCCTAGACTTGGAGCTGCTAATGAGCATGCTGGAGAGAGTGTCCAAACCAATGCAGGCTGGAGACAATTCACCTGTCTGCTTTCAGATCCAGGCTATGATGCATGACAGTAAGACACTTGGTAGTAGCTTTTCTTTAAATAATTTAGATATTTATTGATTTTCCCTCTCTACCCCCCATATTTTTATTTAGTCCCTGCATTTCACTTTCTTCCAGTGATTTCCAGCACCATCAGAGAAAAAGGGATATGAATTGTTCTTTCTATCGCCTTCCTCCCCCACCCACATATATATGTATATACATACATATATATATATATATATAAAGAAATTAATGTCATCATTTCATCTAATAGCAATATGGAATACCTAATTAGTTTTTCCGTAGGAAAGAGAAATATGTGCTTTTCAGAGGTGATATTTATAAAATGAGGCAGTTGAAATTAATAGCTTTTTAAAAGCCAAAATATGGCTTATTTGAATTAAAGGAATTCAAAATATGGCATATATTTTGACACTTAAAACAATGTGTGGCATAAGTTAAAGACTTTCTCCCTCTAGCAGTGCCTGTTCAACATCTTTATCCACCACAAAACCCAGCAAGATCTTTATAAAGAACACTTACTTAACTTGGGTTGTAGAAATTCCTGGCCTATAAATGAAATAGTTAACTGCAGGATACCTTTCAAGTTCAATGCTAAGCTGTTCACATTACAGGTTTTGATGCTATGCTTCCTTTCAGTTTTCCTAGAGGCTATTTTACTAGTTAATTTTTTTTTTTTAGTCAAACAAAATTACAGAATACAAACTGTGTAATTTCACCAATTTGCAATGCCACAGTTATCCCAGAAAGAGAATCACCATCCCTATCTATTAATTACAACCCTGACTATCTTCTAGCATCCCAGGAGGCAGCCCATGCGGTTCATAGGGGCTAGTGCTATCTGTCCTTTCCAGTCGCCGATGTTCCTATTTTCCACAGCTCACCCTTGCTTTTTCTCAGGTTGATACAACATGCCATGGGAAATCGTAGGCTCTGTGGCAATTGGGGAGATAAGAATGCTGTGTGCCTCCGTGGCACCTTTTATCCAAGGATCTCCAAAGAGCTTTATAAAAATCTATTTTTTAATCCTCTGGATAGCCCTGTGAGATAGGTATTAGCCCCAATTCACAACAAGCACAGCTAAAATCGGGGAGCATCTACCTGCCTCTCAGCCCCTGAACCCTTCTTGCTGTTGGATATGGTGCAAGAAGGAGCTTGAATTCTGTACCTAGTTCTGACAATGTGGGGAGCCAGTTGGAGGACATGTTTCCTGCCAGGAAATTTATGAGTTCCCCAAGAAAGTGGGCGGCCCATAAATACTTCTCTTAAAAGGAAAAGAAAAGAAAAAAACACCAGAAATGTAAATAATGTTATAAATATTTGAAGTAACAACTATATTATAACAGGTTTGATTTGGAACTTTATCACCAACAACTCTGTTGTAGAGAGCTCCTCAACATGTAGAAATCAACTTCTTGCTCTCAGGATACATTAAGAGGAAAGAGAAAACTACAGTTAAATTTATCAACATAAATGACATGCATGTTAAACATTACCTTTTGAGAATTTCAGCAAGTACAGTGATAGAATATTGAGAAAGCGTTTCTTTTTATCATGCTGTTTGTGGAATTCTGTCATTGTATATCCACACCTAAAAGAAATATAAATTCTTAACTAATATTTTATTTTTTCTTAAGAAGCAATCTTGAAATATTATGGAATGTTCTTTTAGGTTTGCTGAGAAACCCAGGAGCATGTTAAATATAATATTGTCATTGTCCTTTGGAACTCTATATTTCATATGTAAAATTTTGTCTTAGCACGAAGTTTTTGTTTTTTATTTTCAGCTATTTGTCAAAATATACACAAATTTTAAATATACAGTTTTCTTTAAATTTTCTCTTATTTTAGACCAATATGATTTACAATATCCTTTGCCACTCAATGCCCAAATATTTCAGAACCTAAATAAATATCTAATAAATAAATTATTAAAACTCTAAGAAAACCTCCCTTCATTTCTCTTTTATTTTTCTCAGAATCTGGGCTTGTGGAGAAATGTAAGTAAAGCACAATGTTATCCTAGCCTATCAATAGATAAGCCACATTCTTCTCTAAGCAAGGGAATTTCCTGACAATAAGTTAGGTCCTTGGAAAGAGATGTTCATTCTTGAGCCACTAGGGTCCTATTATATACGTATCATATTGACTGGTTCCTTACACTCACTTTAAATTTTTATATATCCCACTTCTCTCAGTAAAACACTTGAGCAAGCATCCTTAATATATTTGCATTTATAGATAAATTATGCATCTATGTTACTGTACTCAAAATATATATTCTAAGATACACATGAAGAGAATATTGAGGATGGGAGAAAATAAAGGAAATATATTAATATCTTCTTTATTAATAGGGCAAAACATATTTTGTTTTTAGTAATTGTATTGATTATAATGTTTGAGTGAGTTCTACATAACTGGATATGATTCGTTATTTTTGGAAATCTTACTTAAAGACTTGGTGGTATAGCAGTATCTAAAGACTGGCTCTAGGGGCAGCTGGGTGGCTCAGTGGGTTAAAGCCTCTGCCTTCAGCTCAGGTCTAATTCCAGGGTCCTAGGATCGAGCCCCACATGGAGCCCCGCATGGGGCTCCCTGCTCAGTGGGGAACCTACTGCCCCCCACCCTGCCTGCCTCTCTGCCTACTTGTGATCTCTGTCTGTCAAATGAGTAAATAAAATCTTTAAAAAAAAAAAAAAGAAAGAAAAGGAAGAAAGACTGGCTCTAAATTCAGATTATTCTGGTACTTGGTTTTACTTTTTACCATAGCTAGAAGCAATACCTCACAGAGTCATTACAAAAGAAATGCATTTATGGAATCGTTATACTGATTTTCAAATTCCATCCCCAAATATGCAAATATTTACATTTAAATGTTGATCATAAATTTACATGTGTCTAATGACAATATTTTTGCATTTAGTTGGATTGAATAGCATTTTAATATTTTTAATGAATAGCTTCAACATTGCTGAAACTCTTTAGATTTCAAGACATGTTAGAAAATTTTCCTGCCAAGAATTTTTAAGTGAACAAAGATGCCTCTTTGTAGAAGATATATCACTTTGAACACAGAATCCCAAAATGACAAATCACCTCCAAATATCTACTTTCAAAATTTATTATATATTTTTTTCAAATGAAGTTTCTTTATTATTCATTGGTATAAATACATCTTTATTTAAAGATATATAAGGAGTGTTTTTATTCTTTTGGGGTAAAAAGAAAGTCAACTAATTATCACACCACTGGAGCCACTTGTCATCATCAATGAATATGAAATACTTGTCTCTTTTATAAAATAAAAAGACATTTTTCCTAAGAACTTTCTTGCAAGATAACCAGTGAATATTTTCATGGCATTCTTCATGTCTTTCAAAATTATTATAAAGATTTTACTTTTTTAAAGAAAAATTTTATTTATATCAGAGGAAGAGAGAGAGAGAGCATGCACACAGGCACCCATGCATGTGCACAGGAACAGAGGGAGAGGGAGAAGCAGGCTCCCACTGACCAGGGAGGCTAACACTTAGGACTCTATCCCAGCACCCTGAGATCATGGCCTGAGCTAAAGGAAGACGCTTAACTGACTGACCCACCCAGGCACCTCTAAAGAGAATACTTTTTTAAGTGGATTGCTTATATGAGAATAAAGTTTGGTTTTTTTTTAATCTTATGGTATGTAAACTGTGACTTTTATAATATGCTGAAGGCAACCAATGGTATAAGGCTGTCTCTTTCAACCACATTGTGGAAACTCATTCTTTTCTTAGGATGGAATACATAGCAATGAGCCTCTTTTCTTTGGACCAGTGTTGATCTCTAGAAAAGCATAATTTCTTTTCATTTATTAAATGAAAGCAAATTTCATTACAAGATCTGATATTTTTCTGTATCCTAAATTGAATTACTTGTCCACTTTGGAGACCATCATTCCTGACAGTCACAGGATGAGATGAGGATGATTAGGAAAACAGGTATCTAAATAGAATTTTAGTTGAGATTAAAGCAATAATATCAAATATAAAGATAATTTTGAGTAATTGAGCACAGTCACAAACATAGGAGAATTCAGTATATTGGCTAATCTAAAATCAGTACACAGAAGTCAATAGATTTCTCATATACTCAGGGCATACTGGATTAGAACATCATGACTAAGTGGTTATTTTTTTTTAAGATTTATTTATTTATTTTAGAAAGATAGAGAAAAAGAGAGAGAGAATCTCAAGGCAGGCTCCTTGTGTGAGCACAGGGCCAACACAGGGCTCCATCTCATAACCCCGAGATCATGACCTGAGCCGAAATCAAGGGTCGGGCACTTACTTAACTGACTGAACCACCGAGGGGCCTGTAAGTTGTCATTTTTAATATTAACACAAAGACATAATACCAAGAAGGAAAACTAAATAGAACCGTTAAAGACCTAGGTGTAGGTAATTGTAACATGTTCTGAGGGATATAAAAAGAAGACTGGAAAATCGGAAAGAGCTACTTGGTTCTTGGGTAGAACTACAGATGTGTAGGGATATGGAAAAAAATGGTTGCCTCTGGGAGAAGGAACTCAGAGATAGAACAGTTACTTTTCAATGTATATCTTTCTATTTGATTAAACATTTTTTGTCTATGTGAAATTATTATTTTTAAGTGAATATTAAAATAGCTTATTCTCGTGATATGCTTATACTACAAGACAGGCAAGGTACAAAGTGCTTTACCTATATTAACTCATTTAAACCTCATGAGTTAAATGAGTTAAATACCACCCCATGAGTTAAATACCATTATTCTTATTTTGTAGATTAGGAAACTGAGGCACAGTTAGGTTATTTGCCATAGGTCATAGTTAGTAGCTGGAATCTTTAACCCAAGTAGTCTGAAATAGTGTAAACTTTAAACATTAACATATATTTCCTTTCTAGAATAAACATCCCCAAAATTATTTTCCCCAATTTAAGGAGATTTTATAATTCAAAATTAACAAAGAAAGTGTATGCTGATGAACATATTGTTTAGATGTCCTAACTACTGAAGAAACACTATTTACCTATACTGCAATACCTCCCAGGTAAGCACACATTCTTCCAGAGACCAACAAGCATGAAACCAAGTTATGTCCCATGTTTCGTGAGAATCCCCCCAAAGTCCGAGTATGGAGAAAATTAGTCTTCTATTTATTTTTTTATTTTTTCACATCTGCCTTTATTGGGAGCAGTGGGTGGGACACTTTCAGCAACAGTAAAAAAATTAATTTACAAAAGCAGGAATTCAGTGAAGCCGCCTGGCTGGAACCCTTGGGAGCTCATACGTAGATGCCAACCCAGAGCAGCAGGAAGAGGACTCCAAAACCCATGAAGAGCGAGGCCACCAAGGAGATGAGGAGCTCTTTGTAGATATCCCGAGTGTATTTGGTGGAGGTAACCTCATAAACAAAGAACCAGGCCGTAAAGAACATGCCAATTGCCAACAGCACCACGGTCAGATGAGGGAAGACAGCAGGGTTCACTGGGCTGGTGTATCTGCTCATGGCCTCGAGCTCCATTTTGCCAGGCACGGGGTTATCCACCGCTCTAGTCTTCTATTTAATGAGGAAAAAATTTAGAAAATTCACAAACTTTGTCTTAAAAATGATTTCTCATTGTTTCCTAACAGAGAATCCCCAATCCTGCCTCAAGGGAATTTCTCTGCACTTTTCCTCCCATTCCCACACCTTCATGACTAATTCTGCTCACCGGTAAGATTCAGGTTAGTTCCCCTCTTCCACAAAAGCTTACCAGAGTAACACATTTTAAAATCAGTTTTCTCTAATATAAACGTATTATTATAATCAAATATAACCTGAGATATACCTGGACATTCTTACCCAGATTTTTTTCTTAGAAATATTTTCTAATTTTGAAATGTATGTAATTTAGTTTCTCTTTTTTTCTAATTTTTATCCAAATCTGGAAAATGGCTTAATTTTCTTCTATATTTTCTACATGACCCAACATATTGTGGAACTCAATTATTATTTATTAAATAGTTATTAACTCCTTTTTGTGTACATGTCTGCTAGATATTGAGCTTCTTAAGAAAATAAATGAGATGTTGGTGCTTGCTGTAGTGGACATATTTGAAAGTTAAGCATAATAGCAATTATGTCAAATGACCAATTCAATATCTTAGTGTATGTAGTTAGTCCAAGGCCATTGTCTTTACCTTGTTTTCTTGACTCCTGGTAATACAATCTGTGTGTGTACATCACATATTTTTTAATAAGGTTAAAAGCTGTTCCTTCAAAACAGCATAACATGTAATGTTTAAGAATAAGTCGGACTTATATGATGTGTATTTGTTTCATAATGGTCATTCTTGACCACACTCAAGAGGTTAAATATTCAACTTACATTTTTCCAACTCCTTTTTGTTTGTTATGATCCCAAATGCTTATGTTTTCCTCTTTCTTTTAAATCATGTATCCTAAATGCCAAATCACTAAATAATGAAGCGGTACATATGAAAATAAAACACTACTTTTTCCTTTTATCTTCTTGGGTATAGTTCCATGGTGCAAGTTATGGTTTATTATTTTAAGGAAACTCAGTGTGTGTGTGTGTGTGTGTGTGTGTGTGTGTGTGTGTCCATGGTAACATAAATTAGGAAGCTTGTGTTTTAGAAATATTTCACAGCAATAAGAAATGGAGAAATCAGTCATTTGATCTACATATACCATGTACTTTCTATATGCCACGCACAAGCTATTTCTGAGCTATGGAGCATTTTTGAAACGTCAAGCAACACGATACAGACAACAAAATGTACATGCTGAAATTGATGATATTCTACAAAGGAACAATGCAATGAACTTTCAGCATAGGATACTGTTGCTAATGAGTAGATAATTCCACATGAGTGGCTGCCATCTTGTTCATGTAGCTTTTTTGGCTTGAAAATGTGCCTCCTATATATGTAACTGCACTTCAAAAAGAAATATTTGGAAGTACAGAAAGACATAAAATTAAAAGCGAGTTTTCCTACCAACTCTTCCTGCTGCTTTCTTCCATAAAACTAAATACTAAGCTTTCTATTAATCTATCAGCAATAAATAACTTAATACTTTCTATTAATCTATCAACAATAAATAACTTCCATTAAGAAAAGTAAAGAATTTAGGTCACTCAATTATGTTCTTAAACTCCAAAGTTTGTGGATTACATTTTTAGCTTTAGTTATATAGATTACACCTTAAGATCTTAACGTTTTATTTCTTGATCTATAACTTTTTGGCAATATAAATAACTCCCCTACACATAAGAAGAAACACTCTACCTCATCCTCCATCATTCTTTCTCTGGCCCCTCCCAATTTTTGTAAGCTGTGTCAGGAGTATGATATTGCCAGTTGTACATTTATTTGCTTATTTATATATCTATTTATATAATATAACATAACAAAATATATTTTATGTCTATTTATATAATGTAATTTAGTTTTCTATACTTAATATCAAGATTGATTCTGAAAATTGGTAATGAATAGTATTTGAAATAGTATTATTATTTAAATAATGAGTTCTATAGAGTACAGAAAACAGTAGATATTGGTTCTATAAAAAGCAGAGACAGTTTTTTTGAACTACATCTATTTCTTTTAAAGAGGGATAAGCTAAATGTCAAAGTCAAACATCTCTTATTTTCTTACACTCATTAATGCTACAAAACTTTGGGGCTATGACTTTTTTGGATAGCAAAAGTTTCTAATTATATAGTTTTATCATTAAAAATAGAAATACATATTTATACATTTTAGATAGAACATATCTATAATATATCATATATGTGTGTGTATGTGTATATATATATATATATACATATACATATTCATATTTTTCTATTGGTGACTTATACTTATTTGCTCCTATGTTTTCTTTTCTTTTTTTAGAATGCCTTGAGTTTTATCTACTCCAATAGAATGTGAACTCCATGAAGGCAAGATTCTTTCTTATTCATTACCAAGACAAAATCCCTGAGGACAATATGGAGTACATAGTAAGCACTCAATACATATTTGACTAATAAATGAATCAAATTCTGTTAGAAAAATATGGCCCTCCTAGATTTATTTTATGTGACTCGTTACTTTTTGTTCAAGTATTCAATCTTTTTGATGTTTTACTCTATGTTCAAGGAATTTTTCAGTAAATCTTGTAAATTGCTATTATTATTATTATTATTATTATTACTATTATTTTGACAATCAGTTCAATTTCAGGAACTATTTCTGGTTCTTTGTTCCTTTTTCATGGAAGCATGTTCTTGTGTTATGATGCAATATCATCTCAATGCTCTTTGAGGAGGTATCTTTGGAATTCTTTTAACATCCCTGTTCATTTTCTCTGCTACTGCTGATCCTAGTTTATCTGTTTCTTTATCTCAGTCTTCTTTTAAACTATTGTTATTCCCTAGGTCTTATCATTAGTTAGTGATTATTTTTTATGTGTGGGTGAAGAACTAATTTGATTAATATAGGTAGTTTATGTGGGCTTCTCTTATATCTTATAGCCTATCACCTGATTTAAGAGGACTGACCACAAAACCTATGTGAGTGGATAACGTTTAACAATTGGAGGCCTTCATTTCAGCATAACAGGCAAGACTTGCCACACTATACTGCATGCCACATATCAATACTAAAATGCTCTACTCTGAAAAATCAATATTCTGTTCTAGGATGTATATAGATAGATGATAGAAATATGAATAAATATATGTATTTGAATAATACTTTTTAAATTAGCCAGCCCTTCTTTATCCATAAGTTTGATTTTATGTGTGTTCACTTTTAAGAAATTCTACAAAATGATTGTTTCTCTTATATTCTTGTCCTCTGCCTTCCTATAGCTTGTACCTCAGAATTTTCAAGTATTTTTTCACTTGTATGCTACTATATAATCAACTCCATGAGTCTGACTGAAAGACGTTACTGTGTGCTCAGCTCTCTGTCTTGAAACTCATGGTTTGTTTGCATCTTAATATCTTCCTCAACAATAATTTAAATTCTGACTTTTGGAAAGATTTATTATTTTAAGAAAATAGATTACTGGTATAATATTAAATATTTTTGAGGAATACAGCTTGATTATCAAATTTGCAACAATTAACATTATGTGCAAATCCAGAGATACAGCTACAAATGACAATTATGTATAGCACATCTTATGACCTCAAAATCAATACCTTCTTAGGGAAGTTGGGACATAGGAGAAGAGTTTGGCAAGTGACTTTCACACTTAAGAGGAACTGTCTAATAAAAAGTCCTATGTTGTTCATTTAAACATATGACATTGGCCTCTCATGTAGGAAAATGAAGGAACAGATGTGTTTTGAATGTACTGCATTAAATTTAACAATAGGAAATCAAAGCTATTTCCTTTGGAAATGTTTTAGCCTATTATGGATATTTAAGTAACCATAATTTCTTAGTGAGTTCAGACAGAAGAAGACAGGTAAAACTCCTAAATTATGTTTGGTTGCCTGTTGTGATTAGACACAAGAAGGGGTTATTGGCTGTTAAGATTCTTTATTGGTCTTGCTTTCTTGAGTTCCTGGAACTTTTCCTCTATTAATAAGTACGCCTAGCTTGAACTTAACAATGACAAATGACCATTGGCATATTTGTCTATTTCCAGTAATTGAGCAGGCAGTCTATAACTCTGTGTACTATAGATTTGTTAGGTTATAACAATCTAATTATATTAATGCCATTTATTTACAATGCTATCTCCTGATTGTGCTGTCTCCTTGGCTTCTGGAAAATATGTAAATTGATTACTTAATCCAAACAGTACATACACAGTTTTCTTCTGGATTGCTGCCACAATCAACACGATCAGAAAATGAAAACTTTTAAATATCTATCTCTAAGAGATCTGAATCTCTAAAGTTTTGGTTCAAAGACAATGGTTCTATGGATCACAGTACCAGACTGATCAACCTGGCCTAGTCATCATTTCTAAGTTCAGTATCTTTTTTTCACCTATAAAACAAGAGAATTGTATTGATTATTATTTTGTATACCTCCCAGCTTTAAAATTCCATGATTATGGGAATCAAAGATGGTAACACATACAGTAATACTTATATATTAACACATAATGTAAAAATCTAAGAAATATCTTTAAATTTGAATGCATCACATTACATAAGTTTAAAATTATGAAAATAATCCTGGGTTAGTGCTAAAGTTTTACACTTGGAAATTCTTGAAATGATATTAATGTAAAGCTTTCTTAAAACACTTTTCTTCAATTTTGGCAAAAAGTTAATCACTTTTCAATGTATTACTATAGAATATATTAAATGCCAAAAATGATGAATAAAAGTTGAAATCAGCTAGTAATTTCATTAAGTGAAATGGGAAATCAGTGGCACAAAAGGTGAAAAGTAAATGCCTCTTTCATGTTCTCATTTAAGTCATAAATAATGCAATTAGAGCTTTGTCTTAAATGTTTATTGAGACCATGCTCTCTCATTGAGAACTTTTAGACTTTGCTCTACCTGTGCTTAAATGTCCAATTTCATTAATATAGTTTTGGCATGAGTAA
The DNA here is from genome assembly GCF_902655055.1 of Lutra lutra. Classification (NCBI taxonomy): domain Eukaryota; kingdom Metazoa; phylum Chordata; class Mammalia; order Carnivora; family Mustelidae; genus Lutra; species Lutra lutra. The sequence goes on along the minus strand of NC_062280.1, from coordinate 60,921,721 downwards.
TAAAGTATAAATGTTTTACAGAATCAAAGTTCTAAGAAGGGACTATGAAACAGTTGGTGTATTTCTTAAAGTAGTTCCCTCCAAATTAATTTAAATTGGCTCTGGAATGAGCACTGAAAATTTGCTTAAGGACCATAAGAAAAAAGTAATTACAAATGGCAGAGCATCCGACTTAGGGGAGATGTCTGGTGGGGTGTTTGGTGTTCATCCAAGTTTTCTCTAACAACTTTATTAATTATCTGGAAGAAGAAATAAACAGCATGTTAATTAAATTTGCAGCTGATAATAATTGGGAAATGTTGCCAACTCTAATGTGAAAAAAATAAAAGAGAGAGAAAGAGAAATAATAAAAAGAAAAATAGATTGGGTTGATATATGTTCAGAACTATAAGAAAACAAGAAAGAAATGACAAATATAACAGAGGAGACTAAAAGAATAAAGAATCCCAATCATAAATCCATGAAAAGAATACATTAATAAATAATTTTAAATATTTATAATATAGCTAGTAATATAACTAATAAATATTAAAAGCTTAAATATGATAGACAATGTATCACCTGTAATGCTTTCATATCTTAAATATATGGATAATCATTGATTATACTCAAGAAAAAAGGAAGAAAGCACTAGCACAAAAGGTGCATTAAATCTTGGTGTTTAAGATTTGTGGAGATGAATGTAATAACCAGCGTAAGAGCATTTACCATACTAAATCATGTTTAGTCTTTCTTCTATCTAATCTCCGTTTGAAAAACTCTACTACCTGCCTTTACCCAGTCTTTACCTATACTTCAAGGCAGATAATTGGGATTAAAAAAATCCTAATATGTTTGCTTTTTGAATGTGGAATATATTATATAGCATTTGTCAGACATACTGTCAGGGTTCTTAGTTCACAAAGAATAGTTTTTATCGTATGTTCAAACCTAAATAGACATAAAATAGAAGGGAGATGAGGAAAAATGGCAGATTAATTAAAACCTACATGGAGAAGTTTAAAGTTGGAGTTCTTTCTTTCCTTACTCTCCCTAATCTATTGTTCTCTAGTCATGATATCCATATTACAGGAAGACTTCATAGCTTAAACTCCCATAATGTCTTACAGGCATTACAGTATATGTTTATCTGTCTCTCTTCAGCATGTGGTGAGATCCTGAAGGATAGAAACCATAGCCTAAACATCTTTGTAATTTTCAGCATATAAAGCTACATTTGATATCTAATAAATGTTCAGGTAAAGTTAATTGATTGAATACATGTTACATAATATTTAGGGAGCCTCTCGTCTACTTATTAGTTCTGTAATATTAAGGAGAGTTTTACCTCTCTGTGTTTCATTCTTCTTATTCCTAAAAATGGAGAAAATTTTTAAAGTGAAGAAAATAATACCCTATTTTACATGCATTTGGATAAACCCTGCATGTAAAATATAGTGCCTAACCCATAAAATTCTAGCTCCTTTACTTCTTCCATAAAACTTGTAGTTTTCTTTTGAGATTTTATCCAAATTTTATGTTCAACTCTTTAGGTACTGTTAAGTAGGTGTTAAGTGACTTACTTTGACTTTTCATAATGATAATATGTAAAAAGATCTTATGATTTATGTATTTGGGAATTTTAAGACAATTATTACTTAGAACACTATATGACCACTCCATAAAAATACACATCACCATAAAATAACCACATATGGAGTATTTAATCCTGAACGTCTAAAGATGAAAAGTGAAAGTAGTTACAATAATCATTATTTTCAATTTTATGTAGTTAAGTGGTTTTACACAAAAAAATTAGCCTTCCAAATGACATAGTTATAATGCGTTAATGGTAGCATAACGTGTTATTACATTATGCAACATAATTTCATGGATATTATGTATGGCATTTTAGAAACTCGTGTACTTACAGTTATTAGAAGATACTCAATTCTTTCAGACCATATTCTTCTTAACCCTATTACTTAATGTAATCCTTGAGTGGTTTCTCTGCCTTTTGATGAGGTCTTTGTATGGATTGTATAACCTATTTTCTAACAGTTTAACTAAGTGCTCCCTAAATTCTTCATTATCATCTTTTTGTCTTATTCTTATTTCCAAGAGAATATTTAGAATCTTGTCTTAGAGGGATTCCAAGTCAAAAAGTAGTAATGATCTAATGTAGATATTTTATAAAAAAATGCTTTGGTTTTAAAAGTTGGCTACTTATGTAATAAATCTTAATGAATTTAGATAAAATTGATCCTTTTTTCTGTCCTCATTAGCACCAGAATTAGTACTTTATTTTTCACAATTCATTCAACTCTTTAATAGTAAATTATCATTTATGAAATGGTCAACATTCAGTTAAATTCCCCACTTGCTGCCTGCCTGCTTTAGGAGACCATGCACATAATGGTTAAAAATACAGATCTTCCCTTCAAACAGAACTGGATTCAAATCCCAAACTGACAATTCCTGTATGAATTTAGACAAATTAATCCATCTTAGACTAATTTTTCCCTGTAAAATAAATTTAGTAATAATCACTTCAAACATTTCTTAAGAATATACTGAAATAAGATTATTAAAACATCTGGCACATGGTAATTGTTCAGCTCATGATAACAGATATTATTATTCCAATTAATAATTTAATGTTTCAAGTGGTAGTATTAGAAAGGTAAAAATAAAAAAGTTCATAGTTTTATGGAGCTAAGAGCTGAAAAGATCACATAATCAGGTAAGATTGAAGTCTCCACCTTCAAGAAATGCCATGTAGTATTTGTTGAATAAATAAGAAAACTGGGAACAAAAACTTGGCACAGCATTAATTTCAGTGGAGGTAAGTGTGTTAATTATCATAATTAATATATAAGCAAAGCAATGTGGATATTCTGGAGAAGGGTACTGACTGAGTATGTTTGAAGAGAATGAGAAAAGACTTAGAGATTTGAGTTTGGAGGGTAAGTAGGAATATAAATTTTGAAGAAGCTTGAAGGGTGTTAAAAGCCAAGATAAAACCATGGGCAAAATCATGAAAGAATTAAATCATTGAATGTTTGCAAGGTCAAGATTTCTAGTATCCTACAAATGAGGGGTGTAGTGTTTAGGAAACAAAACAAACAGTGGTGAGAGGTATGCTGGGTAAAAATGGTGAATGGGACAATGAATATGACATTGTTTTCTGTGGAAAATTAGGAGACATTCAATGATCAAAACCATCCAAACAATTAAAAAGTTGTATTTCTGTATTTGCATGTGCATGTAAAGTGTTCATCTTGTATGTAGGAACTGTGGTAGAGTTTTAGATTGTATTCACAACAGCCCAGAGCCTGCTCTCTGACATCTTACAATCTATTCAGACATTGATTCCAACAGATAAATGAAAGACATATAGAAAGTGGTCTGAAACTGATGTTTGGAAGTATAAGTTGGAAAGAAGATGGTTCTCATGAGAATCTGAATGGAGTAAGACAGTACTTATAGTCTGAGAAGACACAGCTATGATGAGTGGGCAGGTGCCAAGCAAAAGATTTATTCCTCAAAACAGAAGTGCTTATTTTTTTCCCGACTTGTTTCCTCTATTAGCTAGTAGTCCTTAATATAAGAATGCTGTTCTTGCCCCCAAGTTTGTTCTTTTCTTTCTATTTTTCAGGCCACTCTGAGTTTTGCTTTACTTCTTTCCTCTCCTGTTTTTCTTTGGAAATGGCTCAAGAAAAGTTTTTGGCAAGAAGCCTGAGATGGTAGGAGGTATGGACATACCTTGGAGATATTGTGGGTTTGGTTCCAGACTATCACAATAAGTATATATTGCAATAAAGCAAGTCTAATGATTTTTTTTTTACTTCCCAGTGCATATAAAAGTTATGTTTACACTATTCTGTAGTTTATTAAGCGTAACATAGCGTTATCTCTAAAAAACCCCAATATGCATAATTTAATTTAAAAATACTCCATTGGGTTAAAAAAAAAAAACCACTAGTAATAATAACCATCCCTTTCCAGAAAGTCATCAGTTTTTTGCTGGTGGAGGGTCATGCCTCTCTGTTGTTAGCTGCTGACTGATCAGGATGGTAGTTCCTGAAAGTTGGGGTAACCGTGACAATTTCTTAAAATAACACAACAATGAAGTTTGCTGAATTGATTGATTCCTCCTTTCACAAATAATTTTTCTGTAGCATGTGATTATGCTTGATATCATTTTATCCACAGTATAACTTCTTTCAAATATTAGCAATAAATAAGGTTTGTTTTCGTATCATTTGTGTATTCACTGGAATGTCACTTTAATTTACTTCATTAACTTTTATTTTGCATTCACAACTTAGCTAACTGTCTTGTACAAGAGACTTAGCTTTCAGCCTCTTTTGGCTTTCAACATGTCTTCCTCACAAGCATAATCATTTCTAGCTTTTGATTTAAAGTGAGAGATGTGTTCACAATTCCAGACTTCAAGTTATATGACAAAGCTTTAGTAATCCAAACTGTATGGTACTGGCACAAAAACAGACACATAGATCAATAGAACAGAATAGAAATCCCAGAAATAAACCCACAATTATATGGTCAATTAATCCTTGACAGAGCAGGAAAGAATATCCAATGGGAAGAAGTCTGTTCAACAAATGGTGTTGGGAAAACTGACAGCTACATGCAAAAGAATGAAACTGGAACACTTGCTTTCATTATACACAAAAATAAATTCAAAATGGATTAAAGACCTAAATGTGAAACTTAAAACCATAAAAATACTAGAGGAGAGCACAGGCAATAATTTCTCTGACATTGGCGATGCAGTATTTTCCTAGATATGTCTTCTGAGGCAAGGGAAATAAAAGGAAAAATAAACTTGGGATTACATAAAAATTAAAAGCTTCTGCACAGCAAAGGAAACAATCAACAAAACTAAAAGACAGCCTACTAAATAAGAAAAGATATTTACAAATGTTGTATCTCATAAAAGCTTAGTATCCAAGATATGTAAAGAAATTCTACAACAAGATCCAAAAAACAAATAATCCCATTTTTAAAAATGGACAGAAGACATAAACAGACATTTGTCCAAAGAAGACATCCAGATGGCCAACAGACACATGAAAAGATGCTCAACATCATTCATCATCAGGAAATTGCAATCAAAACTACAATGGGATATCACATCACACCTGTCAGAATGGCTAAAATTAAAAACAGAAGAAACAACAAGTGTTGTTGACAATGTGGAGAAAGATGAACCCTCTTGCACTGTTGGTAGAAATGCAAAGTGGTAAAGCCACTGGGGAAAAGACTATGGAATTTCCTCAAAAAGTTAAAAATAGAATTACCCTATGTTCCACTAATTGCGCTACTGGGTATTTACCCCCAAAATACAAAAAAATAATAATAATAATTCAAAGGGATATATGCACCCCTTGGTTTACAGCAGCATTGTTTACAATAGCCAAATGTCCACTGATAGATGAATGAATAAAGAAGACATGATATATAGATACCAATGGAATACTATTGAACCCTAAAAAATAATGAAATCTTGCCATTTGCAAAACATGGATGGAGCTAGACAGCTCTTGTAATGCTAAGCAAAATAAGTCAGTCAAAGAAAGACAAATACCTTATGATTTCACTCATATGTGGCATTTAAGAACAAAACTAATGAGCAAAGGAAAAAGAGAGAGGGAGACAAATGAAGAAACAGACTCTTGGCTATAGAGAACAAACTGATGGTTAGCAGAGGAAAGGTGGGTGGGGGTATGGGTGAAATAGGTTATGAGGATTAAGGAGTGCACTTGTTCCAGTGAGTGCTGGGTGATATATGGAATTGTTGAATCACTGTAGTGTATGCCTGAAACCACATAATGCTGCATGTTAACAATACTGGAATTTAAAACTTTAAAAAATGAACACACCACACACACACACACAACACACACAAATAGATCCATAACTCTTCTTCCACTTGAACACTTTAAAGATATCATAGGGTTATGAATTTATCTAATTCCAATATTGATGTGGCTCAGGGAATTGGGAGGCCCAAGAAGATAGAAAGGTATTGATGAACAGTTAATTGATGGAATAGTGAGAACACACACAACATTTATTAATTAAGTTTGCCATCTCAAAACCCATCTCAAATGGGTTTAGGGAGCCCAAAACAATTACAATGGTCACCTCAAGGATCCCTGGTCACAAATCACCATGACAAATATAATAATAATGAAAAATTTGAAAAATGTGATACTGATGTGACACAGAGACAGGTAAGTGAGTAAATACTATTGGGAAAATGGTTTCAATAGATTTGTTTGACTCAGGGTTGCCACAATCCTTCAATTTGAACTGTAATAGAGTGAAACACAGTAAAGTCAGGTATGCTTGTAATCAGTTTAGGCTATTGAACGAATATGAGCTTTGAATCAGATTCCCATAAGCTGCTTCTTACTTACTGGCCATGGTGATCAGGTATTCTAAGACTATTTCCTCATCTCTAGAATGGTGGGGTATGATATTAACCATAGCTCCTCTTTAGGGCTCCTTTGGAATTAAGTTAAATAATGCATGTATAGTATGTGCTCAATTTAAATTAACCTTTATTATTATCTTAGTGGTAAAGAAACTAGACTAGTGTTTTTGGAAAATCTTGTTTCTTCTCTCTTTGTTACTTATGAACTGGATAAATTAAAGCAAATCATTCAACACCTTTGCTTTCGGATCTAAGTTGTCATGAAGGTGTTACTGAAGAATGAGTAGAACAGTGTGCAGGATAATGCTATTTGGACCACAGAAAGCTTTACAAAGTTAAGATATTATTTTCCTCAATGTGGTTGTTAATAATAGTAAAATTATAATAATTAAGCTTATTTTGGAGTCACAGATTAAGGTCTGTTTGCTACAGAGCTGATGACCCTGGCCCAGGACATGTGAGCACACTCAGAGTACTATAAAGCTACTTACATTGTGAGGTTTACAAATCACCAAATTTTGTTCATTTTGAGAGCAACAACCTTAACTTTAGTAATTACTTAGCCCAAATTCCTGAAGACAGCAAAACCAGAGGAATGTCTTCACTTGGAGAACAAAGAAATGGTTTGCCCAGAGTTATCATCTCTCATCAAGAAATCATCTTCACCTTTACACAATCTGGCTAGGGGTATAGTCTCTATGCTTCTTTTTCAGTTCCAATGCCATATAATATAAAGAGCAGGGTCTTAAGAGTCAAATCTGCTTAGGTTGGCACCCCAGCTGTCCTCTCTGCCATAACATCTATGAAATAAGTTAAGGGTCAGTTTCCAAAATTAGTGTATCAAATGTAACCCATACTTTATCCAGTATTCCAGATTTATTTTCTGGCCCCCATAAAATCTGACTCTAAATAAGGGAACAAAAAAATGCTTTGTTTTTCAGATACCAATGTCAACTCAAACACTGTGTCAAGTAATCTTCAAAATGGATAAGCATTCCCCTTTCCCAAGCGTAGGTTTCTTTGTAGGACTGGGGGAATCATTACAATGTATACTTACAATAGTGCTACAATGTTTTTTCTCCTAGATACCCAAGGCACTACTTCTGTCAGTGAGTTCAGATATAAATGGTCTCCAGTTCAGTTCTTGGATCTAAGCAAGAAATGGTGACTTTTCTTTGAGCAACTTGCTCTTAGCCTTCTCCACAATTCATGCCTTTTGTAGCTGTAGGTGTTAAATTGTTCAGTCATTGGCTTCCTATCAGTTTTTCCTCCAGGGATATAATGAACCCAACCACCTCCAAAATTTCTATGAGTCAGGCTCCCTTGGCTACCCCTCAAACCCTTCCTGTTGTTCTAGTAACTGAGGATCTTGGCTTCTGATGGTTAAGCACTATCAGCTGGTCTCTGTTACTTCAGGGAACCATCATCTTCTTGGAGGTTAATGAGGCTATCTTTGTGATTACCTCTGTTATAAAAAGCCTTGGCTTATAAAGATCTACCACCCAACTTCCTTCTAACCAGTGCATTTTTTATGATTTTGACCAATTGTGTGTCCTCCAGGTTCTCTTGTTGAACATAAGCTTCTAGTGAATCTTTTATTCAAGCTTGCATAGCACCTTTAGTCGTCTGCCATCTTCCAGGGCAACACAATTGTTTCCATTCCACTTACATGGGTTATCACTTTCTGAGACTTATATTTTTTTTAATATTTTATTTATTTATTTGAAAGAGAGTGTATGCAAGCAGGGGGGAGGGCATTGAGAGGGGTAGGGCAGGGGAGAGGGAGAGAGAGAGATCTTCAAGCAGGCTTTGTGCTGATCATGGAGACCGACACAGGTCTCCATTTCACTGCACTGAGAACATGACCTGGGCTGAAATCAAGAGCTAAGAACTTAACCAACTGAGCCACCCAGGCGCCTCAACTTTCCTCAGACTTCTAAAAGCCATTCTAGCAGCAAGTGTGCCATATCACTTGGAATTTTGTCTTTGACTAAGGAAGTGCTCCCATGTCAATGATGTCTTATTCAATCTTACATTCAAGCAACCTTGATCAAGCTCCCTTAAGATTTAACTGCAGGGGTATTCCCAAGCTGTTGCTACTATATACACAATGTCTCCATGTCATTGCAAGAGCACAGGTTTTCCTAATCAAAATCCTTACCTTAGGGGCACCTTGGAAGTCTCAGTGGATTAAGCCTCTGCCTTCAGCTCAGGTCATGATCTCAGGGTCCTGGGATCGAGCCCTGAGTCGGCTCTCTGCTCTGCATCGAGCCTGCTTCCCCCCTCTCTCTGCCTGCCTCTCTGCCTACTTGTGATATCTCTCTCACTCACTCTCTCTCTCTCTTTCTCTCTCTGCCAAATAAATGAAATCTTTAAAATTTTTAAAAAAAATTCTTACCCTAGTGTAACAGACTTGCCTTGACTGAGAATTTAAAGGTTTCTGGAGCTCTACTATCATAACAATCAGATTCTGTTTGATCATCAGTCGTGACTGTTCTTTCACTGCAGAAAATAAAAACCAGTTTACATGCTATCATTTATACCCTCTAGCCCTAATTCCTAGCCTTTACATGTTTGTGACAGATCTCAGTTTCCCATTATTTCTTTGGAGGGTGTCAATATAACTTAGTAATATCCAGCCAATTCTATTGTCCTTGTAGGACTTATTTCCCTTTTATTTTTCAGATGCCAGATTTACTGTACCAATAAGGATTTCTCTTGTACTAGAACATATTCCCAGGTCACCAATAGAAATCTTCAGGAATTGGATCAGCACTTTGTGCAAGAGGCACAACTTGTAGTCCCCACATCCCACCTGTATTATTAGACCTGTCCAGGTTTACTTCTGTCAGTTCAGGTTCTCTGAGAATCAGGCACTAAGATGAGAGTAGACATGTGAGAGGTTTATTGGGGGAAACACCCATGAAGGACAAAGGGAAAGGAGAAGGTGGCAAGGAGAGCCATCAGGCTATGATGTAGGTTTGATACCTAAAAAAGGAGAGAAGTAATGGAAGATGGGGTAGAAAGAACATCAGACTACAGTGCAGCTCTGAGAATGTTCTTGCCAGGTTGCAGGGGATTCCCGAGTAAAAGTTGTCCATCAGAAAAGCCTTTTAGTGAGCTAAAATGTTCTGGTTCTGGTAACTTCTGTACTCAGTCACTGGCTGGGTGCAGCCTCATGAAACCATATGTTGGCATGAACATCACATTACATCTAATGGTATAGTGCCCAGAGGCTATCATTTTCCGATAAGTACTTAATACTTATTTTCTCCCACCTCTAGCCCTTGGCACTCACCAATCCATATTGTGTTTCCATTGATTTATGTATTTCATATAAATGGAACCATATAACATGTGACCTTTTGGGTCTAGTTTCTTTCATGTAGTATAATGTTTCCAATGTTTGTTAATGTCATAGCACTTTTTAGTACTTCATCTTTTTTAGGGCTGAATAATAGTCTATTATATGTATATACCACATTCTATCTATTTATCCATTAATGGACATTTGGGGTTTTTCTACATTTTGGCTAATGTGAATTATCTGCTGCTAACATACTGTGTACTTCTGTACTGTGTTTGTGTATAAGCAGTTCTTCAGGTCCTTTTAATTATTCTAATTATATACATAAGAATGGAATATCTGGGTCAGATGGTAATATGATGTTTAACTACTCTCTACCTCCTTACCAACACCTGTAATTTTCTGCATTATCATTATTATTACTATAAAGTGGTATTTTCTTGTGATTTTGATTTGCATTTTCCTAATTACCAATGATGTTGAGCATCTTTTCATGTGCTTGTTGTCTATTTGTGCATCTCCTCTGGAGCAATGTCTATTTAAGTTCTTGGCCTAGTTATTAATTCAGCTGTCATTTATTGTTGAATTTAAGAGTTCTTCATATATTTTGGATACTAGTCCTTTATCAGATATGATTCACAAATATTTCTCCCATGGTTGTCTTTTCACTTTCTTGATTATGTTCTCTGATGCACAAAGTTTTTAATTTTGATGAAGTCTATTTTTTTGTTGTTGTTACTCATATTTTTGGTGTCAGATCTGATAGCCCATTGCCAAATCCAGGGTGGTTAAGATTTACATCTATTTTTTTCTCAGAATTTTATGGTTTTTGCTCTTGTATTTAGATTTTTATTCTGTTTGATTTTCACAATATTTGCCAGTATTCCCATTGATGTTATAGAGCAGCAGATTTTTTAAGATTCTTTGCCATTTTGCATGTGTTATTATCTCTCTTTGACATTTTAACCTATTCATTTTTTTAAAGGATTTAAGCCAGTCATTTTAAAGAATGACATCAGTTTGGGATTGTTTGGTATTTCCACATTGGTGACTCAGATTATAAAATTTGGTAGTAATACCAAAAAGGTGATGCTTTTCTTTAGTGCATCCTATCAGAAGTCACATGATGCTAATTGTCCAAATACTATAGTGTTAACTGGGATCACTTGGTTAAGGATCATATTTCTACAATGTGAAATTATTATTTTTTTTTATTAACAAGTGTGTTGTGAAGATATAATTTGAAACTATATAAATATCATGTTTCACATTAAATTTTTGCCAATTGTTTTATCATCCATTGATATTTCTTACTTTAATCAGTTATTATTGTGATGATTACTAATAATTTGTTAAGTATTTTATTCCTTCTATGTTATGAATGAGTGACCACATCTATGTCCCTAGGTTGCAAAGAATTTCAAGTTGATGGTCTATAAGTTCCAAAGTGTTCAAGGCTAAGTCTGTCTCATTAACGGCCAAACCCTATGCTCAGCATAGTGATTGGGATAATGATTAATAAATATTTATTTAGTAAATTAATCATAAAATGAATGACAAAAGTTGTTGGCAGATTTCAGTTAAGAATTAAAGAAAATAAGTAGTAATAAGTACATATGAAGATAAATTAATAATAATTAAGAATAATAGAAGAGGTTATCTATTTGCTGAGCTTAATATCCAAACAATGGATAAGTTATCAGAGGTGAAAAAAATCTAGAAATATTCACATGTAGCCAAGGGGGTTCAACTATACCTTCAGGTCCTTTAAATTCATTTATATCATAACATGAATGAGAAGAGTCATTAATGAATAGGTAGTTATGTCACTGAAGTGGTAGTTTGTAGTATTACTGTTCACCAGAATTTATTCCCTTCATATGCAAACATTACACTTTCCTTCTCTGTTGAGCTCAAGCATGACTCTGTGACTCAATTTGGTCAATAGAAGTCGAGCAATACATGTAGTAAACAATAGTAGAATGCACATTTTTCTCAAGCTCATATAGAAATTCAACTAGATGGACCACATTCTGAGCAATAAAGCACATCTTCATAAAAAGAAAAGAAAAAAGACATCCAGATGGCCAACAGATATGTGAAAAGATGTTCACCATCACTCATCATCAGAGAAAGACAAATCAAAACTACAATGAGATATCACCTCACACCAGTCAGAATGGCTGAAATTAATGACATAGGAAACAACTAGTGTTGGTGAGTATGTGGAGAAAGGGGAGCCCTCTTATACTGACAGTGGGAATGCAAACTGATGCAGTCATTGTGGAAAACAGTATGGAAGTTCTCCAAAACTTTAAAAATAGAACTACCATACAATCCAGCAGTTGAACTACTATGTATTTGCCCAAAGGACACAAAAATAATATTTTGAAGAGACCTTTGCATCCTGATGTTTATAGCAACATTATCAACAATAGCCAAATTATGAAAAGAGCCCAAATGTCCACTGACTGATGAATGGATAAAGAAGATGTGATATATATATATATATATATAGATAGATAGATAGATAGATATCCATGTGTGTGGATACACACATCTATCTATCTATCTATCTATCTATCTATATACATATATATATATTATACACACACACACACAGTGGACTATCAGCCATCAAACATCAAAAGTAATGAAATCTGGCTATTTGCAACAACATGGAGCTAGAAAGTATTATGTTAAGCAAAATAAGTCAGTCAAGGAAAAACTAATACCATATGATCTCACTCATATGTACAATTTAAAGAAAAAAACAAATGAACATGGGGGTAAAAAGAGAGAGGCAAACCATAAAACAGACTATAGAGAACAAACTGATGGTTACCAGAGGGAGGGGGGATGGGGGATGGATGAAATCGGTGATGGGCATTAAGGAGTACACTTTCAATGAGCACCAGGTGTTGTATGTAAGTGATGAATCATAGTATTGTACACCTGAAATTAATATTACATTGTATGTTAACTAACTAGTATTTAATAAAAACTTGGAACAAAACAAACAAAAAAAAACAACGAAAAAAGGAATTATACAATCTCTGCTCTCACATCACAATGGAATTAACTTAGTTTTCAGTAACAGAAACATATATGGAGAATTCAAAATTACCTAGAGATTAAATAGCACACTTCTAAATAACACATGGGTCAAAGAATAAATCTAAAGGGAAATTTTAAAATATTTTTAACCAAATGAAAATGAAATACAACTTACCAAATTTGTGGGATGAAGAGAAAACAGTGCTGAAGAGGGAAAATTATAGCATTAAATGCCTATGTTAAAGATCAATAATCTGAGTTAAATATTATGTAAGACTATTATTTGAAACTATTTCATTTTAAACTGTTTATGTGAAAAATGATACTTTGTTAGGATTTGAAATTTTTAGCGTTTTCCTTTACCATTTACTTTTTTCTTTATACTTCTTCCTGAAAGATATCAATCAAGTTAAAATTATTCTCTTTGGAGTTTCCCTTTTTTGATAAAAAAATTTTGACCACAAAATTAATAAATTTTTTTAAATGATTCAGACATTGTGTATTTTCCCTCAAAAATACCTAAAGAGTTAAAATTACCTGAAATAGCAAGTATTTTTTCTAACCATCTGTCCTATTTATTTCAGTAATTGTGCATCTTTATCATGCTTTTGATTTCAAATTTTGTTATGTTTGTTGTGAATAAGTGAGCTATAGAATAGCTCATATTTCTGATGTACAACTGTGTCAAATGCGTACACTGACAGACTAAGGAAGAGGAATAAAACCACAAAGATTCAACTTATTTTATTTTTTTTAAAGTTTTTATTTATTTATTTGACAGACAGAAATCACAAGTAGGCAGAGAGGCAGGCAGAGAGAGAGAGGAGGAAGCAGGCTCCCTGCCGAGCAGAGAGCCCGATGCGGGGCTCGATCCCAGGACTCTGGGATCATGACCTGAGCTGAAGGCAGAGGCTTTAACCCACTGAGCCACCCAGGCGCCCCAGATTCAACTTATTTTAAACAAACTTCATTTAAACCTATATGGCATTAAACATTACAATTTAAAATAAATGATTCTAAATAAACTGACAGCTTCTGCCAGAAACATGCTACAGACATTTCTTTTTTCTTTTTTCTTTTTTTTTTTTTTAAGAGAGAGATCACAAGCAGGCAGAGAGGCAGGCAGAGAGAGGGGGGCGGGAAGCAGGCTCCCTGCTGGGCAGAGAGCCTGATGTGGGGCTTGATTCCAGGACCCTGAGATCACAACCTAAGCCAAAGGCAGAAGCTTAACCCACTGAGCCACCCAGGCACCCCCAGATATTTTTTGAAATATGAAGAATAGACTAATGAAAATGTATCTGTAGAATCAATTAATTTATGGTCTCCCTTCCTTCCTCTACTCAGAAGTTTAGATAATCTATCCTATCTAACAGGCAATCATAATGAAACCTCCCAAACATGACTTGCTTATTGACTACCTAATAGCCATCTCAAGCTCCTGCTCCCTTCTCCAATATTCGCTACAGGGGCTAAAAAGTCTAACATTTCCTTTCCCAACCTCTCCTGTAGATAGAAATGACCATAGATCCAGTTCTGGCAAATGAGCTAATAGGGGAAACCTGCTCTGAATCTTCTGAAATAAGTTTTCTTACTGGGTAAGAGAACAGAGACACTATGTAAAGTTCTTACGCATGCTTCCACCTTTGGATGTAGTTGTGTGAGAATGTAATAACTGGAATTGTATTAACTATGGATGATCAAGAAGTATAATGACATGGGGGTCCTGGCTGGCTCATTCAGAGAAGAAAGGATGGGCAACTCTTGATATCAGAGTCATGAGTTTGAGCCCCACACTGGATGTAGAGATTGTTTAAAAATAAAACTTTTTTTTTTTTAAAAGGAATATGACAAAATAATGCTGAAATCTTTTTTTTTTAAGATTTTATTTATTTATTTGACAGACAGAGATCACAAGTAGGCAGAGAGGCAGACAGAGAGAGAGAGGGGGGGAAGCAGGCTCCCTGCAGAGCACAGAGCCTGATGTGGGGCTCGATCCCAGGACACTGGGACCATGACCTGAGCCGAAGGCAGAGGCTTTAACCCACTGAGCCACCCAGGTGCCCCAATAATGCTGAAATCTTAAAGCAGAGGGTAAAAATTGTCGAGTTTCTTGATAGCATTGAGCTCATGAACTAACCACAGGATAGCCTAACTACAGATTTCTCAGTAGTGATAAATGCTATCAACATTTATCAACAATAAATGTCAAAATCTGGTTAATACAATGTTAACTACAATACTGGTTAATACAGTGCTCGTACAGTGTGTCTGAAGCCCTTGTTACTCAGAGTATGGTCATGATCAACATCGTGTGGAAAGCTGCAAAATGTAGAATCTGAGGACTCACCTACAAACCTACTGATTCAGATAGGCGTTTTAACAAGATACACATTTGATTCATATAAACATCAAAATTTAAGAAACCTTGGTTTCAGTCCTTCTCAGATGGTCATGGCATTACTTGCAGCTGAAAGATAGCACTGCTAAATTAACAAGGTCTCATGGTCTCTGTTGTTTAGTGTATGGTACTTTGACCCTTAACACTTCTTTTATTTCTTCATATTAGAATCAAATAAATGCTATACTTTCATGTACTCATTTTTCACAATTACGAACGCATATAATTTTAGTTCATCTTCTCTATTGTCTTTTATTCCTGCCTGCTTACCAGAGGAAAAACAGACTTTTTAAAGATTTATTTACTTCTTTGAGAGAGAGAGCACACAAGCAGAGGTAGAGGCAGAGGGAGAGGGAGAGAATCCCAAGCAGATTCCCCTTTGAGCCTGGAGCCTCACCTGGGGCTCAATCCCATGACCCTGAAATCATGACCTGAGTTGAAATCAAGAGTCAGATGCTTAACTGACTGAGCCACCCAGGTGCCCCCCAAAAGCTTCTTTAATTTAGTTTATTAGGGCTCACCACCAAAAAAAAAAAAAAAAAACCCACACACCCCACAATAGATAAATAGATATTATAGAGAAGGAAATACATCTATAGCTATCTATCTATCTAATCTATAGCAGTGTGTTAACACTGGAATTAAAAATTATATAAGATAAGGGTCATATTTGTAATCAAGATACTACTCTTCGGGTGCCTAGGTGGCTAAGTCAGTTAAGCCTGTGATCTTCGTTTCTGCCCAGGTCATGCTATCATAGGTCAGGAGATCAAGACCCAGGGCACTTTCCACACTCAGTGGGGAGTCTGCTTGAGATTCTCGCCCTCTGCCCCTCCCACCACGTGCATGAATGTATTCTCTTTCACTCAAAAAAAAAAAAAATCTTTAAAAAAAAGATACCATTTTTTACCTTTTTAAAACAAATCATATTATAATTGAGGAAACACAAATATAAGTTTAGATAAAGAGAAAGTAAATACATGAAACTAGAAGAATAATTTATCATAGTTAATATAAAAAAATAAAAGTAATGTGCCCTCAAAGCCCTTAAATGTATTCTATGTCAAATTTTTACAAAACACTTTCTTCAGAGTTGTTTCTCCTTAAACTTGTGGCTTTACTCAATAACCAAAATTAAAAATACATAATACTAATAACAAGACTATTTTTTATTCAATTATATTTCTAAAAGATGATATCTTTAAGAGGGATTTAGTCTGTCCCTGAAAGATTACACTATTTTAAATTAATAAAAACTAATGATTTTATGGGTTGGCCTGGAGCCTTTGTCACTACTCATAGCATTTTTGTGAAATAATCTATCCCAACTGACTCATAAACAAATTTTGGAAGTCCCATATATGTCTTTGGTAGTAATGTATTTTCTAGAAGTTTTGGTAATTGCTAATATAGAACCATTTAATTAAATTTATGGGAACTAATTCCTTGCTCTTTGGAATTAAGAGGAAGTAAAACAAAACTTCCCACTTATGGAAGGTTTATTTTGTTCTAGGCCCCAGTAGAGACAGTTTCCATGCATTCTCTAACTTAGTCCTCTACAATACTACTATAATAGGAATGACTGTCAGAGATGAAGATAAAGCTATTCCAAGAGATGCTAACAAGCGAGAATAACACTTAAATGGGTAATAAAAGAGATTTGTTAATTTCCACCATAATCAGGGATTCCAAGAATCAAAGATAACTGTTTTTAAAGTAAATTTTGAGTGTGTGTGAACATTCCTCCCCTCCCGGCTACATTAATTAACAAGTTTTGTTTGTTTTCTGTTTTCAAGAAAACCTCCACTGGTATTGAGATTGATGATTCCACAGTATTTTTGGCAAGTCACTTCCTAGGTTGTGCTCTGTGGAGTTTTCTGGGGTTCCTTAGCTCATCCCTTGGGATAGAGCTGGGAAGTAGGGGCAGCTACTCCTAAAAGTTTGCAGAATTGGGCCCCCCATTGCTGGTGCCCTTTCTACTGGCTGTCCTGGGCACCAGATGCTTCTCTCTGCTATTGTGACAGTTGGGAAGGCACTGTGTCTTGATTCTTTTCATCATCCTGCTGGGCCTGTCCCTGAACTTTGACAGTAGCTGCTGCTTAATGACAGCAAGGCTGTTGGTAAAATAGCTGTTGCTTGTGTTAAATGATCTATAAATCTATGATCAAACACTATGGTCTCGGGAAAGTAGGTGCAGAATTAAATGTGGCCCAACCATTTAATAAGATGAACTGTGAAAATGTGGCAAGGAAGACCAAGTACAAACAAGGTTTAACACCATAGTCATCAGAATATAAAGACTTCCTTATCACAACATGAGGATGACCTGGCTGAGGTTTTCAAATTCAGCAGTAAGTTGCATTTTTGATTGGGCTCCAGAAGTCAGAGGGACTTCCCAATGAGTCCATTTTCCTAGCACCTAAATGCTAGTTATCGACCTCTCCTCTGGATACTACAGGGCTATATGATCTATGCCTGGCAAAGCCGAGGTTGTCCTCTACTTTATAAAAGTTGGTCATTAAGAAGGTTTGTGTTTCACCATTTTATAAAAAAATTGAAAATGTCCATTCCAAAGAGATGTTTAAATATGCAAAATTTAAAGGGGAATTTAAATTTAAATTAAAATCAAAGGGGAAATTTAAAAAGGGAGAATTAAAATTTAAAGGGGAAAATCATCAGTTATAAAATTAATAATGGTATTTGTACCCTGAAGGACTTAAATGGACTTAAGACATTTTTCCTCTGTTCCAGTCAAGTTGGATCTTTTAAAGCCATAAATAAAGTCTAAGATAAGCAGAAATAAATTTGTACTTTTTAAAACTTGAATCAGTGCCTTAGTGCCCAACCTAGTTTCTGCTGGCTCCTGTAAACCCAGCAGACTGAATTCCTAGCAGACAGTGAATATAGACGAGGGAGCAGCAATATGAACCTCAATTCGAACCACATGCAAGTTGACTTGAGGCATACAAGACCTGATTTACTCTAGCAAATGGCAATTAATTTGTAAAGTTGCAAAGGAGATGTATTGACATGAAGGAGTTAGCTACGTCTAAAAATGATTTTTCTTTTGTGTTGTTTGGATAGAGTCCTAGAGGCTAGATTTTAGACAGTGTCAAAGAGATAGAGAAAATGAGGTGCCAGAAGATAAGCTCCTCCTCACCTATTCCACAGCCAGTTGCTGGACAAGAAAGACCACTTCCATGAAATTTAAATGAGGCATTTAAATTGGCTCCCTGAATAAATTAGTCTACGTGGCTATTCTCCTATCTGACATCCTTGCTGATTTTAGATCAGTCTTGCTGCTACATGGAGTGTAGTTTATGTAAAATGGGTCACGATTGAAAAAAAAAAAAATTAGGTTGGCCCAATGAGCAGGTTAAACTAGAGTAAGAGAATACTTCTCCTGAAGCTTACATTATTCGTAAAATTAGATGCAAAAAAAACTTACATTAATGAAAAATTAAGTTCGAGGTCTTCATTACATAGTTATAAGGAATTTACATGTTACAGTAGAATAATTTCTTTAATAGGAAAAGACTCTGGGTTCCAAGAGCTTGCACTGCTTAATTTGAGGGGGGAAAAAAAGTAGAATCGTCAGCACCTAAGAACAAATGGGACTTAAAGAACTGAAGATTAAATTTCATGACTCTCCTGAGTCCCACAGGTTTCCTCTTCTGAGAAGTAGAATACTGTCCACAGCGCAAGATGTGAATAGTGAAAGAAACAGGCTCACCCGGTCTGGCATATTCCCCCTTTGGCTTCCTACCTCCTCTAAAAACACTGAAGTTGATTTTCTCTTTCTTGCTTGCCTTATTTTGTCTTCTAATCAGTACAATAACTCTGCACCTGACAGTTACACTTAACTAGAAATGTCTGCCCTGAGGTCAACGTTAAGAAAAGTGGCACCAAAAAATGGCCTGAGTTCTTCAGAATAAATACTTGCTGCCTTAATTATGATTCATCGCTAAGTGAGATCACTGATTATAGAAATATTTTAATTACTCTATATTTATTGTTTAAAGAGTATGAGTCCTTTCCTTATTGAAATATAGAAAACAAGTCTAATAACTGTATTGACTCTGAAAAATCTGAATTAACCTCATATTTATTATTCTTCAAAATATTCAAATATACATTCTTCATAATATATATTTTGCATCTCTAGATACTTTATACTCAGGAAAGTTTTTAGAAATCCGTGTAGTAATCTTAATGATCTATTTCATGTTCTCACATTGAATGATACACTGGTAAAATACTAAGGAATATTTAAGGATATAAACATTAAGAGGAAATAAGATTGGGTTTTTTTGTAATGTGTGATAGAGTCTGAAATTTAAGATGTCTTTAAATTGCTGGAGAAGCCATATAGATTCCAGGAATTCCAAATGGTACTTTTAGGGGATTAATTGTATTTTCCCCAAATGTTCATATTGAATTCTTAACCCCCACGACCTTGTAATGTGACTGTATTTGGAGATGGGGGTGTTAAAAAGGGTAGTTAAATTAAAATGAGTCATCAGGATGGGCCTTACTCCAATATGACTGATGTCCTTATAAACAGAGACTATTTGGACCCAGACAAATACAAAGGTAAAACCATGTGATGAGCCAGGGAGAAAATAGCCATCTATAAGCAAAGAGAGGCCTCAGAAGAAAACAACTCTTACCAATACCTTACTCTAAGACTTCTAATTTCCCTAATTCTCAGATGATAATTTCTGTTGTTTAAGTCATCCATTCTGTAATTCCTTGTTATGTCAGCCTTAGCAAACTAATAAAGTACACCAGTGACCGGAAAGAGATAATGTCATCCCTAAATTGTTTTGTCTACTCCTCGTAGGAAATAGTAAGCCCTGAGGCAATGTGACTGATTAACTCCTTCAGTAATTCACTAATTAATTTATACTGTCAACAAAAGTTTTCTATCCACCGGTCACTTGCTAAGTCTGGAGCTTTCAGGGTATCTTCTCTAGAAATTCATGGCTAGCGGGAGATACAGACATGAAGAAATGATCATGGTCATTAAGGGAGATGTCCAAGTGAGAATATTCATTCCTTTATGCATTCATTTACTTTCCCAATCCAATGCATATTTGTTGAGTTCTCACTCTGTGCCAGTACTAAGCTGGAAGGACATTGAACTCTTGTGACAAGACACTTCAATGAAGCACTTCCTAATAATGTGTACATTTTCAAATAAGGAAGGAAGATTTCACTCAGTGTGTTTGACTGGTGTTCATTTGGATATTCCACGAGTATCTCATAATTGAACCTCCATAATAGCGATGTTGTCTTCCTTCCTCTGCTCCTCTTTCTGGTTCCCTCATCTTATTTCATGGCATGGTCCTCCACCCAGTCACTCAAGTCAAAACCTGAGAATAGCCTTTCACTCCCACCATGTATCTGTTGGGTCAT
Source organism: Lutra lutra (assembly GCF_902655055.1). Taxonomy (NCBI): domain Eukaryota; kingdom Metazoa; phylum Chordata; class Mammalia; order Carnivora; family Mustelidae; genus Lutra; species Lutra lutra. Next base: position 60,901,096 of record NC_062280.1, on the reverse strand, counting down.
CAAATCTGATGACTCTTCTCAAATATCAAATATCTTTAAAAGCTTTAACTCTCTCCATACCTTATTCTGTATTTCAGGCTGTCATCATCTCCTGCTTAGATTAGTTTAGTCTATAATTGTTACAATCTACAATTTATGATCTATACTTTTATCTTCTATAGTAGGAGAACTTTTACTCTCTGTTGCCTCTCATTCTAGTCAGCCTTCCATATTGACTCAAGAATCATACTTGTAAAGTAAAAACATGAGTAAGCAGCTTTTTTGCTCAGTATTTCATGATGGCTAATGGGATATTACATGAACCTCTTAACCCAAAATATTAGGTTCTGTTTGCTACTCCAGCCACACTTCCCACCATTTACCAGAATGTATCTTCAGTTCTTATTGTAAGAAAATTAGATTTTGAGATTTTTAAATATAGACTATAACCCTGAAAAAAAAAAATAAGGTGAAAAAGGAAAAATTTTTGTCCTTGTTATTTTTTTTAGTACTTGTCAAACTAAGGACAGGATAACCATCTTAGATCTTTAATATTTGTGTATCCTTTCAATATTTATGACTTAGCATTCATTAAGCCAAATGTTCTCATCCAGGTTCTAGTTATAATTATTATCATCATCACTCTCCCTGCATCATGCATATAAGGCCTTATCACACATAGGGAGGGAGGAGGAAGGTTACACTATTCAAAGAAAATGTATGATTACATATAATTAAATAGGAATGATCCCTATCTTCTAGTATCTTGATAATGGAGATTGGAAAATATTGTGTGGATATAGGTGAACAACAGAGTAAATCAATTCAACATGTTTTCCTCGACTGTATTTGATTTTCTTAAATCTGACTATATAGAGTCATGTAATGGATCCATTAAAAATGTTTAAATAAATAACAAATCTTCATATTCTTTTCTCACAGGAAAGAGTTTTTAGTGAAGAATGTTTTGAAGGAAAATGAAAACGTCTGAAACTTTAACGGAAGGAAGGCAATAGGAAGGCATATGGTATATTTTCATGAATAGTAGAATAGGTATTATGTCTTATGACCTCCAAATAGCATATGCCATGCAAAACCCCAGAAGCTGAATCAAGGAGTTATTTAATACAGCTGATAATATAAACTGTTGTTTTCCTCTTACATTAATAAGTCTGCTAAAATATTATTTTGTGATCCATTTCTTCAGAATAATAAACATTCAGGAAAGAAAGCCCACATGTTATAAATCAAACAAAGAAAAATTCTCTCAATTTTTGATAGCAAAAACTGACAGTCTGGACCTTTATACATTGAATTTTTGTGTTTCCCCCCACCACCAAAAATCAAATTGCTGATATTCCTACCTATATTTTTGGCATATATCACATTGCTAGAAATCAATAAATATTAAGAAATTCTTTTCAAAAGACTAACAGTTTCGGGCCACCCAACCATGAATATTGTCCTCAGAAGTTCCAGCCTTCTGGAGCCAGCCATGGAATTCATGAGCGTTCTGGGAGGGAATGGTCCTGCAAGGATGTCTGAGGACAAAGGCCCTGAATGCTATGTTAAGAAGCACTGATCATCAAAGAGAGAAAAAGAACCCAGCTTGATTTTAATGAAATCTGTTTAAAGTGCAGGAAAGGCAAGGAATGTGGAAAACATCAGTGAGTCGGGAAGCAGGTTGGAGGAGGAGGCCCCAGTCTATTCGGAAGATTACTTGGTACCCGACGATAATTAGATAGTCTCTTGGAAATATGTTAATGGATGGCCCTTATTCTAGACAGGTATGTTTCCTTCCCAAGCCTCAAATTATTGCCCAAACTGGATCTGTTAAAACCCTCCTGCCTACATCAGTTGGGACTGGAGAGTACAGTCTCTTCATTGTCATTTCCACGGCTTCCATGGAAGCTTCCTGCCCTACAGGTTTTGTGGCTAAGTGGAAGTTTCCAGCTTCCAGGGCTACTAATTTAGCAGCATTTGTATTAGAGTTCAAGGAAAATAATCCTTTTTAAAAAGGGTACATTAAGTTATTTCTCACAAAATCATGAGAAAAGTCTTTTCTACCAATTATGAAGTATTAAAAAGTTACCAATTATTAGGAGCTTTACTGACAAGGTCATTTGTAAGAGAATCATTCAATCTAGCCAGAGAAAACCACTGCTGAGAACACAACTATAAACAATTCTTCAGCTAAATTCTCAGGAAATTAATGTTTCTGTTATCTCTATTTATATTTAGAGAAGGAGCTGTGAGAATGTTTCATCCTTGAACTGAGAAACTGCCTCTGAGCTCTTTGCAGAGAAAAAGAAGAAAGTTTGATCGCAATGGCAGGCTTGAACAGTTTGGACGTGCAAAGTATTGATTTCTCTCCTGTATTTATTCTATTCTTGTGTTAGGAAGCGTTAAGTATCTGGAGAGGGATGGCAAAGTGGACATTTTTAAAGCAGTTTGACATGATTGAAAGTCTTCATATTTGTCAAGGTGTTTACCTGCTATATGGACTTGTTTTTTGTTTTCACATTTTTGCTCTCAATAGATGTCATATCCTTGAAATGTGGCAAATTCCTGTTTCTGAAATATCAGTTTTGCAGTATAACACTGGATGCAGTCAGTTGTGGACTAGGAAGCCAGAGTGTGTTGATCTACCCATATATTTTTGCTCTTTTTTTTTTTTCTTTCTTTCTTTTTTTTTTTTAACTAATGAGGCAGTTGGTAAGTGCAGGGAATTGCCTGAATTGCACTGACCAGCACACGGATCAAACACCGTTCTTAGTACTGTATTCTAACCAGGCATGGCCATTTTTTAGTCATGTCTCAAAAGGTACCACAGTTCCCAAGTTGGTTTCTCTGGCAACTGTAGAGACAGTTGAATTACAATTCGTAATTGACCAGTCATTAGCCCTGGGGATTTTTCTTCATCCGTCAAGCTTCCATGTGGCCTGTGGAGTGTGGAAAGTGGTTGCCCCTCCCAGTTTCCTGGGTCCTTTGAGACAGAGCCAGTGAACCACAACTCTCTGTGTTCTGATCACTGGACAGACTTTTTTTTTTTTTTCTTTACAATTCATTCAGAACGGCTTTGACTTTCTTAAAAGACTGTTATTCCAGCGAACAATGCTGCTCGTTTGGGATTGTTTTGTGCTCTTCATACCTGTTGAGCTCAAATTATGCTAAAGCTGCCAACTCACTTTATAAAGAGTCATCTGGAAAACAATTTGAAAATGTCACCTTTTTGCTTCCTTTATAAACTTCACACCAAGACAACTCCCATATGACCAAATGTAATGAGAATAACTTGCGAGCCTCTCTAACATGTTTCTCAGATATCATGTGGAAGCCATTTCAGATAAGTTGTCTCAAGTTAAAGATCTTATCAAAGACACTTGGCGTCTTAAATAAATTTGTGGAAATCTCCTTCTCAGCCCTCGAAAGAATATTTTGTATATTTTGTCCTTAGTTAATGTGTAAGAAGTCTTGGCATCTGAAAACATGCTGGTTAATTTTGGTCCTGAAATCCAGTCAAATATGTCAAAAACACAGAAAATTCCAGAAGAGCCTAATATTGAGAAGCATTCCATATCTTGAGAAATATCCGAACAGATCCGTCCACTGGTTGCTGTATAAATAAATCACCAAATTTAGAAAAAGAAGGTAATTGCGTTTGGAATGATAATTACTTAGAGTTGCATTACATTTGTTTTTCGTTTTCCACAAACATCGATTTGATCTAGGTAGGTGAAGATGGTAGACTGAAGTGACTCTTTACCATTTTAAGTCCATATCAGTGCACAGACATTTGGGACAGAGGCTGCGTGGAATTGTCAGGATTCAGAGAAATGGACTCTTTGAGCACCAACCCCATGGAGACCCCTGTGCTACCATTAGAAAGGAAGCACTCCGTTTGCTTCCTTTTGCCAGTCACACTGTCGATCACCAGCACCTTCAGAGGCAGTGTTACCACCAATGGTACAAACCGAGCCTGAGAAGTAGCTTCATTAACATGATTCTAAAACCATGGCCACTTTTTTGAGATGTGTTCTCGCTCACTCGGTGACTTTCCTGTTTTCATTGATTCTGGGCACTCGGGTTCTCTGAGAATATAGATGACCAAGTGCTCTTTTGCTTTTATGGCTTACCATAGCACAAATTGCTGCAGATGTGAATGTTCTTATTGGCATACATGGAAGAATGACCTTACTTTATAGTGCTATTATAAAAGCACAGTTTAAACCAGCCTTTCAATTTTTGTGTGACAGAAGAAGGGGCTAATCTTATGGGTCTTGACCTCTCTCGAGCATTTAAACTATTGATGACAGAGCGCAAGCCTCTTTACATTCCCTGCTTGTCATTTTCTTGGCCTTAGATGGTTTCCAACCCATTTCGGTGCATAGGCCTTATTGACGTACTGCGTTGGAAAGTCATGTATCTTCTCAGCCTCAACATCTCTGGTCTACTCTTCTGTAAGGATTAGGGAAAGAAATGAGCTTCCTGGGTCCCAGACCTTGCTTTCTACATCTCCAAAGCATAGCAGCAAAATACTACTAGAGGTATGAGACCTCCCACCTTATAAGAATACCTAATCAATGCATTATTTCAAGCAACTGGTTGATCATCCAATTTCATGGCTCGCATTTGTTCACTAAGCTGCATCTTCCTCAGAGACACCTTTAGTTTCTTTTACAGTAGATGTTTCAAATTAGTTTTACATTTTTTACTAAGGTTTCAATGAGGATTCCATCAACTCCCCTTAGGCCTTTACTCGATACTCTACAAATTTAAGCAGCAACATATTTTAATTCTTCAAAAGTATATACACATAAAAACATAAAATTTTAGAGTATGTACTGAATACAGCACAAAAGAAGACATAAATAATACTAAAAGGGGCACCCTAAGCCATCTGTCAGTTTTGTGATATTCCTTGGAGATTCCAAGGTGCCTATTGCAGATTCCCTCAGGGGGGCTCCTTATGCAGGGACGTCACCACTCTTCCCATATACAATTGGCCCCAGAGTGTGCCCTAGACACAAAGGCACCCACATGGAGTCTGGCCAGCAGAGTATACATTTTCCTGGCGAGAGCACTTTCACCAACTGGGCTGCCTTAAAATGGATGAGACTGACAGACCCAATCAGATTTTCATCTCTTTTGTGAAGTTTGAATGGGACATTCAAAGAAAGGCTGAAGACAATAGGGGGGTAAAGTTGCTGAGAGATACACAGAAAGGAAGCAGTAAGCAGAAACTATGGGGATGTAGGACTTAGGGTTAAGAAAATGCCTCAATAGAGAAGAGAAGAATGAGGGTCAGCTTGCCGGTGACAGCAGGAGCTGTAGAGGCAGACAGAGAAGGACTGAGTTGGTGTCACATGGAACACTAAAGCAGGGGAGAGTGGGTGACATGTACTGAGGGGACAATTTGGTTCTCTAGAGCTGTTTTAACCCTAAACAATCATTCATTTCTTCATGGTGGCTGGCTGTGTGGTTGTGGGCGTATGCTAAAGTCATTCCCATCTCTGTGACCAGTTAGGCGTCCACTTGGCTCCTCCACACTTCCCCATTTATCTTCTCAATAAACAATAGCCAGCATGTATAAGATTCTTAGGAGAGAGAAAAATTCACACCATATTTATTTTTGGTCATTTCTGGTGGGGAGAGTAGATAATCTCTAGCCTAGATCACTTGTAATTATACTGTTAAGAAAAGTTATAAATTTGACCAAAAAAAAAAAAAATCTAAGATTAAAGGCAGTAGTAAAAGAATTGTCCCAGTAAGTATTTCCCAACTATTTTCTGAGGGACACACATGGAGGGAATTTTTTAAAATGAGAGTTTAGGGGCACCTGGGGGGTTCAGTTGGTTAAGCACCTGCTTCGGCTCAGGTCATGATCCCAGGGTACTGGGACTTAGCCCTTGTCAGGCTTCTTACTCAGCAGGGAGCCTGCTTCTCCCTCTCCCTCTGCCTGCTACTCTGCCTGCTTGTCCTCTCTCTCTCTCTCTCCCTCACTTTCTGTCAAATAAATAAATAAATAAAATAAAAAACTAACCTAAAAAAATTAAAATGAGGGTTTAAGAATGAGGGTGATGTGTTAAGTTTAGGAAAGATTTAGGATGTACATTAGCTTATTAAGACCTCTGTAAACACTTGCAATTAAGAACAAATACTTCTGTTAACCTAGCAAAAGAAAATACCTTCTTATTGCATCAGAGTAACAGATCATTATCTCACCAAAGTAATTTTTCTATCGTATGCATATTTTCAAACTTTGATTCATCTATGTGATAACCACATTGCACCTTATAAAGGATAGCTGTCCTTGAGATGGTATTTAGTTGTGAATTATTCTGAACTTTGGAATTCTTATTGCTCCCAATGTCATGCAAGAGGTCTTAGAAATAATACCAAAGGTGCGTTGGCTATTAAAAGTTCTGCACATACCAGTTTGGAAAATTTCATACTGTCTCTTCTCATCCACCCTCTGATTGTCTACAGATTTCCCTTGTGGATTGTCAGTGCAATTTATAGATTTTGCACACAAACTTTCTAGCATGAGGAAATTGGAAGTGCAGTTAAGTATAAGCTGTAAATACAGTTATCTTAACATCTCTGAAACAATGTGATAAAGATTGAAGAGACCAACAGGGATTGTATAAACACATGTCTCACATCTCCTGCATGACTATAACTGGATTTCTATACCACTTGCTATAGGGTAATAAAATACTGGGTATTTTGAGATACCTAGTTTGACACACAAAATAAAAGACTCAAGTTTTATATTTCAGTAAGACATAAGAGATGGCAATTAACACTATTTTAGTAGGAGTTCAACTATTTTAATGGGAGAAAAAAGAAAGAGAAAAGAATTTTAATTATGAAACCAACTACTGGTTTAATCTAAAAAAGATTATTTAGGGACATAAAAGTAGAAAATCACTTGTGAATTTTGTGATATCTCCTTAATAACTCTAAAAATACAATGGTCGTTAGAATATAGTTGCATGCAATCTTTATTTTTTTTTTTTTAATTTTTATTTTTTTTCAGCATAACAGTATTCATTATTTTTGCACCACACCCAGTGCTCCATGCAATCCGTGCCCTCTACAATACCCACGCATGCAATCTTTATTTAATCGAGTAACTTTCAACTCTAATAGTGCTTGTGTATTGAGTTGTATGGGGGAAGGCAAGAATATTAAAAAACAGATTGTTGAAGTAAAAAATGTATCTTCTGAAAATTTGGAGAACAAGAGCAAAGAAATTACCACCCCCTCATAATCACAGTGTTTAGCAATATCGACTCTATTTGGCAGATATTCTCTCCTTTTATTTTTATGCATATATCCTCTTACAGAATTGAGATATTAATACATAATTTTTCCAGATTTTGCTTTGCTATTATTTTATCAATAATTTCCATCTATTCCATAGTATTCAACCAACTAAAGATTATTAAAAACTCTTTCTGATTCTCATTTTAAGAGTTACATAATATTTCATTGAAACGCAGTTAACATTTCTCCTACACTGGTTAATTCAGGTTTATTTCTCTCTGAATCAGTTTAAAATATCAGTTTTACTGATGCAATGTGATGTGTATATATCTTTTTTTCTTTTTCTTTCTTTCATTCTTTCTTTTTTTTGTACATCTTTTTTTCCTTTAAAACATTTTTACTTTGGGATAGATTCTGAAAACAAAATGAATGGATCAGGTGTTTCAGTATTTTAAAAACTTACAAAACATAGTTCAAATATTTTGTTATAAATCTTGAAAAAATATACATTCTCTACTGTAACATATTCGAACCTTTATATTTATTCATTTATGAATTTCTTGTTCACATCCTTTTTACTCACTTATTGGCCTCTGTATTTTTTCTTATTGATTTTATATGAAGTTTTTTTCATATTAACCCTTTATTTTGCATGTTAAATAAAAATATTGGTAATTTGTTTATATTGTTTGTTTTTTACATTATTTTAATAAATAGAAGATTAACGATCATATTCTAAAGCTACTGATATTTCTACTATGGTTTCTTCATTGCATTATAAACTTAGTATATCCATTTGTTTGTCTTAGGACTTACTTATGCAAGTTAGGAATGAATCCTCACTCTAGGCTATTATACTTGTGAGAGAGAATTTTCTTTTTCTTTTTAAGATTTTATTTATTTATTTGAGAGAGAGGAAGAGTGAGAGAAATAACAGAAGGAGAGAGAGAAGCAGACTCCTCAGGGAGCCCAATGACATAGGGCTTAATCCCAGGAACCTGAGATCATGACCCCAGCAGATGGCGGACTCTTAAATGACTGAGCCACCCAGGTACCCCCTAAGAGAGAGAGAATTTCTGAACACCTACTTAGAGACTAGTAAGCAGGTTTTATTGTTCCTTTATTCCTTAACATTGTTTTGAAGGGTGGTGGCATTCTGACCTTCTTATGCAAACCTCTATCATAACAGAAATGGAAGTCTGTGATAACATTTCATGAAAATTCTCAACTTGTCAGTAGAGTGCAATCAGTTTCCTCTAGCCTCCAACAGAACCGAAGAGAGTGACCTGCACTTTTTAAATGAAGAGATGTTGAATGTAAGACTTTTCGGAGGTTTTTTGTTCCACCCCCAAATGAATCTATCATCTAGAAAAGGAGCATCTGGGTCTTGGCGAGTCTTGCTTATGAAAAGTGGGAGATAGTCACAGACTGTTTATTTCATCCAAAGTGTACTGCCAGTTCTTGTGATATTAAATTTCTTTGTAGAATCTGTGTATGGATTATTTTATTTTATCTTATTGACCTGATGTTTATTCTAATAATTCAATATACTATTTTAATTGTGTAATTTTATAGTAAGGTTTAAAATTTTGTATGGCAGATACCCTATTATTAGTCTTTTAAAATCATTTCCTAAATATTAATGTCTATTTAATCTTTCTAAAAAAAAATCAGCTTCTGAAATCATCCCATTAGGATTTTTATTGGATTTTCATTAAACTTATGCACTAATTTTAGAAGAAAATTATAATGTTATATTTTAATAGACATCATATCTCATAAAAACCAAAATGTGTAAGTTTCTCTGAAGTACAGTGTCTAATGGATTGAAGTTTGTTGTAGTGGAAAGAATAGTGAGTTAGGTTTGAAGAGACTTGGTTCCCAGGTCTGGGTCTCAGTTTTCTACGCTTGTGAATTGGGCAAATTAATTCACTGCTCTATGGCTTAGTTTCTTTACTTGGATAATAAAGAGGTTGTACTAGATGAGGCATTAGAATGGTCAATGTGTTCCATTCCAAATTGTGAATGCAATGAACATTTGATGTTATTAAAAATAATTGTTTTTTGCCCACCGGCTGCTTAGCAATACCATCTTAGTTTAACAACCACTCTTCCTCCAATTTTAGCACCCCTTTCTTAGCCAGTTATATTCTGCAGAAACGGAAGGGAATTATCATGCATTAAAAGTTTTGTCCGCCTTATAAAGAGATTACCTAATTTCACGTGGAAGGGCACCATGCACTGTACATATAAAACTAGAATCCTTGGGGTGCCTGGGTGGCTCAGTGGGTTAAGCCTCTGCCTTCAGCTCAGGTCATGATCTCAGGGTCCTGGAATCGTCCCACATCAGGCTCTCTGCTCAGCAGGGAGCCGGCTTCCCCCTCTCTTTCTACCTCCCTCTCTGCCTTGTGATCTCTCTCTGTCAAATAAATAAATAAAATCTTTAAAAAAAAAACAAACTAGAATCCTTGATTTGACTCATTCGGTTTTTAGTAACATAACCCCTCTGCTCCTAGGGTATCTAACATAAGAATTCCAGAAAGAAATTAACCTGGCGGGAAAGAAGTCATAAATAAAAAAAAGAAATAGTATTGTAAGATAAACATAGCCAGTAATATGCTACAAAATGGATTTAATGCAAAACAATTTGGTTAAAATAAAATCCAACATTTGAAACATATTCATAATTTTTAAATATATCAACCCAAAATGCAAAAAAATAATGGCTTATAAATACTAAAGTAAGATGTGTAAGCTGTTGTAACAACAGCAACAACAACAACAAAAAAAACAAAAAACAGACTCTCTTGTCTTAATACAGTTAAAATATATCATTCTTCCATGTCATCATTCAATGTGGATTTGCTCCATGGTGCCATTGAGAGAATAAGAGTCCTTACCTACTGTAATCCAAGAGCTCCTCGGGCCTCATGTTTCTTTGTGTTTAATGATATGGATGAGCAAAGAGATGAAGAAAAAGGCACATTCACTCTTAACCCCTTAAACTGGGGATGACCTGTCACTTCTCCTTCTTTCTTTGATCTCAGTTGTATGGCTCTATGTAACTACGAGTGATATGTTAAGAAGAGAATCTGTTTAATGGTGAAAGTAGCAATCTCTGCCATAGTCAGCCATTTTTGTCATATATTATTATCTCTTTTCCTCTTTGTCATATATTATTATCTCTCTTTCCTCTTTTGTCATATATTATTATCTCTTTTCTTAGAACACACTCACCCCTCTCCCCTGGAGGGAACATTCAATCCAGTCTTTGCATTTGGCATAAGCCCAAGCTATCCAAAAAATGGACAGTACTCTCTATCAGTCTAATTGTGGCTCCTTATTGTCTGGTGACTGTGAAATAAATGATAAATAAATAAATGGCAAGTTCCCTACTCTTCTCGTATTCAACAGACAGACATATTGAATGTCATCTGCCCTGGCAGTTGTCATTGCTTTATTTATGTGTTTATTTTTAAAGATTTTATTTATTTATTTAAGAGAGAGAAAGAACACAAGCAGGGGGAGGGGCAAAGGGAGAAGGAAAAGCAGACTCCCTGCTGGGCAGGGAGCCTGTCTAGGGGCTAGATCTCAGGACCCTGAGATCATGACCTGAGCAGAAGTCAGACACTTGGGGTACCTGAGTGACTCAATGGGTTAAGCCTCTGCCTTTGGCTCAGATCATGATCTCAGGGTCCTGGGATCAAGCCCCACATTGGGCTCTCTGCTCAGCGGGGAGCCTCCTTCCCCCTCTCTCTCTGCCTGTCTCTCTGCCTTCTTGTGATCTCTCTCTCTGCCAAATAAATAAATAATTTTTTTTTAATGTGCTTTAGTTTAAAAAAAAATAAGTCAGACACTTTACCAACTGAGCCACCTAGGTACCCCAACTAATTGCTTTAGTTAGGTGCTGGTGATACTTTCTGGAAGGGACTTGTTTGCCCATTTTTTTTGTCAGTGATTCCCCATGACTGTATCTGAGGTGGCCATGAGGAGTGCATCCTCCTCGGAGGACTGTGCCGATTTTGCACACCGCTTCTAATGAAGTAAGCTGGAGGGCCCAAAATTTGTTTTACAGCCTCAGTAATCAAAGTGTTCTGGCTGGGCTCATGCTTTTTTTGTTTTTTTTTTTTTTTTTTTTTGTTTTGAAAGACTGACCAAACATAGTAGGCATAAAAACTATTTGCTTTTAATAAAATCCATGAGCCAGTGACTGGACAATTCTTAATATCCAGTGTGGAGCCCAATGCAGGGCTTGAACTCATGACCCTGAGGTCAAGACCTGAGCTGTGATAAAGAGTCAGACACTTAACCAACTGAGCCACCCAGGTTCCCTGATATAACACCAGAGCAGAAAAGAATGCAACAAGGATATATTTCCATCTCTACCTTCCTCTATTGTCCTTCCACATTTAATTGTATAAGTATCACAGTCCTGGAATCTGGAAACACTCAAGCTCTCCTTTGTTGGCCATGAACCCTATTCCTTTCTCAAAGTATATTGATGGCAGAGGGAGGTGGTGCTATTCAGAACTACCTACATATATGGTCAGAGGAAGAAGTAGTAGTACGTTGCCATAGACACCACCCGGCAATTACCAGTTATTCTGTAGAACCATACAATGCTTGAATTCTTACATATAGATACAGAGTTATTGTAATTTCTTTCAAAAAAAATTTTAAAGAGTGTGTTTTTTATTTTTATCACAACAAACCTGAAAATTGGAGAGTCAGTCTGTGGAAAATTGAGACTTAACTGTAAAAATGTCAAACACATCTATTGTCTGGATTATGGCTGGATGGGAATCTAGTAACTCTGCCTACAGAGGAGGGTTGTTAAGAAAAACTCTAAAGCTACCTACACATAATTTGAAAATCACTAATGGAGTCCTTATGGTAGACAGTTATTGGTTCTAATTCTTTACACACCCCTGACTTCTATTCTTTTCCACATAAACTTGCAGTTCCTCTAGCTAGAGACAAAGTATCCTTCTTTACTCCTTGACTTTGGACTCAACTACATGGCTTACTTCGGCCAGTCGATTTTAGCAGATTTGAAGTAAGCAAAGGCTTGAAACGTACTTGCTTGGTTGGGCGTGGCAATACCTTTCTTGCCTTTCCCATGAGAAAAATATGCCCCAGGAAATGTACCACCCAAGGAGGATGAAAGACATTTTGAGAAGAATTTGTCCCACGTTGCTTCTTGGAGCCAAGGCAATCCAAGCCCAGCTGAACCTAACCCCAGACAAATGGGAGATGCATGTTGAATAATAAATGATGGCTGTTTTAGGTTACTAGGTTTTGGGATGTGTTCTTAAGCAGAAATAGTTGATTGATAGACTCCTCAACAGGTAACAAAATGAACTATGATGAAGGTTACTTGCCAAAGGCAAGAGCCAGGATATATAATCAGATGATTTTATTTCTGGATGGGTGACCTTTATAACATCATTTTTAGTTCAAATTTAGTTTCTATAGGCATCTACCCTGTGTCATGGCTTAAGTTCAAAATAACAAAGCTTATATATTCTCAATGCAAGCAGAATTAAGATGCTATTAGAGAATTAAGCTTTGTTTATGCTTTTCGTTATAGTTTTCTAGAGTGTGTTTTAAGCATTGGCCACAAGCCACATTGGGACATTAAGTAATCACAATACTAACACATTTCAATATTCAGCTGGCAACAAGGCCTACAATTACAGTTAAGCTTTTATTCTCTGTGTCTGCAATTACCTAACCAGTGAAAGGAGATTTTCATGATTGCCATTAAGTGTTTAATTATGACCGAGTTAGATACAAGAACACTTGTTAGCTGGATGGCTATGCATTCCTGTGGTTATATTTGCCCATCTGAGGACAGGGCCTAGAAAGATAGGCGAAAGTAGTAAAAGTGGCCAAACAATTGCATGCTGTGGACTCAGGACCCATTGCTGCCACTCTAGTTTCCTTTCAGCAACTTCATATGGCATGGGACACATTAGTGACCTCAGTGACTTGGAAGGGCTGATTGACTTCAAATACAGAACAATCCTGATGCACCCCTCTTGCTGTAGGAGTCTCACTCTGTAACAAAGGGTGAAATAAAAGAAAGTTCTTAGCATCAAAGTAAACACTTTGAGTTTCTTGAAAAAGAAATGAAGGATTGGATATTACTAATTCATTGGTTTTATTTATTGAATGTTCCTGTCACTTTAATAGGCCATTTACAAATGTAATCCAACATTGAATATTTAGTGGCTTTGTTATAAACCATATCAAACAATTTGAATCTAAGCACGTCAGAAGAGAATGTCACTGGTTTGCCTAGTTGTTTGACAGGCATGTTTGTTGGCAGATAATAAGCCAAAAGTGCCATTGTTTTTTTTTTTTTAAATCTGTAGAATCCAAATAATGCTATGAACAAAGGCTCCACTAAGAAATAGCAGAAATAGATAGGTATTATGGAGTGCTTTGGAGAAGCTAGTTAGAAAGCATGTTAGATCATAATGGAACTAAGCAAAGGTGATCTTATTTATCTGAGTGTCTGAAGTACATATTGTCCTGATCCGTTGTTTGCTTAAACAGGATAGCAGTGATTATAATACAGATAAAAAAATTCATGTTTCTGTTACATCAAAAGAAGAAACGTTATTCATTGTCCATATGCTAAATTTATTTTAACAAGGATGTGTTGAACTACTTTTGTAGCTCTAAAATAGTATTTTTCTCTTTGGCTCAAACCTGTTCTATCATTTTATCTATTTGGAAAATAAATTTGATGACTTTTAGAATGTACCAGAGCATAAAAGATTCTCAATAGGAATTTCATGCCACAATAAAATATTTTTAGAAAATGTTTGAATTTTAGCTTGAGCCCAAGAAAGATGTAATTACTTTCTCTCATATGTAAAAATTCCCTTTAGATGAATTTATGTTGAAGCAGAATGTAAAAATATGCCATCAATGATTATTTAAGTTCAACCGAATTATGCTTTAATTCAATTTTATTCATTTGGATTAAAATTTACTAAATTTTTTAAAGTACAAAACATGGTCACATGATCCACTGTCGCAATAAAATTGCTTGTTAGAATTTAAAGAGAAAAACTTGCAACTTAGAATTAAATGTGGAAACAGAAAGACATAAAATATCCCAGAGAAAAAAGCCAATACAAGTCACATTAGAAAAATGGCCTTGCGACAGATATGAGTGAACGTGTTAGAAAGGAAGACATGAAAAGAAGGCAAGACTGAAAATACCCAAAGTGATTAGATACAGTGTATGTGAGAGCAAAGAGGTCCACTCTCTAAAAGCCTTCAGAGATATCTTTTTTATCATCTAGAATTTTAAGAAGAAAGAAAAAGTCACATGCACACAATTTATTAGTTTTTTGCTTTTCACTTTTATTTATTTTTAAAGATTTATTTATTTTAGAAAGTGTGCATGTGTGCACATGATGTGGGGGTGTGGTGAGGGGTAAGAGGAGAGGGAGAGACTCTCAAGCAGACTCTGTGCTGAGCGCTGAGCCTCATGCAGGACTCAATCTCAGGACCCTGAGATCGTGACTCAAGTCAAAATCAAGAGTCAGAGACCCAACTGACTAAGCCACCTAGGCGCCCTGCTTTTTGTTTTTAATACATGCTTTTGTAGCACTCACTTTAACCAAACACTCACCACTAGTTACGTACTTTATCAACTTGTACCATTTTCCGAGAAACTCCATCACGTAGGCATTGATATTACTACTGATGAACAAAGCAGGTAATACCTTGCCTAAGAGCACACAGCAGTAAACAGTGGAGGTGATGTTCGAACATAGGCAGGCTGATTACAGAGTAAGTGCACAGAATCACTGTATTTCATTACTTTCGTGGTAATTCAACAAGTGGCGACTTTTTTTTTTTCCTTTAAGCTTTTATTTATTTATTTGAGAGAGAGAGAGAGAGAGCATGAGAGGGGGAAAATCAGAGGGAGAAGCAGAACTCCCTGTTGAGCAGGGAGCCCAATTCGGGACTCGATCCCAAGACTCTAACATCATGACCTGAGCTGAAGGCAGTGGCTTAACCAACTGAGCCACCCAGGCACCACCATGTAGCCACTTCTTTGTCTACATTTATTGCCCCATCTATCTTTATATTTTCAGATTGTTGCAAAGTGTTATATATTAAACAGAACTCTAATTTTAGCCAACTAACTTGCATGCTACTTTTTTTTTTTAATGTATTCCCCAAAAACAATTGAGAAATTGTGGTTCTACTGGTGGAGTAAAATTTTATGTGTTCAAATACAAAGAGTTTTTCCCCAAATTTTCTCTTAGAGAGAACATACCTTATAATTGAATTCTTCACAGGTTTTTTGGGGGGAAAGCAAATTAGAAAAAAATAAAAAATAAATAAAATAAAAGAAGTACTGAAAAAAGACATTTGAAGTTTTCCTTTGTAATCTTAAAAGTTTATATCCAAAATTTGTGTGGTTATATGCACTAATTATGCAGTTTATGATATAAAAACCTGAAGTGTGTATGATTTTAAGTATTATATGCATAAAGTTGAGTTTGTGTTTTTTTAGCTGCTGTCTTCATTGTTTGAACAGATGAAACGAAATCAGGAGGCTTGCTTCTCTAGCTCTTTGTCTAATTCTGTATTCTGTTGAGTACTGCTCATGATTAAGTACCTCAGTAAATGTTAAATGACAATATTGACTCTTGTACTCTTAAATATGCTTACTCTTAAAGCTTGTATCGAATATGTATACTTTTATTTTTATTAGTATATACATATTTCACAATTTAAAAAATTTGTTTTTCACATATATGTTTGTATATGTTTTATTTATGTGTGTGTGTATCTCTCAGTATTAATAATTTCAAGCTATTAGAAGAATTGGGCTCACACATTTATTCTCTGAACTTCTGTCAAGTACTAACTAAATATACTATGACTTATGTTGGAAATGTTTGGGAAGCACAAAATAATGTAGCTATAATATTCTTAAGAAAAGAAAAACAGGCCCACCACTATAGACCATTGCCTTGTAAATAGTTATCTATCATTAAATATTTTATGAGTATTTCACATAAGAATAGTGTTTGAGAATGTGTTGCAAGATAATAGGATTATGTGCTGGAGGAATGCGGGTTTAGACTTATTCAAGAAGATGAGCTCTATGACAGAATTTACAGATATTGACTGACACCAATGAACAATGGTCCTGGGGGGGCACATATCACAAGTGTTAGGGAAAAAACCCTTGCAAACAACAGGAATCCTCACAATACTTTTAAGTGATACAAATAGGACTTGTCTGGCTGGAGAGATAAGAGTGTGTGTGTGTGTGTGTGTGTGTGTGTGTGTGTGTATACCAATGTCTTGGAATTAAAATGAGATGGAGGTGAATATCAAATTAAGAATTTGTACTTAAACTAATACATAGCAGAATGCCCACTGGAGATGCTTAGCTGAAAGAAAATATTTTATAGAAATAGTGATGACAGGGACGCCTGGGTGGCTCAGTTGGTTAAGCAGCT
The DNA here is from genome assembly GCF_902655055.1 of Lutra lutra. Classification (NCBI taxonomy): domain Eukaryota; kingdom Metazoa; phylum Chordata; class Mammalia; order Carnivora; family Mustelidae; genus Lutra; species Lutra lutra. Next base: position 60,884,342 of record NC_062280.1, on the reverse strand, counting down.
GCCTTCGGCTCAAGTCATGATCCCAGCGTCCTGGGATCGAGTCCCACATCGGGCTCCTTGCTTGGCAGGGAGCCTGCTTCTCCCTCTGCCTCTGCCTGCCACTCTGTCTGCCTGTGTTCACTCTCGCTTCTCTCTCTATGACAAATAAATAAATAAAATCTTTAGAAAAAAAAAAAAGAAATAGTGATGACATGAAAATGGCCTTTTAGTAAAATGATCTTTATAACTATGTATGTGATGAACTAAAGCAGCAACAAATCAGATTCTAGGCAAATCAGAATAGAAAGATGACTATGTCAGTGTAGAGAAGGAGTCTATGCAGGAGATGATAAGAATACAATCATGGTGTCCGTCTTGGAGAAAAGTGGGGACAATATACACATATATATATATAAATTGTCAGTAGGGACATCAGAGGTTTCGTTTGAGATTGTTAATTATATGAAAATATTCACTAGTGAGATTCAATTTTGCATTTTTCTTCAAATTAGGGAAACCACATTCCCCATTTCATTACCAGATTTTTACGAAAAAAATTAGATACAAAATTAGGGGTGGGGGTGGAAGTATATAAATCCGTCTCAGAGGTAAGAGAAATGCTTAAAATGCTCTCAGTCCTAAGTGACTGGTCCATAGCGCCACCTTGTGTTGATGCTCCAGTTTCTCGGTTTTGTTTTTTGTTTCATTTCCGAAGACTAATTTCTTTGTGCTGAACAAAACACAGAAGCAAATATGAGTGATTTTGTCCTAATTTCAGATTAGTGAAGTCCTGAAATAAGCAGAAAATAACTTTTTTTATATAATTCTTATTCACTAGTCAGTTTTTCTGCTCACTCTGTTGCAAATTGGTGCCTTTTTTTTTTTTTTAACTAAAATGTGCTCAGTCTACTGAGGTCATAGAAATGAGTATTTGGAACAGGTGGATTCTAAGGGTAGAACTAAACAAAGCATGTTGTTTTAAAGTAATTGTGATCAAAGAAGATACGTGACCAGGGTATGCACATTGTAATATAACACTACAATTAATTTACATTAGGTAATCTATTTTTTCCAACTATTTTTTAAATGGATACTAAATTACTGAAATTACAACGAAAATTTTTGTGAATTCACTGTTTTGGGAATGATCAAAATGGGAACTGATCAAATCTATCTTTACCAAGTCTTTTTATTATATTTAAGCCTTCATTATTTGCACTAATGGTTGATTACTATTTGTAATCACCAGCCAAATTGGATCTCCCTCGAGTAATCCCTGGAGTGCTAGTAGAAAAAATGCTTGGGGAAGATAATTTAGACAATAAACCACAGGCCCTATTTTGAAAGTTACTATCCAAAACTGTCTCACGGCCTACAAGTTTTTGGATTGCATACTTCTTCCCGGAAACTCATAGTAGCTCTTTCTTTCCTATCTTCCATTGTCTCAATGACTGATTCATTTAAGGGAAAATAAGCTTGGATTGGCTTTTTGTACTTTCCTTTTCTTACTGTCGAATAACCTCTAGGTCCTTAAATATAGGCTGGTATTAAATGAGAAAATAAAGATAGTATATGAAATTCATTTAGAGGGTAGTCTACCAAGATACTAGACCTTTCCCTGGAATAAAAGGAGAATCCTCAGATACTTATTCAAGTCAGTATAACTTCTTTTTTTTTTTTAAGATTTTATTTTTACTTATTTGATAAAGAGAGACATAGCAAGAGAGGGAACACAAGCAGGGGAGGTGGGAGAGGGAGCAGGCTTCCCGCCAAGCAGGGAGCCAGATGCAGGGCTTGATCCCATGACCTGAGCCAAAGGCAGATGCTTAAGGACTGAGCCACCCAGGTACCCCAAGTCAGTATAACTTCTTAATGAAAATCTTACACATAGCAACATGCCCCTAGAGTCTTTAGAGTATTATGAAACAAAATACTTAATGTGTTTTATATATAAATATTTATAATTATATATGTAAACTTTAATATATGTTTTGAGTGTATATATAATTTATATGTATAATATATGTTCAATTCTACTGAAAACTGTATTTCTTAAAGTTGTGTGATGTGCTGATAATGAATAATGTGATTCTTTAAGTGTCAATAGTAAATAACCAAGGCAAATTACCTACTATGGATAATTTTAGATTCTATGTAAAGTTTACTATAGACAACCTTCTTCCCATCCAGCACATAAGTCAATAAGATTTTCATCTTTAGAGTTTGAGTATGTTAATTAAAATTCCATACTCTTAAGACCAATTCAACAATATGCTTAATTATTGTCAAAGAATCTCAGCTCTTCATAAAAACACATTTCATAAATGACAAACAAGGAATTTGTCACTAACAATTATTCTGGATGTCATGTTTTTCCTTTTCATCATAAATATTCTGCCATTCCTTTGCAGAATGCATATTTTTGTCTATTTGAAGTGCATTATTTTTAGGGGAAAGCTGCTCAACAGATTAGGGAATTTGAGCTAGCCAGTGGAGAATTTAACTACATAAGCCCACTACACCTAATTATAAAAGATGAAGGCTTTAAAATTTGCATAATTGCAACTATTGGTAGGGGTCGGTAACATATTTGCATTATCTACTTATGTTCCATACCAACACTTTAAAGCACCACTTTAAAAAAAAAAAAAAAAAGTCTGCTAAGTCAGATGCTTGTAGGTGTCAGAACGTTGTAACCTAAAATGCAGGCAATGCCTTTTTCTACCCACACGCCTGGGTTCTGACAGCTTTCTAAAATCAATTTCTAGGTTTTGGTACTATTTTATCTTCCGAATTTTGAAATAAACAGTCTTTCTATCCACAGCTGCATGTAGCAAGAGAAATGCCTCGTGCTTCTAAACCAAGTCCCAAGTACTCATGTATCCCTTTTGCAAATAATCATTCCATTTGCTATCATTCATAATAATTAATATTTACAAAATAGCATGCTCAAAATCAAAGTGCAGAGATAGTCAAGGATAGTAATTGGTTATAAAAATTTCCCCTGTTGGGGCACCTGGGTGGCTCAGTGGGTTAAAGCCTCTGCCTTCGGCTCAGGTCATGATCCCAGGGTCCTGGGATCGAGCCCGGCATCAGACTCTCTGTTCAGCAGGGAGCCTGCTTCCTCCTCTCTCTTTCTGCCTGCCTCTCTGCCTACTTGTAATCTCTGTCTGTCAAATAAAATAAATATAAAAAAAAAAATTTCCCCTGTCTATCCCATAATACAAGGACATTTAGTTCTTATTAGAAAATGTTTAATGGCTCTTGACTACAATATTTAAATTTTATATTTGTGTCTGATGCAAAGAAATCAGAAATGGTTTTCTACATAGCAGTAGAATACTTCAAAGAAAGAGAGGGGGTTGCATTTCAATTGACACAAATACAATAATGCTAGAAAAAGTATGGTTTTTAGTTTTTCTATTTCTGTTTCATCAGCTTTCATGGAAAATAATTAACAGTGAGTATAAAATTATTTTTGATGCAAGAGGGTTGCTAACATTACATCTAGGAAAAATAAGCCATCCAGTTATTGTTTCCATCATGGTTCTAATTTACCTACTATGTTATTGAAGGTGTCTTTGTTTCTCAACATTTTCTTCTTGAAGTGTTCTTTTCTTGTCTCACAGCATAGTTTTTAATATTTAATTGAAAGTGAATATTTTGGGGATGCCTGAGTGGCTCAGTGGGTTAAGCCTCTGCCTTCACCTCAGGTCATGATCCCAGGGTCCTAGGATCGAGTCCCACATCTGGCTCCTTGCTCAGCTGGGAGCCTGCTTCTCTCTCTGCCTCTCCCTGCCACTCTGCCTGCTTGTGCACTCTCTCTCTCTCTCTGACAAATAAATAAATAAAATCTTAAAAAAAAAAAAAAGAAAGTGAATATTTTGGTTTATTTTAGTAAATCCATTTTAGTAGTCTACCTATCTTCAGACACTGGTTTTTATTTCTGTACTGTCTCTGTACTGAAGTATTTTCCCTCTAAATTCCTATTTTGATTTTTTTTCGTTTGCTCATTTTTATGAAGTTCTATGCAGCTAAAGTAATAATGTTTAGTTTTTATTACAACTCTCTAGGCTCTGCTCACTTTCTATTTGATATTCCCACTAAGGCTGTAGTAGCATGTTGCGGTTGTCAGTATTAGTTGTAATTTTGTGGAATTGTGGAAAAACCATGGACTCTTGAGTCACAAAAAGCAGGTTTAATCCAGGTTTAATTTCTCTAAATTCTATAAAATTGGGCAAATTATTAGGCTTCTCAGAGCTTCAGGTTTGGCTTCTATAAAATTGGGGCAAAATATCTGTCTTATTGGATTTTAATGATGGCTAGAAATAATGTAGGCAAGGTGTCTGGACTTTGCACATAGAAGCTATCAAATTAATGGTACCTATTATCATCATAATTTTTATTAGCAAAATCTCAAAATTGATTTATCAATCCCTCTTTCTATTTTCTAATTCAATTATTTCCAGATGGTTTTTAGATATTTAAGCAATAGCAGCTAAAAAAGATCATTTCCCAAAGATACTGGGATTCTTTTGGCCTACAGAGTGTAAAGGCCCTTGTGATAAAGGCAGAGGCTTCCCCAGACTCCACCAGTGCTCCTGGTCTCCATATACTGAAGTATTTTCGTGTAGACTGAAGAGCACTTGCTGAAAACTCAACCAGCCATTTTCCTGAGTCTCTCTGCCTATAATGGGAAATTTCCCCTCTCCTCCATTCTCCATCCCCTTGAAGTCTGGCGTAGGCACCTCTTGTATCAGGAAAATGTCGGCATGGGGTGAGGAGAAAGATTGGAGCACAGTGTAAAGGCAATATCTTCTAAGTATCAATCTACAAGTATTTAATTCAAAATGTATTTCTGGGACACTAATGTGATCTCAAACTTCCATTCTCTAATACATAGAGTCACAGGGGACATGTGATTTCCTTGAATGTGATTTTTTAAAAATGTTTCATAAAAGTTTAACATAAACTTACAAAATTATCATAGCCATGGAAAGAGACAGAATAGAGAGCTAAAATCATATTAAATCTAAAAATGACCACTATTAGAAATCATTTTATAGGGACATCTGGGTGGCTCAGTTGGTTAAGAGACTGCCTTCAGCTCAGGTCATGACCTTGGGTCCCCCGAATCTGCTCCAGGCTCCCTGCTCAGTGGGGAGTCTGCTTCTCCCTCTCCCTTGCCCCTCCCCACCACTCATGCTTGTGCATGCTATCTGTCTCTCCCTCAAATAAATAAGAAAAATTTTAAAAATCACAAAACATTTAGGGGCTCCTGGGTGGCTCAGTGGTTTAAAGCCTCTGCCTTTGGCTCAGGTCATGATCCCAGGGTCCTGGGATAGAGCCCCACAGCAGGCTCCCTGCTCAGCAAGGAGCCTGCTTCCCCCCTCTCTGTCTCTCTGCACCTGCCTCTCTGCCTACTTGTGATCTCTCTTTCTGTCATAAATAAATAAAATCTTTTTAAAAAATCGCAAAACATTTTAAAAAAGAAATAATTTTATAGATGAAAAAACAATTCTCAAGGGATTCCTTCCAAAGATTTGCTAAAGGAAAATGACAACCACAGGATCGGAATTAGGTTCTTTCAGTGTACTGTGCTAGGTGTCTTCTATTATGCTATACGTAAGCAGGTACCTGGGAAGCAAGTAAGGCTCATCACCCTCCAGGAATATGGGGCCTTGAGACAGTAAGTCTCTTGAGTGCAAGAGAAGTCTAGCTCAGATCTGGCCATCTGTGAAGTCTCTTTTAGCTTCTATGTTTTTTTGGGGGGGGGTATTAAGTTTTTTATTTAAATTCCAGTAGAGTTAACATACCATGTCCTACTAGTTTCAGGTGTACAATATAATGATTCAACACTTCCATACGTTACTCAGGGCTTTTTAGCCTCTTCTTTCATCTTGTCTCCCAGTAGACTCCCAGGTGGGATATACGATGCAACACTGTGTGTATGTGGAATGTGCTTCCTTGATATTAAGAAGTTTCCAAAAGGGACATTTTAAATCGAGTTCATACAAGGAAATGTGTCATTCTTGGCCAGCTCAATGTTTAGTCAGAAAGACTTAGAGAAACGATTTAGGAAAGGGAACTCGTAAAAAAAGAAAAGCATATTATTTCCACGAGTCATGCTTTGTAGAGTATGAGTCTGCAGACTCAAACGTCAATTTTTTTCCTTTTTTTTTTTTTTTTACCATACAAATGTAACTGGAAGATAATGTATTCATTATAATGCTATATTCACCAAAAAAACCCAAACAAACAAAACCAAAACAACATTTGCTTACAAATCAAATATGATAAGAAGATACCTTTCCTCTAATTAAAATTGCTTGTGATATCCCAGCAATTCCCAATGATCAAAATTGCCCAGGAAGTGAGGCTGTTTTAGTTGGCTCCCAGTGAATTTGTCCATTTACTTCACACTTACAGCAAACCCTGAGATTTCTCATTTTCATTGCCCATGTTTCCTTCAGCTTCTGCTCTCCTGAGGTAATGTTCAAGCCTGGCATTTTCTGTAACTTGATTCCTCAGCATTTTCTGGGACAGAGAGGTATCAACGAGCCTCTAGTTTTATTGTTAACTCCTTCTTAGTAGAATAAAGCCTTTTTATCATTTTCAGTCATAGAAATAAAAAGCATAGAGCCACATTTTCTTTCACATAAATTGAGAATATCACCACCAAGTCTGATAAAATCTATACTCCCATTTCTCTGAGCCTCCCAAAGCAGTGTGTGTGGCGTGCATGCTGGTGTGTTTGCGTAGGCTTGTGTGTTGTGTATTTCCTGTCGTATCTTCGCCTTGATAATAACAATAGCGTATGGCTCTGCACGAGTGTTTTTCTCACTGCAGATTCTGATTTGCCGGTTTTTGAACTCTTGACAAATTTGGTGACACTGTGGCTCATCCACTTTATCCCTGCTTTGTTTGGGTCTGGTCTTGCTCTCTGAGGCTCCACTTCCCCGTTTTCATTGACTTCAGGAAAAGGTTCATTAGGCCTGATCTCGCTAAGTCATTTTTCTTCCTCCCCTTTCTTCTCTCTTCTCCACGCTGGACTCTGGGGCTCTTTATTCCTCAGGTCCCCTGTAGGTTAAGCCTAAGCTCTTATCCTCTCTTCTCTTTAACTCACAGTCAGCGTTGGCATCTGTATTCCATAACCCTCCATATAAATAAATAAAAGCAGGTACCAGCCTCCCAAATCTCCAGGTCTAGCCAGACAAACAGCTTGAGACACAGCTCCTGTCATAATTTCATATCACCTTAGAGCAAAAACTCCCCGATGCCATTGAGATGCATCTGACTGTAACTTAAATTCCCTGGTGTTTAAGTCTGCCAGACTCCTACAAAGCTCTACATAACCTACAAATAATTAACATCTAAAGAAAGACAAATTGTGGGCATAAATGATGCACTAAGGCAGAGGGAATGGATGTGTCTGTGCATGGGAAAATTAAGAGTTTCTGTGGAAATTTTTATGCTTTTTGGAGGGTCTGATCTGTCAGTAGACAACAAGGGTCTGAGCCAGTTTGAGGAGCTGGACGGGTGATTTGAATGTGCCACGGTTTTTCACTCCTCATTCTGTGTATCCGTGATTCTCGCTCTTTATAAAAGTTCTGCATATTTCAAATAGTATGCTCCTTTGAAGTTATTCCCAAATGACAATTGTTTAAAAATGAAACTCATGGGGGAAAGGGCTAATACTATAGCTCTTGTGAAGTTTTGGTTTTGCCTCTGTTATTAAACTTGAGGCTTACACAAAGTTGAGCTACTCATTATTACCAGTTCATAAAACATCATCATCCTTGGTGTATATGAGTCCCCTATCTCGGGGATTTGGTTGGTTATCTGATTATTTTTTAAAATTCCTTTTTACCCCTGTTTGTTCCTTAACCACACTCCACTCCCTGAATGGGCAACCATGTGAACATATCATAGTGTTTTATTATATCGTGTTCTTGCAAAATGTACACTGTGGTACCTGCCTATATTTTAACACAAATAACTTTATTATCTATTTGTTTCCTACTTTTACCTTCTGTTTTGAGTAGCCATCCTTGTTTTCAGATATATTACTAGTTCCTTGTTAGTAGCGGTTCCCAGTGCTCACGCTGTGCACCTACCAGCTTTTGTCTGTTCATTAGAGGTCCGAACTTTACTTCTTCGTGAAGAGAAACACACAGTTATCCTAAAGCATTTTTTGCCCCTTGCTCAGGGAGTTTTTTTGTGTCTGTGCTGGGCGAAGGGGTTATCATGACCTAATTTAAGGATGGAAACAAAAGGAGAAAGGATGTGAATCAGAATTATGAATAGTTTAGAATAAATAGGATTAAGGCTTAGATGTCTTAGATTCAGTATTGTACGACAGCAGGGTAAGCTTACATCTGTTCAGACTTTCTGGATGCTAACCCTGGCTCATCTACTCACCAACTTTGTAAACTTAGGTAAGTCACTTCACCCTTTAAGTATCAATTTCTTCATTTGTAATATGGAACAAAAATTTATGATGTACTATAGGTTGGCTAACTGAACATAATAAAAAATAAATAAAAATACATAAAACTTTTTTAAAAAAATGATATATTTCTTGTACCAATCCAGATAGACTATATTATACTCCTCTAACAAACCACCCCTGAATCTCCAGAAATTAAAACACAGAAGATATTTCTTGCTCATGTTATGTGTCTATCTCTCAGGGCTGGCTGGGGGCTCTCCACCATGTTGCCCTCATCCTCACTGCAGGATCTTGGTGATGGAGGAACTGCCGCATAGATTTCTGGTCACTGAGACAGAAGGAAAGGAGAGCTCTGGAATCTCACACAGGGGATTACTCAGGCCACAGGGAACAACTATACTTCTGCTTACACGTTTTTAGTCATAGGACCCTACTCAACCCCAGGAGGTCATAAAGGAAAGTCTCCCTAAGGGCCCGGAAGTTAAAGAACCTGAAACAGTCAGTGAACGTGCTTTATGACCACCATATGCCTCACATCATTTGTTGTAAGGATTAATGGGGTTATTTCTTATGATGTGGTTGGTATGATACCTAGAGTACAGTAGATAATAAATGTTAGCTGTTATTTTATTGTTCTTAATAAGATATAAAAAGCCTTTCATGTTTTCCCAGTACTCCCTAAACACTGCACTATATCACTGCCAAGTCTGCCTCAAGCCCCACCCTTCCACATCCCATTAGAGAAATAAGCCAACACTCCTTCTCAGGTGAGCAGGATCTTTCAGTATCTTGATCCTCACTCCATCTCTCTTGGCTTTTTCCCAGTCACTGACTCCTTACCAATTCTGCCGTCAGATCTATCTCTTGCCCCTCGGATCTACTTGTGCTATTGGTCCTGGAGACAATTGGCTCACAGCTGTATTTACTATGGCTTTATTTATATGTTCTGTCAAACAAATAAAATTATTGTCTAAACTAGCCCTTTTCTTAAGACTAAAAGGGGGGGCACTAAGTCAAAACTGGGACAGTTTCAGGGAAAAGGGCATGGATAGTCAATCTACTTTGTTGATTTTAGCAGTAAATTAAACGGCTGTGGCTTGCTATGGTCCTTTATTCCATAAGGTGTCCTCTCATTAGACTCTTTCACATTTTTCAAGATAACCTCAAGCATCACTTTCCCTGGGCATCCTTTTCCAATTCCCTCTGGTCAGTGCGTTCTTTCCCAAAGCAAGAAGAATATCCTTCACATTGTATGAAAATTGTTCACATGCTTATCTCCTAAAGCTATGAAGTCCTTGAACACACGGATCTCATTTCATTCGTCTTTGTATTCCCAGGAACCTACAAAGTCCTGACACATGGTAGGCAATCAATGTTTGTTGCACAGATGAATGCAGTCCTAGAAATGTAATACCTTCATTAGGAGACCAAATCTTTAATGGGTTTGGAAGTGGGTATTTTAGCCATTGTGGGAAAGCAGGCTGCAGATAGATTTTGAGGAAGAAAGAATTTCAGTATTTTGTCTTAAGACTTCTTGTCAATCAACGTTTTTGTTTACATTCAAATGCTGATTCTCATTGATTTGTAGCAGCATTGAAGTCATTATAAGAATTCATGTTCTCATACTATCGCTATAGGATGGTCTTAGATGTTCTAAAACTGCGGATATTTATTGTCGTAATAATTGCATCATTCTTAAGAGAATTTAGGCCCTTGAATAACCTGGCACTTTTTTTTTTTTAATTGGGAAAAAAAGAAAAAGCCCACAATCCCATCACTGACAGAGTTTATCAAACTTCCTAAAAAGACCTTCCCCAAAAGGCTGGTAGTAAAACTTTTTAAAAGACCAAAAATTTGCACAATACTTCCATAAACTATGTAACTTGCATTATGACCCATTTTCCTTATATTATACCTCCTTTATTTTCCCACCCAAGGCATTTCAGTATTGCAAGAACCCCCCCCCGCCCCGCCCCCAACCCTGGCTTCTGGCACCCCCAATCCTTGCGTCTACATTCGTGGGGTCAGCAACTGCAAACCAGTAATTAGATCACATGACTCCCTTTATCAAAAATTATTAAGGTGGATCTTTATAATTTGAAAATCAAAGGACAGCCTGTCATTGAAATCCCTTGTCACTGAAATCCAACTTACCTTCCCAGATTTGAGACCTACTACCTTCCACCAGAATTCCTATTCTTTAGTCATGCAATTTGCCTGCCTGAATGTACTAGGTACTTGCACAACTGTGTCCTTTTTTTTAAATGTTGTTTCTTCCTTCCTCTAAAAAAAAAAAAAAACTTCTACTTTTTCAATATTCAACTTAAATGACACACACTCCTTCCATTTCATTTATGTATTTATAATTTTACCTTTGTTTATTAGCCTTTATATCTCAAATGGATTTTAAGTCCCTTGACAATTTTTATGTCTTACTTATATTTATTCCTTTTAGCACCTACTTAAGCTTCTGTAAATTATAGTTACTGGTTTTTAAATGGAATTGAATTAATTGTTGTAAAATAACTTATTGCATTAGGGTTCCAATCCTGAACAAAGACATTTTTTTAAACTGTCATACTTGGGGGATAGACTGGACTTTCATGAGAGTTTTATCCTTCTCAAATGCTTTTACCCAGGTACATATTTCTAGGCTGAAATCATTCTTTCTTATTCCTTGATTTCACTTTTTTCTTTTCATCAAGATTTATTTAAAAAATAAAATATGCTTTATAAAAATATAAAAATGTTTTACAAAGTATACACAATGATCATGAACTTGAAATTGTTAATAGTGTTAGACACTAAACCTCTAATAATCTTAATATAAGGTGATGCATAATGCCTATAATAGTGACATCTGGTGGCTCATAGGAAATGTTACATTAACCTACCAATTTTAATTTCTACACATATTTATTTAGTAAGACAATTGCCTTTGTCTCTGTAAATTACTCCTAGTTTTTCAAAATATTTGGTTCATGTGTTACTGAGAAAATTAATATTATGCTATATGTTTTATTCTCTAATATGCACAAGTCTTAAGTACACATGGTTAGTTAGTAAAAGCAGGCTAAATTGCAGACCTGAGTTCTTCTTATGACTACTAGGGGTAGAAGGTGGAAGCATGAATTAATGGCATCTGTAATCTGTATCACTGTAACTCTGAGTGCAATACTCCCTAAACATCCCTGGTCTCCTAGAATGTATATGTCAAAATCCATCCTTTGTACCTAGTTGGTGGAACAAAGATTAAAAAAAAAAAAAGAGAGAAGATTGAAGTTCCAGACCAACTCTAGCACTGCTGAATTTTGTGACCTTGAATCAGTCCTTTAACTCCTTGGGTCTCAATTTTCTCATTGGAAAGATTTAGACTAGATATCCTCCATCTTGAAAATTCTTAATGACAGGGACTTAATAGACAGTGATGGTTAATTACAATGACATAGCTCTCCTCTGATATTTGGCTTTTGGTGCATAGAGGATAGGTATTTTTAAAAATGATAATAAGGCTTCTTCAAATTTATATTCAGTATTCATGTAACATCCATTATCAGAGTACCCAATGGGATAACTCAAGATTCCCAGGACCACTGGCAAGGAGCCAAAGCTATTACAGTCACATTTGTGAATAAATTAGAAACAGCTTAGGCTTAGTTTCTCACACTCAAGAATTGACTAAATGTACCTGCTGCTCTATCCCCATTCAGTAATTTCCAAAGTCTGTTAGAGAATAAATTCATTAGAATCATCTGGACACTTGTTCAATATATGTCTCTCATGTGCCCCACTAAACTTACCAATGGGGATGACTGGAAGCCATATTTTTAACAAGCTTTCCTGATGGTAATGGTGGTTATCCCGGTTTACTAAGTATCACAATCCAGAAACCACCGAGATTCAGACAGAAAGGGAAACTGTTACCATCTTGTTGGTAAGAGAGAAACTCCTATAAATCAGAACTTAAAAACTGAAGTGTCTCAGGGCTCACATAAGTAACTTAATAAGGAGAAAACAGCCATGTAGAAATTAAGGAAAACTCAAGAGAACGTGTCCCATGTAAAGTAGATAGCCTTTCATTAGCTCTAGTGGTTGCCAGGAGGCAAGCTTCCCAGGGTTGCCCTGTGATTTGTAAAAAGAAGATGAAAATAGGATTCTTATGTGAGGTCTCCAATGTGTAGGAGTTGGAACTAATTCAATGTGAGCCAAATGAAACACATTTGTGGCTTCAAGTTTATATTCTCTATTCGTGATCCAATTCTCACTGTGCCCTCTGCATCACACTTCTCTCTTTTTCAGCTCCACTGCATTTGTCAGTCTAATGTGCTTAACCAGTCAGACGAACCTACAGAAAACCCTACATATAGAATGGCTATTCCATCTTTTCTGTTGTCATATCCCTTCAAATTCTTCTAAAAATTGTTGAAACCTTGTCTGTGCCATAAAGCGTTTGGAACCGCACTTTCTAAACCATTGTCAGTGCACTGTTCTCAAGTATTATGCCCAAATATCTTTTCCAAGTCCATTATTTAACAAATATTATTATAGGTGCTAGTCATCCTCACACAATGCTTTTATAGGCTTTAGCTTATAAGTGGAGATATTTCCAATAATAAATTTTCATTAGTGACTATATCATATACAATGAGCCTTAACATATAAATTTCAATGTTGAAACCTTATTATTTATTCCTTATTGAGTGTCTATTACTTCCTTAACATTACCCTGATTAAAAGCAAATAACTGTGAACAGCTGTCTTCATTCTTAAGAAAGAGTCAGAACTTTGCAAATAAATGTAAAGGACTTTTCCCAGTAAGAAAATTGAAAAGAAGTTTTAGGATGAGGTGTTCTCATGAGCCTGGATCCTAAGACAATATGAAAGACATCCTCAAGGGCAAGTGGCAAAGCAAAAGACTTTAAATAGAAACACAGAAACTTTTCATAAAATAAATACTACACCTTATACTAGGAAAAAGTTCTAATAATTAGCCAAAGGTATTTAGTCAACCTTTTTGTTAGTTTTTCACTTGATTGTTTTTGGCCATGATGAGTGGTTGAATCAGGTTTCCAGGTGATAGGGAAACCCTTCAAATTCCCTGAAGAGAAAGGATAGAAAATGAAAGCATATTACTCTGAGAGAAGATCCCTAATAACAGTATGAGGACTGAGGCACACCAATGCACTATCAATCATCTCCACATAGTTGAATTGGTCATCCAAAGGGACTTCGGGATTTATAGTAACCTGGAATGCATCCAAAAGCCACTATTTCTGAATATGTGACATATCACCAGGACTCATATCATTGTAAAATGATATGACTCGATTAATTTGAATGAAGATAAAAGATATCTAAATTTTATGTCCTATAATAAGCATCACTTATATGACACATTAATAGAATTTATAGAGGTTGATGATTTATTGAATGTTAGCTATGATCAGGGTCTTATATGAGATGATGGAGAAAGAATAAAAATAAACAAAAAGATCTTTTCTACTCTAGAGTGGCTTAAATTTTATTTTAAAAATAGAAATAAAGTATAGGCATAAAGATACCTCAAGACAAAGTAAGATTCTGAATGAATTGTGTATTTTGATGAGAACTTGGTCCACTAGGTTTTGGGGAAGTAAAGATTCAGAATACAGTGGCAGTTTCTAGGGAAATCAAATAAGCTATTTTTCAATTGTCAGCATAGCTAAGATCAAGTCTTCTAATTCGTTCAACCATTTATTCATTCAACAAACATTTGTTAAGTGCTTTTCTGCATTTTTATTAAGAGGCAATGCATTCTCAAGGCTCAGAAATTTTTTTTTTAAATCATATGTTTTTTTTTTTTTAAAGATTTTATTTATTTATTTATTTTGTCATAGAGAGAGAAGCGAGAGTGAGCACAGGCAGAGTGGCAGGCAGAGGCAGAGGGAGAAGCAGGCTCCCTGCCAAGCAAGGAGCCCGATGTGGGACTCGATTCCAGGACGCCGGGATCATGACCTGAGCCGAAGGCAGCTGCTTAACCAACTGAGCCACCCAGGCATCCCACAAGGCTCAGAAATTTTAAAAAATGTATTAAGAAGTCTCACCAGTACTACCTCATCCTCATATACTCCCATAAGTGATCATTTTTATTAGTTTATTTCTTATCCTTATAGTTTATTTATGCAAATACAAGAAAATATTAATGTGGTTTAGTAGTTTAAGCCCTTTAGTATACAAAAGATAACATATTGTAAACTCTGGTCTTTATCTTACCTTCAGTTTCTTAAAAGTCTCCTAAAGGGGTGGCTGGGTGGCTCAGCCATTAAGTGTCTGCCTTTGGCTCAGGTCCTGATCCTGGGGTCCTGGGATTGAGCCCCACATTGGGCTCCCTGTTCAGCAGGGAATCTGCTTCTCCCTCTCTCACTGCCTCTCTCTCTCTCTCTCTGTCAAATAAATAAAATCTTAAAAAAAAAGTCTCCTATGAAATTGAATAATATTCCACCCAGGGATTATACCATTGTTTAACCCATCCCCCCAACCTAGAAGGATATTCTTGTTAATATCAACAATACTAACTTTGCTCTGATAATTATCTTGTAGATGAATGTTCATATTCCTTGCCTTTTTTTTTTTTTACCTATCTCCCTCAATAGATTCTAACACTCTACTAACACATACATTATCATTGGTTCAACAGAAAATAGGGTTAGGAATGGGGCCATGAAGCAAAAAGTGAGAGAGACGAGCAGAGGCTACAGAGGAGAGGAAGTGGAAGAGTGGACAGGTCCTACTCTGAATGATGCCTCTTATCAGAGCATTATTTCCCTTCTCGCAGGAGCAGTAGTTCTGAAACTAAAATATGATCCAATTGTGAAAACTAAAAATCCTGCCATGGTTGACTATAAAATATAAAGAAAAATAGTAAAAAAAAGAAATGAACAAAATAAATTCGGGATAGGTACTAGTCACTCAAGAAATCCTAAGTCCCCTTTGATGGTATACATGTCATAAAATACAATACATATGTATTTTATGTACAATTTTATGTACATATTTATATACAAAATTATATGTACATCTGTTACCTGTTAAATATAGTGTATAATTTTAAACTTATATATGTAATTTATATATATATGTGTGTGTATATAATTGCTATTGGTAACATCCCTTAATATAAATCACAGCATGAATTATGCTCCATTTCTTTTGAAGCAATTTTAAGAAACCCTAGTGCAACTAAAGGGAAGGATGACATTTTTGGCTATCCATACCTCAAATGATCATTTTTTTCCTAGTAATAACCATCTTTTCTATCTTAATCTCTTATTGGTATTAAGTTGTGGATCATTACACAGTCAAAATGTTAACTGAATCATGTCATGTCCCATGGAGTTTTATCATGTTTAAATTTTCAAAACTTGACTACATGTAGGGAAATGAAAGGTATTAAAAAAAAAAACCAAAGGCCAGGTTCTTCCCAAGCTCTGACAGCTTGAAAGGAGCTCCAACAGAGAAACAGAAGTAAAATGAAAACTCCTGGAGCCTTAGCCCACCCATACAAGACTCTAATTGGCAGCCTTCATAGGGAATTTGTCAGTCATTCAAGCTCCCTATACTGTATTTCCTGATTAACTTTGAAAACACAGACGTTATCTGACACTGTAACTTGTCTCAAAATTAAAATAACAGTTAAATATTTTACAAGAGTTTGTATCCAATGTCTACATTTATTTTAAAACCTACTTGTTACATATTTCTTTATCTCCTTTTGTTAGAACTGTTGCGTGCATATCTACTTCAGATCCTAGTCCTTTTGCAAATGAGATCATGTTCATGGCTCATTTAGTAAATTTATCTTTTAAAAATGCCTCTATCTAAATGTAAAATATTTCAAAGCCTTTCTCAGCAATGTGGGTGCATAATAGAATACACCTGACATACAGTTTTGAAAACTTGTAAGATCTGTGCTAATTGGAAAAAAAAAATTGCTGCTGCTTTAGAAGAGCTCAAAGAACTTCAAAATCATCTGGTTTTAAAATCCTGTACATTTGGGAGGAATCAATATGATTTTGAAGAATATGTGACTTCTGAAAGCTCAGAGTCCAGTGGTGGAGCTCAAAATAGAACCAATGAATCTTGACTCTCAATTTGTGTCTCTAGCTAACTGCATTAACTGGACAATTTTCTTTCATCTGTGTATTATTAATAACATAATATCCTGTGACACAACAGACTAATAGCCTCTTTGGAGAATTACGTTAGAGTTATGTGGTATACCTTTTTAAAGAACATGTTATGTGCAGATATGTATAACTTATGACTTTCATGTAATTAAATAATTACCGCCTATTTAGATGAAGGTTTTCCCTTTCAATAGTCTTAGTCTTATAAATGGGTATAAGCCACTTGGAACAATGCTACATTCAATCTACAGAGTAGCTTTTCTTTTTTTTTTTTTTTTTCTTTCTTTTTTTTAAAGATTTTATTTATTTGTCAGAGAGAGAGAGGAGAGCGAGCGAGCACAGGCAGACAGAATGGCAGGCAGAGGCAGAGGGAGAAGCAGGCTCCCCGCCAAGCAAGGAGCCCGATGTGGGACTCTATCCCAGGACGCTGGGATCATGACCTGAGCCGAAGGCAGCTGCTTAACCAACTGAGCCACCCAGGCGTCCCCAGAGTAGCTTTTCTTAAGGAAACTCCAGTTTTCCCATACCCAGATACCTCATGGAAAGGGAGGTAGTTAGGACTTCCGCATCTTAATTTTATTTTAGGTTTGGGTTCAGTGAAGTCTGAGCTGAATAAATTACACCCTCTGGATCCAAAGGAAATGAGTATTAGACAGGACTTTAAACCCAGGTTATTCAACTTTGATTCAAGACCAGTGAATTTTCCAACTTGTATCGTTTGTGCTTAACGTTTAGTGCTGTTAGCTATTCAAGTATCATGATACTTCACAATATTTCATACATTCAAACTCTTCCCTACCTTAGTGGTAATTAACAATGTGCTGTTAGGGTTTTCATTTAATTTCTCTATTTCCAATTTCTTCTATACTTTAAATGAAAGTTTTCCTTAATATTCTCTCCTTGAACTTCTTCCTTTCTTTCTGACATAAACTTCCATGGCTCAATTATTACTCACACAAAGCTCTTTCCAACTTGTCTAACACTAGGTTCACCCTACTCCTGAGATTTATTTGCCTTCTAGCCATTTCCTTCTGGGTTTTCATTAGCAGCTCAAATTCAACATGTCCTAAGCTTTTCTCAGCTTTTTACTCTTGAAGGTATCAGCTGCATATACTCTGTAATCCCATATGCAAAGAAAAAACAAAACAAAACCTAGTTTCTTTACCAGATTGTTTTATAATTATGTCTTAATAGGTCTTTTATCCTAGCTAAGCTGCAAGTTCCTCATGAACGTAGCCTTATTCATCTTTGTTGTCCTGGCAGATAGCATAGTATAGCACTTGGCAGATGTTCAATAAATTTTTGGCGACTAACTGACTGAATGAATGATCATTGGGTAAAGGTCCGGTAAATTTTCAGGTTATATGAGATGGAAGGAGATCAATTTCATGCAAGAAAAATAAGGTAGGCTTTGCCTTTTAAAAAGTTGCCAGAGAATAAATTATTAAAATCCACTCTATTGGTATACTAGAACACCGTGGAAACGTGTATCATTATTATATAGTTTGGGGATATAATTTTAATAAAAGTATATCTTCTTGATGGAGCAGCTTTGACAATAGGTGTTAATTTTGGGAAGGAGCTTCATTATATTAAAGTTTATGTTGGTGAAGTGCTAGGTATTTACAATTATGAAAGAAATACAATTAAGACAAAAGAATTTCCAATCAAGTAGGATTTGATTAACCATTAATGCTAAATGGGAGGTTCATGACCTGAGCCTAATGGGCCCTTTGCAAGTTGTAGTGGACAATTAAACAACTCAGCAGTGAAACTGACATTGAAGAGCAGATTTTGCCTGCCAGCCGCTCCCAGGGTTTGGATTTCACTGGATCATGTTCCGAAAGGTCAGCACTGGCCAGATGACCAGTCCAGAACTGCAGATGGCAATGTGGTCACCTGACCACTCTGGGGCTCCCCAACCTGCTGCATGGGCTCAAGTTCACTGAGAGGTCATGGCAGGCCCCGTGTCACTACTCAGGAATACCGTAATTCTTGGGTATGCTCTCTTCTCCATTATGTGGGATGAAGTAGATAATTTTGGTCTCCCAGCCAGAAGATAAAACAATGACACTGTTGTAGCAGTCACAGGATAATAGCTTAGCTATAGCAAGCCGCTCAGTGTGGGCCAGCTTTCTTCAGAGGGATGTCCGTGTTCTGCAAATGAAACAGCATCTACATGCTTGCCAGGAACCTGGGAGACATACACCTGCATTCAAGTCCACTATGCCAATCACAAGCCTTACATCCTTGTGCCAGTCACATCATCTCCTTGAACCTCAGTTTTGTTCCGAGCTCTAGAGGAGAGAAAATGGGATTGTACCTCTCCTGCCCTGACAACTTCAGAGAGTTGAGAAACATAGCATGCAAGTCATTGCTGAATATCTGGTGACTTACACACCTACTATCCATTTTTGTGTGTGTTTGAATGAGCCTTTGCATGAATTTCCAGAGGAAAAAAGTGAAAAAACAATGTTTTTCTTATTTTTAAGCCATACAAGTTAGACTTAATGAGCATGTAAAATTGCATTTATTACCCCTAAACTCTTCTAAAAAGAGACCCAAAGAGGAACGAGTTCATCTAAGAAAATCTTCAGTGATTTTTTTCACTCAAATGTTGCCCAACCTAGAAGGAAAATGAAGCTAACTTTAGCTTTGAATATTTTTATACTCTCAGAATCAGAATCAGAGAATATATGTTTGAATGTGGCTTGGAACTATTGTATTATTTATGTTCAAATGGCATTTAAAAAAGAAAGTCTAGGATATAATCCCATAACCTCTCTCCAGTTCTGCTATTTTTTGACAAGACAAGTTGTTTGTAGTGTGGTCTCCCTGCTTCAACACGGTGTTTTGCTTATCCACAGGCTCTGCCTCTTAGACGTTGCTCTCTCAGGGTAAATGGAGCGAGATTATGCCCATAATACGAGCTGTTCATCTGCACACAAGAGAGAGAAAAAGCTGGGCTCCCGGGTGGTGCTGGAATCTTAAATAGTGAGGTTATTCTTTTCTGAAAAGTCTCTTAAGAATGATTAGAAATGGACTGTAGGTCTGGAAACAACCTCTACAGCCCAGAGATAAGCCCTTACCTGAGATTCTGCAAAGTTTGCCCACGAATGTCATCAGCAAAGAGTTCATCTTGGAGGGAAAATGTTAACTTGCTTATTTTGAATTATAATGTACTAAGGAAGGGCTTAACATATTTTAACTTAGAATAAATGTGAAAAAATTAATGTGTTGGTTTGAGACAGTTTTCACCAGACAAAAATCAAAATCACCTTGGTAATTTTGAATTCTGCCCGATTATTATCTCTGCCCTGAGAGGACAGGGGCATGTGTCTACAGCTAATAGAGCCTTCTCTGAACGTTTTCAAGGAGAACAATCAAGAACACGATGGACAAGAGGGCAGAGGTAACAGTCCTCATACCTCCTGTTGGCTTGGCTTGGCTTCAGGTCCTGGGAAATTGAGAGAATGCTGATTTGCATGGCTGATGCAGATCAAAGGAAAGGCAGAGTGCCCTGTTGCCCTGTTGCTTGTGCCTGATAGATACTTCTGGTTCCTTGGAGTAGAAGCAAGCAGAGAATAATTAGATCAGTTGTCGCATCGAAACTATAAAGTCAGTTTCTACCTTGTTTTTGTGAAAATTGGAGAACAAGGCAAATTTTGTAGCATACGGGAAAAGAATAGTTGTAGAGAGAGAAATAGGCAGTCATTGTTCGTTCCCTAAGTGTTCCCCTTCTGATGTGTGGGCTGTCAGCATTCTGACTATCTTGTGTTCTTTGTGTTGCTCCTGTTTTGCTATTGGTTTCTAAAAATGATGTCTATGTATATGTGGCTTGATTTTCCTCTCGTGGGTATCTCCTGTCTATACTGGTGGCAGCATTTGGCCCCAGGAACCTGGATTTCTGTTTTTTCACCTAGCCACCCACATATATGCCTCACCTACGGGTCTGCCCTCCTTAACCTTTCCCAAAGCTCCAATCACCACCAACTTTTGCTGCCAGGATTTATTTGCCCCATGAGAACTATCAGGGCAGCTGGTGGAGACAGAACTACTTCGTAACTCCTCTCCTTCTATATTTTGTTCCTTAGGGTGGTTCAATTAGAAAAGATATGCTCCGGAGCACCTGGGTGGCTCAGTGGGTTAAAGCCTCTGCCTTTGGCTCAGGTCATGATCCCAGGGTCCTGGGATCGAGCCCCACATCGGGCTCTCTGCTCAGCAAGGAGCCTGCTTCCCCCCTCTCTCTGCCTGTCTCTCTGCCTACTTGTGATCTCTGTCTGTCAAATAAATAAATAAAATTTAAAAAAAAAAAGAAAAGATATGCTCCGCGTGCCCGAAAGTGCTCCTGCAGAGGCTGCTGTAGAAACATTTGAACTGTATGCAAATCTGTCATCTCCTCCCTTTCTGAAGCCAATCCTGTTTTCATTTTGTTGTTGTTGTTGTTGTTTTGTTTTGTTTTGTTTTTTTCCAGTCTAGGTTTCTGTTCAGCCTCACACCACCCAAGCCTGGCTTGCAGGGTCAAGCTGTTGTTTCATAGTGGGAAAAAGCTGATGAAAATCCTTCACACAGAGGTGTTAAGAGCTTAATGATGAACACTCCCTTGAGTATCTTCATTTTGAAAGAGATTGCCTGGAGAGGTTATTGATTTACACAGAGAAATGGATTTCTAATCCTGAAATTTCGTCAAGAGAAGGGAAAGAGATTGACTGGGGTGGGGCCGGAGATCATTTTTTGTTTTGGAATAACTTCAGAAATTAAACAGAAACAGCCACCTGATGTGTCCTGATGAGGTGGACTGGGTTACGCCAGTACCTTTGACTCAAATATAGTGATGACCTTTGGTAGAGAAAAGGGGGAGAGGACTAAGGGGGGAAGCAAATCTAGAGCTAGAATCGGCATCATTTCACAGTAATATAAAGGGAATAGAGAATTCTACAAAGCCAGCCCTGTGAAGAAATGGGTTTCTAGGCAAATATTTGGGTTACTTGGGCACAGTCCTATAACCATGGAGTCTGGCAACTGAACTAGATTAAAATGAATACCTTTTAGCAACGTAAAATAAAAATAAAGTATTATCTTAAAAGTTGCATAATTAATCTAATCAACTATAGTGCCCTCTTAATTGTGTGGATGTGAGATCTTAAGAAGTGTCATCTGCTATAGATTATGACAAAGAAAGAAACAAACAAAAAACAAAGAGAGAAAGAGAGAAAAGGAAAGAAAAGTAAAACCACACAGATTAGGTTGAAATGAGATGACGGTAATTGGGTATCAAAAATGGCTTGTAAAAATAGCCACCTCCTATCCAGATGCACGAACAAATAGCAGTAATAGGGAGAACATTTATTTAAGATAATGGTGGTGGTAAGGATGATCACATAACACTTTTCTGAAGCCTTACGTCACTAGATCATCACAGCAATGCTGTAAGATTGAGACTATTAGCATTTTAGAGACGAGGAAAAGGAAAAAGGTGGTGGACTTAGAATTAGCAAGGGGCAGAGCCAGAAGTCAGCAAAGTAGTTCTGCGGTTTTTCTTTCGTGTATCCTGAAGCTAGGAGCCTTGCAATGCAAGGTCATCCTAAATGTTTGCTAGGCTTTTGAACCGTCTTTAATTGGCCCCTTTGTTTCAGGGCCCTAGTAGTTTCCTAATGACAGAGCCCAAATAATGACAAATCCTCACAATATTTGCAAATCCCACAAATCAGTACTTCAAAGGGAGGTAGAACCAGTTGCTTTGGGGATTTAAACAAAAGGAGAATGATTTCCTAAATCAATCAATCCTTTGCCATACTTTTCTTGCTTTAAACAACAATGGCAACAATGCTACTTAAAATTCTTTGTTTCAAGGTTTGGAAGAGACACTAGAGATAATCTTGTTCCCCGCCCTCACTTTACAGATGAGACAACTGAGGCCCAAAGAAAAGCATTAGCTGATTTGCTCGTGGTAATACAATAATATGAAAGGGACTAATTTTCCAAAAGTAGTTTTAAGTGGCATTCACCATTGTGTCTTTTAGTGATTTGTGATGCAGTTAATCTAGGTTCCTGAGGTGGCTGGTATAAAGTAGGCATTTTGGCACTTTTTGTTAATCTTCATCCTTTTGCTCAACTTTGGCTTTTGTCAAAGGCTCCAGAATTGTTACTTTTGTTACATGAGAGTAAACATTAGATTTTTATATAACTAGTCCTCCTTTCCTGTATCCCTCCTACCTTCATTATTATTATTTTTTTTAATTCTTATTTATTTGAGAGAGAAAGAGGGTGCAGTAAGGAGGGGCAGAGGCAGAAGGAGAAAAAGAATCTCAAGCAGACTCCCAGCTGAACACAGAGCCCAACCTGGGGCTCCATCTTCTGACCCTGATCATGATCTGAGCTGAAATCAAGAGTGGGTGGCTTAACGTACTGAGTTGCCCAGGTGCTTCTGCTATTCTTTGCTGAAGAATGAAGGCCTTTAACAAGCTTGCTTTTTTTCAGGAGGAATAGTTCTTTTCTTTCCTTCCTTTACTGTTTTTAGCAATGCTTCCTTTCTAGGACCAATAAAGAAATCATGGGTTAGGATGTTTAGTTAATAAATTTCTGACTTCTTTTCCTATAATCAACTCCCTAGTTCTAGAATTATTTACCCATCTTACACATTAAACTTTGTATTGAATTACATGTGTGTATATGTATGTATGTATGTATGTATGTATGTATATGTTTAATACACACACACACACACATATACATGCCACATTTCTCCTAGGCCTAGTGCCATCTGTGAGACATTATAAAGCCTAGATTTTAGATTCAAATGTTAGCTCTAACTCTTAGGGGGTAGGTAAATTTGCACAATTTACTTGCCTTCTTGACTCCCTTGTTTCTCCCTATGTGGTTAATAAATATATATATTTTTTCAAAGCTGTGTTTTGGAGGGCAGATATATATGATTGTGTAAAGAGTCTAGCACAATGCCTAGCATATAGTAAGTAATCAATAAATGCTGTTATTATTTTTGCTTGGCCTATATTAGGTCTTCAGTACATATTATAGTGTTATTATTATTATTCTAGGTCTCTGACCATTCAAGCTTTCTCTCATTACCATAGCAACAATGCTTTATAACTACCACCATGCAACTTCAGTCTTTAAATAGAAAAATAGGCAAGATGTAATATACTTGTGGGGATTATGCAAGATGATCCTCATACAACTGTCATATAAAGTGCTTAATAAATGTTAGATATCGTTATGGTGTTGTTTGCCAACATAACTGTTGTAGGAGGGCTGCCACGCATATTTTCCTTCTTTAGCTGCTTTAGCTTCTTAGATAGGCGAATCAGCTTAGCTCTTCATTTCTAAACGAAACATAAGACCACCAATTATTTGGGAATCTTAGGTCTGCCTATATTGTCCTCTGTTGCTTTGGCCAGATAATTTATCATCTGTAAGACTTAGTTTCTCAATCTTAAAGTATCCAAATGAGATCTTGAGTTTACCTTTCACAATTTCACACAGAAATTATTTTTTCTTGACTCTCTTATGTGAGTGAACGTCATAGGGCAATCACCATTCACCACAAAAGCACGGGACCACTACTTTGCCTTCGGAGTCTAATTTGAAATAATCCAATGAGATTTCTTATAAAAGAGACATATGCCAGTTGAAAGGCAAATACCAAACATCCTTGCTTTAGATACAGTTCTTAACTATGTATTTTCTCCATTTCCTAAGTTGGGAGTCTGGTACAACATCAAGATAAAGGGCAGTGTATACTTTAGTTAGACAGTGAGGATCTCAGTGTAAGCCATTTGTTTGGTTAATGTCATTATAAAATTTTTACATCAGCCTAGACCTTATTATATGTGGAACCACAGAGAGTCATAATCTGATGAGCCATAAAGCAATATAGTTTTGTCAAAAAATCTATTTATTGAGTAAAAGGCATTTACACTTGCTTTCTTTAATAGGTGGTGTATAGTGACATCTATTGGAGATTGTGTATAATGAATAGCATAGAGCTAAAATCAACATTCTATGGGTGTGGTAAGCTTTTAGTGTGGAGAAAATGCACTAAATGGAAACAGGAAAATATAAATTCAGTATTAACACTTATGGTGGATGTCTCCCTGAAGAATTAAAGATGATCCATATATATCCCGTAAAATAAATAGCTTCAAATGACTGGAAAAATTGAAGGGGAAGAGAGCAATTTCCATGGTAACCATATAAAGGGGAATTTTTAAAAGAAAGACTAAGGTGAAGAACAGAAATAAAAAGAGGTTGACCAGAAAGAAGAATATACCTGACAAGCAAATAAATAGGGCAGAAGCAGTTCCTGAGTTGAAATATTGTGTAAAATGCTCTTTAATTCTCTAAAACAATAATCTTAATAAAGCAATTGTGGATATTGCATATTATACCATAAAATTAAATTTCCCAGATAAAAGTATTGTAACACAGACATGGCCTGAAATAGCAGTAGCAACAGAGCATGGAGAAGAGAGTGGACTGCTGGGCAGGAGTGCAGTTCCGCATCCCAGGTCTGTTGTAACTTCTGTGGACCTTAGTGATTTCACCCACAAAATGAGAAGGAATGAAAAGACCATTTCAAAGGCCAAATCCAGCTTAAAATTCTTCCAAGCCCAACTTTAACATAGTGGGACCTCTTCTTTACTAATGATTCCATGATTGGTCGTTAACTGGATGTGCAACGTGGCACAACGCACTTAGCCTCTCTGTGCCAGCCTTCTCACTTATCATTGTAGGTGTTTGGCCTGGATGACCTCTAGATTGACATCTCTAAAATGTGATTCTTTTCAAACACTTTATCATATTCCCAAGCCTGTTGTGCCTGAGTGAATTCAAATCTACCTAGAGTAGAGGTAGAGTTCAGAGAATCCATGAAACCCAAGCATCTAGATATAAGGACTTCTTATATCAAACATGAATATACCTCCAAATATATTTATATGAGATGGAAAGGGATATTATGATTTTTTTTAAATGCATGCATCTATACCACTTCTATAGTTTGCTTGGTAACCAGGGGACAGCAGCAGAAAGTGTAGTGTGTCTCAGAAGGTCTTGTCTCCTCCCCAATTCTCCCCTCAGTTGGGTTTCGAGCTTGGTACAGTGGCACTAGAGGGAAAAAATAGGTCTAAATATCTGAGTGCCATTCTCTAGATCTTCCCAAAGCCTTTATAGTTTAAGCTGAGACTCATTCTGGGGTTGCCTATTGATTATGAAATACAACTAAATACGCATTTCCTATACCTGTTCTGAAGAGAGGCACTTTAGTATAGCAAATCATACTATCTACATTCAAATTTTACTATACCCATTCCAAAAAAAGCTAGCTACAGGTTACTAGAATTTCTTCAAAATCAACAAAGGAGAAATGCTTTCCTGATGTTTTGACTTGAGGCCAAGCTTAAAATTCTCTTGGTAGTAAATTAAAGACCAATTTTATTGGGCACATATTATGTGCCAAAAATGATGTTAAAACTTCAGGCACAGTGTCTCATTTAATCTTTATAATTGAATGAAGGTCTTTCAACCTTTTATAATGAAGAAAAATAGGATTTGAAAGTTTAACATATCAAGCTTAACACTGATTTGCAGTGTAATGAATTCACATTCGTTCCGCCTCTCTCTCTCTGTCTACATATACGTGTGTGTATGTGTGTGTGTGGTGCACACACACACATACACACACACACAGGTCCACTTTTTGGTTTCTAGCATTGTTGTAGGTTTAAGCTTTCTTACTTATATTATGAGGTAATAGTCAGTGATATGTTTAGTTTCTATATAAGAAGGCCTAAGGCAAATTTAGGGCTAACAAATAGCTTTATTTTCTATTTCTAGTGTTGGTTTGCCATGGGAAATAAAACAGAATGCAGAAAGCCTTATACAAGGTTAAGAAATATCAATTGCTATTGATGGAGATGAATGGGGAGTTGAAGCACACTTAATTAAACTTAATACATTATTTTAAGTAACTATGTGTTAGAAATTTTATTTCAAAATATCTTTTCAATTTTTCCTTCTTTATTATAGAAGATTTTCAACATATTAAAGAATAAAACAGTAAAATGAGACCCAACTAACATGAACCTATGGATAATCTTGCCTCAACCACAACCCATCCACTTGCCTCCCCCAAATTATTTTCAAGGAAATCCTTATCATCACATAATTTCATTTCTATATGTTTTAGAATGTGTCACTAAAGTGTAAGGAATTTCAGGGTGCCTGGGTGGCTCAGTCAGCTAAGTGGCCAACTCTTGATTTCAGCTCAGGTCATGATCTCTGGGTTGTGAGACAGATCCCCACATTGGGCTCCCTGCTCAGTGGGGAGTCTGCTTAAGATTCTTTCTCTCCTCCCTCTTCCTCTCCCCCCACTAGCATTCCCCCTCTCTCTCAAATAAATAAATAAATCTTTTAAAACAGTAAGGCATTTTATGTAATGTACATTAATACATTTATCACACATCTCCAAACAATAATTTCTTACTAGCAAATATTCAATGTCTTTTGAAATGCAATTGAATTTAGAAAATTTTCTTAGCAAACAAGACATAGAAAGGAACTATTTTAATCAGATAAAGAAAGTCTCTTAAAAAGCTACAGCACATATCATAATTAATGTTAAATCATTGACAGGTTTCTCTAGAGATCAAAAACAAAACATGGATGCATGCTATCACTACTTGCAGAAAACATAGTACTAAATCTTAGCAATATAAAGGAATCAATAACAAAAAGACATTATTTTTTTTAAGATTTTATTTATTTATTTGACAGAGAGAGAGAGAGATCACAACACAAGTAGGCAGAGAGGCAGGCAGAGAGAAGGGGGGAAGGAGGCTCCCCGCTAAGCAGAGAGCCCGATATGGGGCTTGATCTCAGGACCCTGAGATCATGACCCGAGCCAAAGGCAGCGGCTTAACCCATTGAGCCACCCAGGTGCCCAGACATTCACTTTCAAAGCAAGAAATTAAGCTATCAGTTTTATAATGGCATGATTGTGTATGTAGAAAATACAGATTCTTAAGCAAGGTAGGTAGATGTAGCAAGGTTGATGGGTACAAGGTAAATACACAAAAATTAATTGCATTTTTAAATACCAGGAATAAAGAGATGTAAAAATGAAAAAAATTTAATAACATAAAAAACATGGAGTACTGAGAAAAAATTCAATCAATGCATGTAAGACTTCTACATCAAAAACTATAAATATTATTGAAAAAAATAAAGAAGTCCCATATAAATGGAGAGATATGTAATGTTCATGGATTGGAACTTTCAATATTTCAAAAACTAATTCTTTTCAACATGATTTCCAATAAAAAACTAATATCTATAGCCTTATATATCTAGTTGTTTAATCTTTGAAGCACACACAAATACTGACAAAAATAGATTTATACTAAATATCTAATTTGAAAGAATCATGGAGGTTCACAAACACAATATAAGGTAAGGCCTGATTATTTCACTAATAAAAATACAATGAAACACTCTCAGATTTGGACAGTTGACTGGACAGCAAAAAGTAAAAGAAAACCAAAGGTACCACTCCCTGGGCCCTTGCCCAACACACTGAAAAGGACAATACTGAAACAAAAAGAGCTGAATGATCACACTGCAAGTTGTAGAATATCCTGATGCTAAGAAGCCAAGTCTAGACTGCTGCTAAGTGGTTTTATATCCTGCACCTCTATATTGAGGAGAATTGCCAGAAAGCCTCATAACTCATCTGACCCCAGAGGTGATGAAAAACTGTCATAACAGCCTTCCAGAGGAGATAAAGAGATGAGTGAGCAATGGCCTCATAGAAGATCCTTAAAGGCCTCCCACACTCTCATATTCCCAGAAGATCAAAAGGCTCAAATAAGCTGCAGTTTAAGCCTTTGCTTTTAAGAATATATGCAAGGTTAGCTAGGTAGTGTGGATGAGCCATTCCCCTCAAACTAGGTTCTTTGTGAAAAATATAGTAAGCAAAGAAGATTCAGATGATAAACTTATTAAAATATGCTCCATACCATACGTCACCAGGAAAATGCCGATTAAAACACAGTGAGATACCACTAAACAACTATTGGAATGGCCAAAATTCAGAACACTGATAATATCAAATGTTGGCAAGGATGTGGAGTAACAGGAACACTCCTTTATTGCTGGTGGGAATATAAAATGGTATAAACACTTTAAAAGACAGTTTGGGGGTTTTGTTTGTTTGTTTGTTTTAAACAAAACTAAACATACTCTTACCATGCACTCCAACAACTGCATTCTTTGGTATTTATTCAAAGGAATTAAAAGTTTATGTTCACATAAAACCTGCTGTTTACAGCAGCTTTATTTTTAATCACCAAATTTTGGAAGCAACCTAGATGTCCCTCAGTAGACGAATGGATTAACAAACTGGTACATTCAGACATTGAATTATTATCCAGTAATGAAATGAAATGAACTCTCAAGCCTTGAAAAGATATGGAGAATTGTTAAATGCATTCTACTAAATGAAAGAAGCCAATCTGAGAAGTCTACCAACTATATAATTCCAACTATATGATATCTTGGAAGAGGTAAAACTATGGAGACACTAAAAAGGTCAGTCAAAACCAGGGGTAGGGAGAAAAGGAAGAAAAGAATAGACAGAGCACAAAAAGTGTTTAGGGTAGTAAAAATACTCTATGATAATATAATTATGGATAGAGGTCATTGTACATTTGTCCAAAGTCTTAGAATGTAAAGCACCAAGAATCAACTCCAAGGTAAACTATGCTTTGGGTGATTATGATATATTGATATGTTTATCCTTGGTAAAATGTAGCATTCAGGGGGGGCCTGGGTAGCTCAGTGGTTTAAAGCCTCTGTCTCTGCCTTCAGCTCAGGTCATGATCCTGGAATTGGGCCCCACATCAGGCTCTCTGCTCAATGGGGAGCCTGCTTCCCCTTCTCTCTCTCTTTGCCTACTTGTGATCTCTATCTGCCAAACAAATAAAAAAATCTTAAAAAAAAATGTAGCATTCAGGCAAGTAAAATATTGATAACAGGGGCAGCTATGCATACGTGGGGTGAAGGGTATATGAGAAATCGCTATGCTTTCTTCTCAATTTAGTTGTAACTCTAAAATTGCTCTAAAAACATATTCTTAAAAAATAAAGAATGGAAGTTAAAAAAACAATAAAAATAAAAAGCAACACAAAATACCATGTGTTTAGAAACTTAAAAAAATAAAAATAGAAACTTAAAAATAAATAAATATGGAGATGAGGAAGAAGATGTTGGGAAAATAATTACAGCTCAAGGCCAAATTTCTGGATCAGAATTAACATAGTAGTTTAATATCTATATATCTATATAGATATATAGATATAGATAGATATATAGATCTATAGAAATCATTATATATAGATATATAGATAGATAGATAGGTATACAGCTATATAGCTATCTATATACCTATCTATCTATATAGATATTAAACTACTATGTTAATTCTGATCCAGAAATTTGGCCTTGAGCTGTAATTATTTCCCCAACATCTTCTTCCTCTATATATCTATATCGATATATCGATATATTGATATCAGAAAATAAGAAAAAAATAAAAACATGGGTTAACTAAGTCAGGAAGATTGAAAAGAAGAAAGAAAATAAATAAAAAGCAATAAAAAAGAAGGAAATATTAGTAGATGTAACCATCTGTATCCACATCATGTTTAAAATGACTTCTTACTGATTTCTCCAACACAAATCTGTTATCATATGGATAAATCCCCATGTTAATCTATAAGAAATCTAATTTATGTCATTTATTAGCCATTTACTTAATCATTCAATTCCCGTATTCTTATATAATAGTATCAAAATTCTTAACTTATATCCTGTGGGAAAATAACTTTATCAATTAGACAACAGTACTAATGTGAAGTACTTTTACCTTTAGTCTTGTCAGCTTCATTCATATCTATGAATTTATACCTATGTATTTAAAGATATGCGTGTATCCACAAGTTAGTATGCAAACATGTAATTCTTTGCTCCACCAGCTGAAAAGCCTAAATTTAATTATATACCAGTAGCAACAAGCACACCAAGTGCCCAGATTTTGGTTTCTAACACCATTCTCCAATAAATGGAATGAGAGCTCCTTAGGGGAAATAGCTAAATCTAAGGCAGGGCTAGAAAATACACAGGGCTAACCTGGAACATCTCATTGCGGCAGAAAGTCAAAAAATGCTTAAGAAAACAAATGAGCAACCTCTCTCACATTGATAGGGCTGAATCAAATGGGCATAGAAGCCAAATAAAAGAGTTCCCAATGGGAAAGCTGAGACAATTCAAGCAACAAAATAAATAAACCAGATGATAACCAAAAAAATCAATACTAATGAGTCCACATTGATATAAATAAATGATTGAATAAATGAGGCACACAAGTCAGAGCTAACTGTGAAGAATAATTCCAAATAAATTCCGTAGGTGCTCCACACTAAAGGAAGTGGAGCATAACTCCCCACTTCTTAAGTGTAGGCTGCACATAGTAACTTCCTTCCCCAGAGTACCGTCAGGAGCAGGGGGAGGAGAATAATTTCACCATGGAGAAACCTGACAAACAGGACTTCAGACAGGTGATCAAGGTCAATATCAACAGTTATAAATCATGTTGATAGTATGTTCCCTGGATATGATGTGATGAAAGTGGCACTTAACCTTAGTGATCTTCCCCCTCCCACAGAAACTCAAGACCCGAGGACAATCATGAGCAAAGTATCAGACAAATTCTAACACAGAGGATCCTATAATATACCTTATCAGTACTCAAAACTGTCAAGGTCATAAAAAACAAGGAAATTTGGTGATGTGGCATCCTGCAACAGAAATAGAACATTAAGGAAAACCAGAGGGACTCAAACTGGGAGAGTTAGTTAATAACTTTTAAAAGGACGGACATGACAAGAAAAAAAAAAAACAAACTTGCTGAAAAGAGGTTTTTCATAGACCCAAATAATAGTACACCATATATTTTTCCCCAAAATATAATGTATCCTATCCTTGTGAATCTGGGTTTGGAATTTATAATGCTTCACTAGACTTAAGCAAAGTTCTAAGATATTTTAGGGAACAAAAGCACCCTAGAAATACATTTTTTTTCAGTCAGTACAGTGAGGCAACACCCAATAAAAGCACAAAAATGAAATGAAGTCTGGTTGCTACCAAGCAATAGAAAGTTAGGTGTCTGTTAGTTCTAACTGTTCTTGGCTCTAACCGTACTTACTGATCTTACTGGTAAGAAGATGAATATTCCTACACAGGCTTACGAGGCAAAACAATCCCCTGAAATGAAATCCAGCACCCACTAAAATTATAGAGAAAATTCAGAGTTTTATCATCAGAGCTGTGGATTTTTTTTTTTTTTTTTTGCTTTTTCAAATCTAGGATTTACTGTACTTGATGTACAGAAAATACACAAAAAATGTCAGTAGCTCAAAGGGTCCTGCCTCTTCCAAGATATACTCCCAGAGAAAACTGCAGCTAAGAGAGACCTGTCACCAGGCAGAACTTGGAGCAGCCAGATTTGCAGACCAAGGAATTCACTATCATTTGAGTCGGTGACTGGATAAGTGGATGCACCTAAAAATGTGCTGATCCTATCCTATGTCTTAAAATTCCTATGTTCTATAATTTTTCTAAAGATTTTATTTATTTATTTGACAGAGAGAGAGATCACAAATAAGCAGAGAGGCAGGCAGAGGGGGAGAGGGAAGCAGGCCCACTGCTGAGCAGAGAGCCGTATGTGGGGCTCTATCCGAGGACCCCAAGACAATGACCTGAGCTGAAGGCAGAGGCTTAACCCACTGACCCACCCAGGCACCCCCCAAATTTCTATGTTCTAGTGTGTAGAATTGTTTCTAGTCCCATTATCAACATTCATTTTTTTAAGTCTCTTTTTTTATTCTCCTTTTGTAAATAATAATTCTTATTGCAGTTTACTTGTTTTGGAGTGATTGAATTTTATAATGCTAAGCAAAGTAAGTCAATCAGAGAAAGACAATTATCATATGATCTCTCTGATAGGAGGAATTTGAGAGGCAGGGTGGGGTGTCATGGAGGGTAGGGAGGGAGAAAATGAAACAAGATGGGAGTGGGGAGGGAGACAAACCATAAGAGACTCTAAATCTCAGGAAACAAACTGAGGGTTGCTGGGGCTGGGTGGGAGGGGAGGGATAGAGTGGCTGGGTGATGGACATTGGGGAGGGTATGTGCTACGGTGAGTGCTGTGAATTGTGTAAGACTGATGATTCACAGACCTGTACCCCTGAAGCAAATAATACATTATGTGCTAATAAAAATTTAAAAAAACACACACACACAGAGTTTACTAGTAAGGCTTTTTCATGAATCCATTCAAAATGTATAGTAATAATAATAATAATAATAATAAAATTAAAAACCTGGAAGAGGAATGGATGTAACCTTAAGACTGTAGACTCAGAGAAATGTGTCTTTATTTCTCAAATCTTTGGGTGGTATCTTTGAGATAAATACTTTTGAAGCTTTTTTTTTTTTTTTAAGATTTTATTTATTTATTTGACAGAGAGAGATCACAAGTAGGCAGAGAGGCAGGCAGAGAGAGAGGAAGGGAAGCAGGCTTCCTGCTGAGCAGCGAGCCCGATGCGGGACTCGATCCCAGGACTCTGGGATCATGACCTGAGCCGAAGGCAGCGGCTTAACCCACTGAGCCACCCAGGCGCCCTGAAGCTGTTTTTATATAGAGTTGTATTATATCTTAAGTAGACATATATTTGGAACCTTCTAAACGTGGACAGGTGATTATTTATGCCAGGCCAAAAAAATGGATTAAAATATATTAGAAATTCCAAATATATCACCATTGATCAGCTATGATATGGGACTTGAGTGTTGGTATTTAGAATGACCTTCCTAAAACTGAGTAGGAGGGGGGATCTTTGCAGAGGTCATGTGAGCATAGACAGAATGCATCCCCGAGCACTATTGTCAGAATCTCCTTACTTTCTTCCTGTCCAGTTTATAGTGCTCTAAAGAACTTTTTTCTGTTCAGATTAATTAACTTCCTTTTTCCTCTTCAAGCTCTTGTCAATGTTATCTGTTACGCTATATCTAACATTTTTGCAAATACAGAAACTACAAAGATCACATGTTCTGGTAAATGCTTGAGAGAAGTCCAAGTTAAATAATTTTATTCTTTTTGTAAAGGCAATTAATGAAATGAGTAATCAATAGCCACTTAATATGTGTTCCCTGAAGGAAAAGCTCACATACTTCATTTTGAAAATTAGAAAAGAGTCTTTTTCAAACCACATGAGATGTTTTATAAATAAAATGTAAAGATGATTCGGCCTTTGAAACACTCTGGTGAAACACTTCAAAATAGTAACAGAGTATATCAATTCAAAATGCACTGTCGAGGGGCACCTGGGTGGCTCAGTGGGTTAAGCCGCTGCCTTCGGCTCAGGTCATGATCCCAGGTCCTGGGATAGAGCCCCGCATCGGGCTCTCTGCTCAGCGGGGAGCCTGCTTCCTCCTCTCTCTCTGCCTGCCTCTCTGCTCACTTATGATTTCTCTCTGTCAAATAAATAAATAAAATCTTTAAAAAAAATGTGCTGTCGATTGAAGTAGTGAAGAATAAAGACTAGAATTTGAGTCCTGGAGTAAAGGCTGCTATTCCTTTATTTCTTTCTTCTGCTGGTATTCCCATTTTGTGTATTGAGGGGTCCGTGGACTAAAGGATGAGACCGATACAAAGCGAAGGTAAAGCAAAGCTTTATTTCGCACCAAGCATCGAGAACCAAACCGACCGGCGGAGGCCACCTCTTACAGAGAAGGCAGCCCCTCCCTGCCTTACAGACTAACTTTTATAGAGCAAAGGCCATGTGGTTGGGCCTGGCCACACACAGGTGGCCAAGGAGATTCTAACACATAGAGAAAGCTGCACAGTCATGCTAGGTCACACACGGGTGGCCATTTGAATTACAATTCACCCTATAGTAGCTATTTGAACAAGCTTATCACCTTGGTCAGAATTGGCGCCCAAAACATGTCCAAAGGCCGGGCCCATATTCTTTGGTAGTCGGAGAGATAGTATATGCGCTTTACTGATTGGATGTCTCCACCTGGCCTGACTCGTCCTTGCATTCTGGGCTCTGTTACCTCTCCCTGACCTGACACGTCCTGGTATATGGACTCTTTTATCAGGGGCTGGTTGGCCATATTTTACCGGTTTCCCAGACCCGTTTCTAAGTGAGTTCCTCTGGGAGGCAGGGTCAATCTAAGTTCACTGCATAAAATGGCTGTTCTACCGAGGTGGGGCTGCTCTGGCTAAGTAGGCCCTTACTTACACCTTTTGCAGTCATCCCACAGTTTGGAGATATTCTGCTCTGAAGTTTTCATTCTACTTTGCTCTTAACTTTTCCAGTTGAGGGCTCTATTGACATATCCTCAAGCTCAGAGATTCTTTCCTCAGCCATGTCCAATCTAGTAATGAGCCTGTCAAAATGGTCTTTTTGATCTCTATCATCTTCTCTTTCTTTCTTAGAATGTTTATCTTTCTGCTTCCATTGCTCATCTGTTCTTTCAAGTTGTCTGCTTATTCCATTAGAGAGCTTCGCGTGTTAATCATACTTCTTTTAAATGTGTGGGCTGGTAGTTTCAACCTGTTCGCTGTGCTTGATTCTGATGCTTTCTCTGCCTCTTCAAACTGTTTTTTGCCTTGCGGCAAACAGACTTTAAGTGATGTAGTGGTAAACTGTGGGGGGGTGGCGGGAGCATTCTATAGTTTTCTGATGAGGTCTCAGACTTTCAGAGAGCATGTGCCCATGGGCTGTGAACTTCACAATTGCTTCTCTGCTCATTTCATCCCCTGAGGTAGTACAGAATGGCTAGAGGGTGCTGCAGTTCTATTTTTACTCCTCCGGGTCTTGTCGGTTCTAATAAAACCCCAATAGGTTAAGCTCTGATAAAACAGTTTCTCTTGAGGGCAGGACAGAGTCCTGCTGTTAGGTAGAAAAAGGGCCTCTCATCTATTCTAAAGTGGTTGCTTCTTCCCTCCCCATGCTAGAAGCCCAAGGAGATTTTTCTCTGATCTCACAGGTTCTCGCAGTGAAATCTGTTAGAGTTCCAGGAGTTAAAATTCATAAAAATGTGGCTGGATCCCTCTGACTGGTTCCCTCTGGAGTTATTTTACCTTTTTTTCCCCCTCTCAGGCTTGTTTACACTGAACCCACAACAATTCATCAGTTACAGTTCTGGCTTCCTAGGAAAGTGCCTGCTGCTAGGTTTCTACTCCAGTATGTTGTGATTCCTTGTCTCTGCTTATCTGTCTCTCTAATGGGGGGGGCAGTATTTGCCCTGTGGCCTCACTTCTCTGATAGATCTAAGAAGAATTGTTGATTTTTCAGTTTGTTCAGCTTTTTACTTCTTAGGATGGAGTGGTGACTTCCACGCTCCTTACATGCCAGACTGGAATCCAGAAGTCCTAAATCAATAAACTTTTATTCTTTTCTTATATCTGATTGTGTAATAGGATTTTACTAGTCTCATAAAATTAGTTGGCAATCTCAGCATCCTTTGTCCCCCTTTCGTTTGCTGGAACAAAACTGTAAGCAGGAATTATTCATTCTTTAATATTTCGTAAAATTCACCTGCAAAACTAGGTGGGCTGGGGAATCTTATGACTCTTTTAAATATTGCTTCCAGTTATATTTCTACATAAATCAATTAAATTATTTGAGTTTTTAAGTTCTCTGCATTCAGCCACAATTAATCTTTTTTAGTACCTCAAAAAATTAAAAAAAAAAAAAAGGCCTGGGTTTTTTACATGCTATTTCTCTTTTTGAAGTACTTTTCCTTCCATATGTTTTGCCAAGTAACTTCTATTATCCTTTAGTTTTATTTGTTACTTTTGTCTGTAATCAATAGCTCTTATCAGATAGTTGTGATCCTAAGTTATAAAGAACCATGTCTTCCAGAAAGCCTCCTTGATCTAGGTAAGATTACGTGTATATGCTATCTGAGCACATAGAATCCCGCATTTCCCTTCTCTATTCCTCACCAGACAATAACACCATCCCCTGTAGACTCATCAGTAAATCCCACTAGTCCATATCTCTGTGAAGGTGAGAGATTGACTCCTTTACTTTATTCCTGATTCCTTAGTGATTGACATATATTGTCTTAAAACATTTGTTAAATAAAATAATGATTCTATAACACTATAATTAGGTTAGGTGTCAAGGAGGAAGTTATTGACTTTATCCACACCTTTGTCTTGATATTGACATTGTGGAGAGATTTTAATTGGTCAGTGTACACTCTAAAACAGATAACCACTACCATCTGGTGGCAATTATATGAATTACAGCCCATAGTCTCAATCTAGAGTGGATGTTTTCTTTTAAGCTAGTAGCTTTCACTTCAGGCTGGGAAATCAGATGAGTGGGGTAGTGAGTAGCAAATAATGTGTTTATCAAAATACTAAGGAGGTCATTTAACACATTATTTTTAAAAACATTATGGGTGTATTCAGTGTCAAATCTATAATTATATATGTTACTCACAATCTCAAAGCTCCACTATTCCTTGTAGTTATCTTGTAGTTGAATATACATTTATTATTGTTATATTTCTTCACTGAATTTTTTGTCATTATGAAATATCCTTTATTTCTAGCAATTCTTCTTGCCTTAGTTTCTACATCAATATTAATATAACTGTACCACTTCCTTTTGATGTTACTTTTCCCATATTTTCACTTTTAAGTGACCGGTGTCCATATATGTAAAGTTTGCAGCTATCACTCCCTCTGCTCCACTTGCTCTGGTTTATATATAGGTAGCCCTCTAGAGCTTGCCACACTATCTTCTCCAAGGACCCTCAAGACCATTACTTTTTCTCTTGCCTTCAACAGTGGGTGACATCACACCATTCTGATTTGGTCCTAAACTGTACCTAATAAGAATGGGTATTCCTTGGGCAAATAGAGGACTTCTTTGTTCTGCCTGTGTGCCTTTCTGATCCTTTCTGCTTGTGGCCTTGTGGGAAAGGCACTGAACAAGACCACACACTAGAAATGTAGTGATTATAGCCTAATAT
Source organism: Lutra lutra (assembly GCF_902655055.1). Lineage (NCBI taxonomy): Eukaryota > Metazoa > Chordata > Mammalia > Carnivora > Mustelidae > Lutra > Lutra lutra. Next base: position 60,846,611 of record NC_062280.1, on the reverse strand, counting down.
GTCACAGAGAAGACATAGGTGAAGATGTATATCTTGTGCTATGAAACCCCAAATAGGAAATTTAACATGACCAACAAATAAATAACTGTTCACATTTTTCTACACATACTGGAAGTTCATCAGTGATACACAGTTTCAGCTTTTAGAGAGTAATTAAAAGCTAGTATTCATGGCTGCATAATGGATGATGTAGCATCCTAGGTAACCATGTACCCAGCATTAAGTTAATGGTATTAAGACCCTACAAAGGAAAGATCTATGCTGTTTTGGTACGAACACATTCTACATACCCACAGCACAGCACTGTGATTATTAATAATGTTGTCCCACTTTTCTAAATATTGGAAATATGAAACTAGCCAGGAATAGCTATTTGTCAAAAAACAATACACACAAAACCATTCATGAACCTGAATGGAAAGAGACTGTGCTAGGACACTGCAAGGAATCATGATGTGTACCAATAAATATACAACAAATACCCAAAAAAAGGTAAGAACTTCTTTTCTGTACACTGTTAAAAAATCTTTATTATAGATGAATATACTTCATATAGACTCAAGAATATGGTAATGCATTTTAAAATCATGATATAGAAAGTGCCCTGCATAAAATAATCGCCTGAAGCCTTGCTCACCCCAGAGGTGAGCCCTGGAAGTAATTCTGTTTGCAAGCACCTTTAATAAGATAGAAGATGACTGCTTTAGGAGTGGGGCCACAGAGGGGGAAATACCCCTAACTGATCAAAATATAATTAAACAGAACAATCTGAAGACTTCTTTATCATGAAAGAAGCAAGGAATGCACTCACTGATGATGTTCCATATATTAATGGAAAGCACCAATTCAAATTTTGCCAAAGAATAGCTTGAACACAGACCTTGATTTCCATACTCTACTAAGTTTTTTTCTAAGATAATGCAATATGAAATTCTAGAAAAGGCAAAACTATGGGAATGGAAAAAGACTTAGAAACTTTAATGCCAGTCTGCCCTATTTAAAGCAAATATTTGGGGATTTTTAAAAAAGATTTTATATATTTATTTGATAGAGAGAGATCACAAGTAGGCAGAGAGGCAGGAAGAGAGAGAGGGGGAAGCAGGCTCCCTGCTGAGCAGAGAGCCCGATGTGGGGCTCCATCCCAGGACCCTGAGACCATGACCCGAGCCGAAGGCAGAGGCTTTAACCCACTGAGCCACCAGGCACCCCTCGGGGATTTTTTTTAATAAGATGATGAATGAAACAGCAGAGGTTTCAAAATAGGCAATGCCAAGAGAGGGGAAATTTTGTGGGCATTATAATCTCTCTCTCCTTCTTTCTCTTTATTTGTCATAGCTACCTACCTATCATCTAAACTGACTATGCTTTTGAAATAGAAGCTTTATGGACTCTTTATTCAAAAAAATTATATAGAAAAATGTTTACAGAAGCCTAAAATAGAAATTTTAAATTTTCTCAGCAAAACAAGAGTTGGTGTGAACACTGAAATTGATACCACTTATATAATGTTGAGTGATAAAAAGGAATCAGGTTTATTATTTTATGTAAACAAGATATTGTTTAAATAAGAAAGGTGAGACTATTCATTTTTGTAAAAAGCAAAAAATTCTGTATATCTGCAAATGTATGTACATAATTTTGTATGGGCAGGGTGAGAGGGGATGTAAAGGTTGTTAACAACGGCTTGATTATGAATGTATGAAGGAAGAAAATAATCAGGGAGAAATCATTAATTTTTTTATACTGTCTTACATTATTTCACTCATCACAGTGTTCACATAACATGTTTACTTAAATAATTATTACTTTTAATAGGGAAACTACTAATTAATGGCTATTTATTAGTGCAAAAAAAATTCCAGTCTTTGGTTGAGCACCTACTATCTTTAAGACATTGTGCTGAAGTGAAGGTATTAGGACACACATAAAATCTGTTCACAAGAAACTATCAATCATTTATCCACTTCTCTTAATGAGAGACTAAGTTCTTGCATAGCAATCATTTGGACATTTGGATAGTTATAAATGTCAGAATAAAAGGGACATGCAGAAAGGTGAGCCCAATATTTAGTGCAAGCCACACCCCCCCAAGGTATTTGTCTCAATTAACATGCACTATCTAATGGGCTAAAAAGATGGAAAGAAAATGGTACCTTAGAGACCGAGAAATTGGGCAAAGCTTCTGGTCATTTCATTTGGTGATGGGACACAATTGTGTTTCAAAGCAACCAAGAAGGAGAATGTTGAGTAAACGCTTTAGTCTTTCCGTTGGAGTCCTTGAAAAGCTACAACCTATGAGTATGGGTGAAGGGAAATAGACCATCTTTCACAAATAACAACATCTAGGTAATAATAAGCTTAAAGTTGTTTACCCCTAACCTAGCCTGTCAGAAGTAAAATAAATCTTCTTTGGAAGAGTGCAACAACATCTATAGCATGAAAATACCATTTCCATATGCAATATTTGGCCTTAAATCAAAATTACTAGGCATAAGAAAAGACAAATTACATTAAGAAGATCAAGAGAAAAAAAAAAAGAAACAGACCTAGAGAAGAGTTATATTTGATTAATCATGAATTTGTATCACAATTTGGAATATATCAGTAGAATATTAGCAACTAAAAAGATCAAATAGAAACATAAATTGATCTTATCAAAATACAGTAACCAATTAAGAAACTAAAATATGGATTTAACAGCTAAAGAAAAGATTTCTTTCAGTTACAGAATTTATTCAGGTTTAATAAATATTCCAAATGCTGGGGGAATAAAGGAAGCCTCAAAAAACTCAAGGGACTGAACTGACAGACAGTATATTCTTGTAAAGCAGAAATTAAACTAAAGTAAATAATAAAGACAACTAGAAAAACTCTAAATAATTAGAAATTATAGAATACACCACTCCATATATCATGAGTCAAAAAGAAATAACAAAGCCCGTGAGGAAATATTTTGAATTGAATGGCTATGTCTATTTTGAACATCCAAAAATACTTATGAAATGTAGCTACAGTCTCCTGAAGGAGAAAAGCTATAACCATGCTTTCAGCGTAAGTCATAGCCTTAAAGGCATATATTAGAAAAGAAGACTGAAAATCCAGTGATTTCAATATCTACCTCAAGAAGTCAGAAAAAATAAACCAAAGAAAGAAGAATAAAATAATAAAGAACTGAAATTAATACAATAGACTAAAAACATAGAATAGAAAAACCTCAAAAACCTCAAGATGAAAAATTTGTTTGAAAAAAGTAATAAAGGTGTTAAAACTCTACAGTGGTTATTGAGGAAAAAAGACAGAAGATACATAAGACCAACATCACAAATAAGATAGAAGTATAGCTCATACAGACATTAAAACATTAAAGCATGATTTTATGAACAGGTTATGATAATACCTGATAATATATTTCAAAGTATTGATGAAAAGGATAAATTCTTTAAGAAATACAAATGATCAAAACTGCCAAAAGAGGGAAGAGAACATCTGAAAAGTCCTATATCTGTTGAAGAAATGCAGTCTATAATTAGCATTTTTCAACTAAGAAAACTCTAAATAGAGAAAGCTTTAATGGAGAATTATTTCTAATATATATTTTTTAAATTTATTTATTTGACAGCAAGAGATCACAAGTAGGCAGAGAGGCAGGCAGAGAGAGAGGAAGGGAAGCAGGCTCCCTGCTAAGCAGAGAGCCCTACGAGGGGCTTGATCCCAGGACCCTGGGATCAAGACCCGAGCCGAAGGCAGAGGCTTTAACCCACTGAGCCACCCAGGTGCTCTGAATTATTTCTAATATTTAAAGAGAAGACAACATAAATGTGGGTCAAATTATTCTAGAAAATTTTAAAAATGAGGGGACTCCTCCCAGTTCATTTTATGAGGACATGAAATTTGATATAGACATCTAAGATAGGTTTAATTAAAAAATAAATTTTTAAATTAATTTTCCTAGACATAGGTGAAAATTTACTAAACAAATAATAGCAAGCCAAGTCAAACACAATGACAGAATTATAACATGACTAATTGGGCTTTTTTCAAAGGTTAAAAATTATTCAAGAGTTTGAAAAATAAATAATGTCATTCACCTCATCAACAGAACAAAGGAAAATAGCATACGATCTTCTTTAAGAGAACCTATAATATGATAAGCAAAATAAATAAAAGTTATGAGAATTAAAAAGGAAAAAAAATATTTACTTGTTGGAGGCATGGTTATATATCTAAAATTTTTAAAATAAATGTATATAGGAGCAAACCACGTGTCCATCAATTGATGAATGGATAAACAAATTCATGTGAAAAATACATACAATGGAATATTTTCAGCCTGAAAAGGAAAGAAATTCTGACACTTGCTACAACATGGATGAACCTTGAAAACATTATACTAGGCAAAATAAGCCATTCACAAAAAGACAAATACAATATGATTCCAATTATATGAGGTACCTAAAGTAGTCAAATTCATGGAGAATGTGCAATGGTAGTAGCCAAGGGCTAGGGGAAGGATAAATAAGGAGTTGTATAGAGTTTTCATTTTGAAAGATGAGGAGTTCTGGAGACTGGTTGCACAACAGTGTGAAGGTACTTTTTAGTACTAAACTATACTAAACTGTATACTTAAAAAAGATTATAAATTATATATTGTATTTTACTACAGTAAAAATTAAATGACAGTTAAACTATTAGAATTGTAAGTGAATTTAATAAGTTCACTTTAATTGCTATGTACCACCACTACTATACACACAAAAAGCAAATACCTAATCTAACAAATGGTATACAATACCTCTACATGAAAACTTTTAAAACATTAGTATAGTAGGTTTAAAAGAATCTAATCAGTGGGATATACACTATGTTTTTGTACCAGAGGTTCAATAATGTAAATATATTTATTTTTTCCCAAATATATTCTTGGAGTTAATAAAATCCTAAGCAAAATCCTAACAGCCTTTTTGTGTGTATGAGAGTATGGTATTGACAAAGGGATAGACAACTTACACAAAATGTAACAATAGAATCCAGAAACAGATTCACGTGTATATGAAAACTTGAGTTACGGTAAAGCACTGCATACTAGTTTAGAAAAGAATGACTTCTCAATACATGGTGTTTAATATATCCACAAATAAGTGTATTTTGATTGACATCTTATGTAATATTTATAATTAAATTCAAGGATGCCAGATGGATTAAAGGCTTTAATATAAAGTAATAAAGCCTTTAGAATATTATATAGAAACATATCTTTATGAACTTCTGCTAGGTTAATTTTAAAAATGCAACACAAAAAGTAATAATCATTAAAACTACAAATTTCTAGTCAACTAAACATAGTATTAAAAGATTTAAAAAGGATAAGGATATTATGTGTTTTTTACCCCAGTTTAAAAAAAATAGAGTAAAAAGACAACCCGGAGAGTGGGAAAATCTATAACTGGCAAAGGCCTCATTGAAAAATATATAAAGAACACTTAGAAATCCGTAACAAAAATACATAAAGCCAATATGAAACTGCGCAATAGACTTGCACAGGCACTGTGAAGAAAAAAAATACAAGTAGCCAGAAAATGTATAATGACTTGTTCAATTTTGTTATCCATGAGGAAAATATAAGTTAAATCTGTAATGAGATACCAAACATACATGAAAATGACTGAAATTAAAAACACTGGGAATTCTAAATGTTGATGAAGATTCAGAGCAATTGAAGAATCCAAAGCCAAAAATACATTCAATATGATTCCATTATATAAAGTTCATAAAAATGCAAAACTAAATTTGAGGTTAGGTATTAGAATAATGGTTGAATTTGGCAACATGGGTCGGAGCAATGATTTGGACATGAAGTAGGATTACAGAGTCTTGGTGCTATTCTAATTCTTGCTATACAGCTTGCTTAAATCATCGTCAATTTGGTGCTTATTCTTCAAGCCATACAAATAATTTCTATATATTGCTTTAAGTATAACATTGTTCAATAAAAATATTTGTTAGTATAATAAGAATTCATTGCTGGAGTACAGATAATGTATATGCTGAGGATGGTAAACTGAACAGAAAACTGAACTGGAAACATCAAGAAAGGCTGAAATTGGAAAGAAAAAATGAGTTTGATGGTTGTAGATTGGTCAAGTGTACATTTCAGGCAAGGGAAAAGCATGAGCAAAACCATGGAGGTAAGAAAATACAGAGAACATAGACTAGCAATTCTTCAGCTTCATCATAGGTGATGTATAGGGATTTCAAGAAAAATAAGAATGGAAAAACAGGTAGGGGTTAGCTTGGGGAGGACTGGTACACTATTATATGAATAGCAGTCTTTCCTTTGGTCAGTTCAGAACACAAATCTCAGGAAAGAATTTAAAATGAAAATATTAATTCCATAATATTTCCTTAACTGGCCTATTAAATTTACATCCTAAATGTAAATTTACATGTGTGTAAATGGTGACCCTCAGGTTTCTTATGAAATTTCTCTAATTATAAGGAGTTCATCCAGGAGTCACAATGCAACAAAGCCCAACTTTCTGGAAAATAGTTGTGAACGGAGAAATGAAACATTGTTCTGAGGTGCTGGAGCTTTTCCAGTGAGGCAGTGTGGACCAATGGCCAGAACTCACCATCATCTGTGATGCCTTGGTTAATCTCACCGTTCTCAGGTATAAAAAAAAAAAATCCAACTGGGAATAAAACAAAGGAATATATGGAAGATATGTGTATAAAAAACATTAAAAAGGTGATTCCACGGGCGCCTGGGTGGCTCAGTGGGTTAAGCCGCTGCCTTCGGCTCAGGTCATGATCTCAGGGTCCTGGGATCGAGTTCCGCATCGGGCTCTCTGCTCAGCAGGGGGCCTGCTTCCCTCTCTCTCTCTCTCTCTCTCTGCCTGCCTCTCTGTCTACTTGTGATCTCTCTCTGTCAAATAAATAAATTTTAAAAATCTAAAAAAAAAAAAGGTGATTCCACAAGACTTGACAAAATTTTAAAATTTGAGGAGAGCACAGATTTTAAAATAATTGAGAATTTTTACCCAATTAACCATCTCAACTGATACTTACACAAAAGACAATATACTGGGAAGTCCTCAAGCTGGAATCCTCCAGTTGACAAAAAAATTTATATTTTCCAACCACCTTGGAGTTTGTTATAAGCACTCAAAATTTTGTCATCTGGTGTATGGATGAGATAGTTGAAACAATGGAATTAAAGGTGATTCTAATGAAGTAAATGAGAAGATACAGAAGAAAGAGACTGAAATCAATGTCTTGGAAAATATGGACCATACAAATCTAAGGATCACATCGGATGTCATCAGGGAAATGCAAGTAAAAACAACAATGAGATACCACTATGGCCCAAATCTGGAACACTGATAACACTAGATGCTTGTGAGGATGTGGAGCAACAGAAACTCTCATTCATTCTGCTGGGAATGCACAATGGTACAGCAACTTTGGAAGACAGTACGATGGTTCCTTAAAAACTAAACATATTCTTACCACATGATCCAGTTGAAAATTTATGCCTACACAAAACCTGCACATGGATGTTTATAGCAACCTTGTTCATAATTGTCAAATTCTGCAAGCAACCAAGATGTCCTTCAGTATGTGAATGGATCAATAAACTGTGGTATGTCCAGACAATGGAATATTATTGGGTGATAAAAATAAATAAGTTATCAAGCCATGAAAAGACATGGAGGAACCTAAAATGCATATTACTAACTGAAATAGGCCAATATGAAAAAGTAAACATGCGGTTTGATTTCAACTATAGGATGTTCTGGAAAAGGTAAGACTGTGGAGAGAGTAAAAAAAAAAAATTAATGGTTGACAGGGGATGGAGAGGGAAGGGTGAATGTGAGGAATATGGATGCTTTTTAGGGCAGTGAAAATACACTCCGTGATACCATAATGGTGGATACATATCATTATCCATTTGTCCAAATTCATAGAATGTACAATGCCAAGAGTGAATTATAATGTAAACTATGGGCTTTGGATAATTATAATCCATTAATATAGCTTCATCAGTTATAAAGAATATACCTCTCTGGTGGAAGAATGTTAATAATGGGAGACTGTGCAGGTGTGGGGGTAGGTAATATATGGGAAATCTCCATACCTTCCTTTCAATTTGTCTGTGAATCTAAAACTACTCTAAAAAAATGGAGTCTTCAAAAATGTCTAGGGAAAGTCCATATATCAGACTTCTATATTTTAGATATCTTGGAATCTGTTAATTGCTTATTATAGTGATTGTCCACAGAATTCTGCTTAACAATATTTATTACATTTATGTAAAATTCAAACAGATTTATTCTGATTCCTCAGTCTGTAGCAAGATAACATATGGAACTTAGGAGAGAGACATTTCTAGAGGCACACTGAGAAAAGTGATAGTAGCAAAATAACAAGAAATAGAGTAACTATGAAAAGCAGTAATACTTTACAAGCCAAAGCAACTCTATAGTCTTAAATGTAAGGAGTAAATGGTCATCCCAACAACCTAATAGTTCAAAAATTGGTGACTAGGTTCTAGTATGGAACATGGTTGATAGTGAAAACTATCCCCAGAAATAATTAAGAAATCAATGCCACTTAGAGGCCTTTCTCTTTATTTGTATTTTAGGGAAATCACTTCATAACAGAATTCATTACAAACATATCCAACAAAGTTGTCAGCATTTATTCAGACTGAGATAGAAGTAGAGTGGGAAGAGGATTGAGAGAGAAAAGACTGACCAGGATTGAGATAGATGATAGATGATAGATAGATAGATAGGTAGATAGATAGATAGATAGATAGATAGATAGATAATTTCTCTAATATATATCATTCCTAATATATTCTTTTATATATTCATCAGTTACAATGTCTATTTTTTTTTAAAGATTTTATTTATTTATTTGACAGACAGAGATCACAAGTAGGCAGAGAGGCAGACAGATAGAGAGAGAGGGGGAAGCAGGCTCCCTGCAGAGCACAGAGCCCGATGTGGGGCTCGATCCCAGGACACTGGGACCATGACCTGAGCCGAAGGCAGAGGCTTTAACCCACTGAGCCACCCAGGTGCCCCTACAATGTCTATTTTTAAAAACTCCTTTTATGATGGCTTTTATCATTCTTAAAGTAGAGTCAACTGACTAGCATACCAGAGTTGGGCCTTGGGAACAATTCTTCAATGGCCTATTTTTATCTGACTCTCAATGTCCAAACAGGGGTGACACCAAAGGCTTTAGACCAAAACAAGAATATGTGTAATATATTTGAGACATTCCCAGTAAATACACACACACACACACACACACACACTCACACATTCCTTCCCGCCTACCCCCCCCACACATTATTTTGGCACTTAGCAAATGAAACTTTATACAAATTCATTTTTAGAAAAATATTACATTCCCTTGTTACTACAATAGTAGAAAAATAAGGTCTTATTGTATACATTATCAGTTCTTCAAATAGCTAAACTACTAAAACTTGAGAATATTTATTTATCATAAAAGTTATATCAACTTAAGGCTTACAATATGATGTTTTGAAATACATACACTAAGGAAATGATTACTACAGTCAATCTAATTATCAAATCCATCACCTCATGTACTTAACTTATGTGTGTGTGTGCACGTGTGTGTGTGTGTAGTAAGAACACCTAAGATCTACTCTCTTAGGAAATTTCGAGTATATAACATGGTATTATTAGCCAGAGTCAGAACAATGTGCATTAGATTTCCAAAACCACCTCATGTCCCATAACTGAAGCTTTGTACCCTTTGATCAGTATCTCCCCATGGGTTTGATCTTTTTGATAAGTGAAAACTGCATAGTTAAAAATATTTTCTATCCTAAAGCATTGTTTTAGTTTATATTTTATCATATATATATAATATGTATACATAATATAAATTATATATAAGGTTTTATGTATTGTATATGATATTGTAAAGTGTTTGCAAATGGCTTAAATATGACTAACTTCCTCTCCTTCTTATTTGGCTTTTTGATCATTAACCAAGTAATCTCAGAGCCTAATAAAGTTAAAATTACACAAGAATTTAAAGATTATTTTTTCTGCTTTCGAGGTCATATGATTCATAAGCATGAGTCGTATCCATCATTTCAGATATTTCCCCCTAATTTATTATTCTACCCTTAATATTTTAAGAAAAGCTCCAATCTTTATCTCTCCTATCATCTCATCCTCTTCCTACATCCAAATTTCTTTATTTGAGAAAATAAGTACAATGTATTTGAAATTATAAGGAAAAAAATCATGATTATGGAAAAACTGCGAAGTCATAAAGGCAGATTTCTCTGAGAACATATCTTTGAGCTAGACTGAAAGTTTGCTGTATAAAGAAATGTGCCCACATTCTTGTGCTCTGCTAACACTGCATTGCTATAAAAAGTCAGACTAACAAAATCCCAGCAGAATATGTACATTACAGCAGTTGCTAAGGTAACCCCTTTAAGATGCTCTAAATAGAAAAAAGAATTAAAAATACATTGTTTGAGGGCAGATAAGTTAAAGCTATCCCAAGGCTTTCTAAGAGTGTTTCTGTGGCAGCAGTAAGTGACTGTAAAGAAAAATAGTTGGGATCTAAGCTGAGACTGAGTCACGGGTAAATAATTAACCAGTATAAATTAAGTTAAAACAGCAGACGATAAAGCCCTCCTGAAGTTCCCTTTAGGAACCCACAAGGAAAAGTAGCCCCAAGGAGAACTAAAAATGAGGAAATTAAACTATATTGTCATGTTGCTCCCTTAGGGTGAATTCACGATGAAGAAGGAACGAAGCTGGGAATAATTTGCTCACTATACAACTCTTTCTATTCAAGCTTTATCTTTCCTGTGGGGTGACCTTTGAAACCAGATTTCTTATATAAGAGCCTGGAAATGCACAGAGAACAAGTTTCAGAATGAGATTAAATTACCCTTTTTTCAAAAAGTATGAAGTATCTAAACACATATTATTTAAAGAGGCTGCCACTGGATGTCATTGTAATGCCATGAAAATAAGTTTCAGTAGTAAACCTTTTATTCCATAAGTTTGACAGTGTTATTATATTTATATTATCTAAATAACATAATTTATATTCAATTTATTTTATATTTTCTATTTATTATCTATTTATATATTTTCTAAATTTCAATCTAGATATTTATATCTAAATATATTTATATTATATTAATATTATCTAAAACATCAATTTATATTATCCAAAACATCATCAAATATATGTTTTCCAAATTTGTTTTTGGTGGAGACAGTGATGAGGTATTCATTAAAGAGCATAAATACCTTATTTAATTTTTTTTTCTGTTTTGTTGTTGTTGTTGTTACTGTTTATGTAGCCTCCATGCCCTACATGGAGCCCAACACAGGGCTTGAACTCACAACCTTGAGATCAAGACCTGAACTGAAATCAAAAGTGAGATATTTAACCGACTGAGCCACCCAGGAACACTTTTTTTTTTCTTCTGTATTATTAGTCAATGGAGAAGTAGACTGAAAATTTTTTTTATGATTTTTCTGCTGCAACAATTTGGTTATCTAAGTTAGATTAGTTTGTGTTACTAATTAATAAACAAACATTATTAACGAAGACATTATCATTGTTCAGTTGAACTAGAGATACGATGGGGATCTGAGGCTCAGCCCCCACAGGGTACTTTAGTTTTTTTTTTGAGGCTACTGGAAAAAAAATGATTCATGAGTTATTCTGGGCACTCGTGTAGATGGGACATTGGATCACTGTACCTGCCAAGGATCTTTGCCCCTTCTACTACTTCGGATACCTTGTTCATTGTACCAGTTGCCCAGAGAAGCTCCTGCTAGGATTCCACAGTTTAAGCACAAATAGTCAAAAGGACAGGAATACCAATGAAAAGATAGTTTAGATGAAGTTGTTCTTATTCTATTTGAAGTCAGACCAAAAACTTAGGTAATTAGGAAAATGCCTAACCCCCATTTTTGGCATCCCTCTCTCTCTTAATGACCCGTGATAAATCTGTTGCTTATTTATCTAAGCAAATTTACCAAAGTAAATTCAATAAAACCAGTATTTGAACAAAATCCTATGTAACCCAAAGAGCACAGTGGTCAAGAATTTTAAAAATTAAGATAGTTTGTGCACCTCTTGCAACTTTATAATGAGTTTTATGATATCAAAGGCCCTGAGAATTCTTTCAGTAAAAACTCTATATAAGTTTAATACAGATTTGTTGCTTTTTGAATCCTATCATAATTCATCAATCTAGTATTTTGTCTCCTTTGACATACTTATAATATGTGAATAGATTTTTTGAGAAAAAGAAACACCCATATGAAATGTACATGCACAATTATTAACCGGAACTGATATTTAATTATTCCTAGACTTAACTACTGCCTTCTTCTTGAGTAGAAGCATCTAAGTTTCAGTCTAGACCTTCTTCACGTTCTGATTAAGATGCTTCTGAATCACTCTGGTGTCAGAGTTGTACTGTTCTTCCTGTAATGCGATGTTGCTTTGCCGTGTTTGGTTTGGATGCACCATTTCAAATATTGATGTTTTTCCATTGTTTGGGGCATTCTATTTCCTCCAGGCTCACATCCTGCAAGCTCTGGGGCAGATGTCCTTTTACTCATAACCACAAAGCAGCTGAAGAAAAAATTCAGTGCACGATGGGCATCATATTCTTTTCTTAGATATCTCATTCTAAATTTCATCAAGCATCTGATACGCTTGGAGCATTGTTAAAACACAGATTGGTAGGCCCCACTTTCAGAGTTCCTGATTTAGTATCTGGGATGGACCTCAAGAATTTATAGTTACCAAGTTCCTCTGTGATGCTGATACTGCAGCCCAGGGACCACACCTGGAGAACCATTGACTTAGATTTCTCTAAAACGATTTGTTCAAACATCAAGCTCTGGAGATATACAATCAGGAATAAAGACTATGTCATAGCACAGACTGTGAAATTTATTCTCAGCTGATTGGATGCGTTAATTGTTCATAGAACCTATTAAAAATATGTGGGCCAGTCATGTTAACTAAAGATCTCTTGTGTGAATATTCAAGAAAAAATTTTCCAGGTCTTGTACCACTTTAAAGGCAAGTATAATTATATATTTGAGAAAGAAAATATATGTACATCCTTATGTAACTCTGTCTTTTAAAATGATACAAGATGGTAGGAATAGTAATAAATAGCATCAAAGTGAAGTATTTCATTTCAAAACTTGTGCTTTTGAAATTAACACCTGAGCTTTAGGATTAGAAGTATAATTTGCAGTATATTTGATACACTATTTACCTATTTTTTAATGGTTAAATTTGAGATTTAATTTTTTTCTTCATTGAATCACAGAAATTCACCCAGTGTCTTCTGAAAGTCAAACGTGGGGTGATGGAAATTTGTTATCCAATTGATATTACTTAATGAGGCACAAAATAGATTATAAGTTCTTTTAACTTTGAGAAGTTCATTATCTTGTTATAGAAATTCGTCAGTATGTATGGTCTTTAATTGTATTACCTCATATGTAACAAACAATTATTTTGAATAAGTCTCAATGACAAAATGAAACACAACTTTTTATCTGAGTGTCTTGTATCTTGAATTTTGAAAGTTCTTGGTTGTTCCTTCACAATAAAACATCAAAATGTCTTCAGTGATAGGTGTTTAAATCTCATAACTGTATTTCTATTCTTTTTGTTTCAAAAATCTTATTACAGTGAAAACTTTTAAAAGATATTTTTGACGACCTTTAAGTTCACAAATATAAATATGAACAGTATGTGATTTTTTCAATGCTAATAACTGAGGTGACAATCTGCTCAGATTCTTTATATGCACCTCTGACATAGATAGAAGCCAAGACAACATGCTTCGGTCTTCTGCCAAGAGGTTGGCCATAAAGATGTGAAAAATGTATTTGCATTTATTATTTGAAAGCAAAAATAAACCCATTATTTATTACATTTATTCAAAAATATTAATTGAATGCTTAATATGTGCCAAGCAGGTACTGTGCTTGATTCCCAATTTGCAAAGATGTTACTTCCTCTACTGCATCCTCCAACGGTACCACTAATGAAGATCCTGCAGCTGTTAATGAAGATGAAGATAATGATCGCTAACGTCTGTTGAGTACTCACTATCTCCTAGGCATTTCTCTGAGGGCTTCACTCATTTAATCATTAGAGCAAATGTAGGAGGTAGGTACTCTTATCCTCATTTTACAGCTGAGGCAACTAGAGCAGCTTGTCTAGCAGCCAAGGCTACTAGCTGAAGCATCTAGGATTAGGTGATACATCTGGGACCAGGCAAGTCTTCTAGGGCCTGGACCCCAAGCAATCCAGCTCCAGAGCCACTTATGCTAGAGCGAGTATCTCTGTCCATCCATAAGCTCACAGTCTGAAGAAGGAGCTGGACAGAAGTGAACATGAGAAGTGCCAATTATGAATTGCAAATGCATTGCAGTGAATGCACAAAGACTGATGTGCTGAGCTCTCCTTGGAGATGTGGTGGAGGCTTCACAGAGCAGGAAGTATGATACAGGTCTAACAGGAAATCTTAGCATATTTTTATTCACGCCCCTCTGGCACTCTGATAAAATTTTCACCGAATATTTTTAAACATTTAAATACATAGAAATGTAAGTGAAATAAACTATATGGAAATAGTTATTTAAAATACATTTTTTGTGTACTAATCCATGTACTTCTTTATTGATGCACTAAATAACAAATTTAATGGTGGTTCTAGTCATCACCCTAATTAAAAGAAGTAAAAAATTTAAATGTTACTTGAGACATCTGTAAAAACTGTAACCTGTTATGAAAATATCCGTGATATTGGTAGAGTCACAGGTTCTGCTAATACTGAGGTTTACAGCCCACATTTATTTTTAAAAGGTATGCTAAATTTCAGGAAGGGGTTAGTAAAATCGAAGATATAACTTTTTTCATCCACATTCATAAACACATTGAATTCTGTCCATGGACCCCTGGAAAAATGAAGAAGCATTTATGGTGTGGACAAGACAAACATAACCTGCTATGCCATGATTTAGGAAATACTATATTAAGGACTATCTTGAGTTTTATTACAAGCAAAAGTCCTTCCCCAAAGGAAAAACAGATCATTGCTTTCACATTCTGGACTGCAAGAATGACCTGCTGAGAAACACCGTTCATTAGGACTGAATAGTAAGCAGTTTACTCTCTGCAAACTTTGTTCCTCTCTCACTGCCACCAATTTAGGATATACGTGCTCTTGCCAGCACTCTCCTGAAGATTTCAGTGTCTGAGTCATTTTATTACAAGGTAAATATTTGATTCCAATGAAGGCATAGTTTCTACCTGTGCAGCAGCCATAGTGTGGAAAGAAAGACCCAAAATGTGATAACAAAAGGAGCCCCCAGTCACGCTGGGATCAGAATCTGGCAGCCAGCTGAGAGGAAGAATTTAGTGAATGTCCAATTTGGGACCCAGAAGCCATGGGTCCCATGGAAGGACAGATAGAAGGGTCATCACTGGAATGTAACGGGCATCACTGAGACTGGAGACTCAGATATCTGTTTACCTCCTAGTCCTCTGCTGCCAGGTTGCAGTGAGTGCTGGGAAGTTTTCCTCAGCACATGCAAAGGCTCCAAGTAGTTCATTAAGGCTTCTCACCTCTTCCTTGCTCACCCTCGTTTTTGGAGGTGTAAATTAGAGAGACAGATGTACAATCTGGGAAGTTTTCCAGCTACATATTTAGAACATCGAGTGTTCGGCACCGTGGGCGTTGAGCAGGGTTTTTCAGTCTGTCACACATCCAGCCTCAGTGCCAAGGAAACCTCCCAAATGGCCCCCAAATGCTTTGTTCTAGAATAAAATAGTAACCTTCCTTGGGACAGGCTAGAGTTTACTTTTTAATTTTTATTGTATAATGAATAATTATTGAGCATGGCGGGAGAAAAGGATTTTGACTGAAGTCTGGGAAGCCCCAAGTTTTCTCAGTGATATCTGCTAGATAAAAGCCTTAAAAGGTCCTTTTATTGCAGAAAGTGCTGGTGCACCAAGAATCATATTAAATACCAGAAAGCTCAAATAGCATAAGAGCATACTTACTTATATTTGAAAAGTACTTTTCAGTTTGAAGAGTACATTTATATATTTTACCTCATGTTATCCTGACTAAACCTCAAATCTGCAGGGCAGAATTATATTTTTCCAAAATTTAATAGGAAACCAGATTCAGGTTAAGCAGGTCAGCCAATGTCATAAAGATATGCTTTAGTGGAATTAGGTATTAATCCCTTCATTCATGAAACTTTTCAATAACTGTCATTTGCCAGGCAAATACAGAGAGTAATAAAATAATATAGAACTCTATACTCATCTAATTTCTTCCACTATCTCCCAAATAACCTCATATGGAGAGCAGTCATCTGAGAAACAGAAACAGTTGACTATAAATGGAGATTAAAGGCAGCCAATAAGGCTGGGTTGGAAGAATTGTTCCTCTGGGTGGTTATAGTACATACAGATCTGTTTCCACTTTTTTTCCAGCATAATTCAGTTTTCGAGTCCTCCCTACTCTAAGTTTCTCTTGCTTCCTTTACTCTAAATTGAAAAGAGTTCGACTCCATTCATGGTGAAAGTCTTCATTTGTCCCTCAGGTGGACAATTTTGAGATGGATTCTATGTGGCTCTTCAGAAGCTCCCAGTAGGACCAAGGGCCAGCTGCCCACAGGGGTAACCATCTCAAGAACACCTGCTTGTAAGGACTTTGCTTCTTTTTTGTTTTTCATTCTTTCCTACCTCTAACTCCTGCTTTCTGGGATGGCTTCCAAAATAAGCCACTGGTACACAAACCCTGGTTTCAGGCTTTGCTTTCTGGGGAAAGTGTAGGTGAACACAGAAGACAACTATAGGTTTTTGGTCTTGTGTAACCTAAATTCCTCAGCTGGCTCTATGTTAGAAAAGAATTCTGTTACTGTGTACTATCAACTCCAAAAAGTAATTGTTGAACCAAAACCCCCTACGAATGAAAGTGAATGCCAGATGCCTCTAACTTTGAAGGAAGCCAAAATGAGTAGAGCCCAAGTTTCAACTGTTCACAGCCCACACCACAAAGTTGCAAGACCATCTTCGTATTTTGTTCTTTTCATTTTCCCTAATTAGAGCTCTAAGCAGAAAAAAGAGAAAACACCTTCTGCCCTACATGTTGTACCCAGCACAGACTCAGCTCTAAGGCCGATTCCCCTTTTAATTATGTAAGCCCCCAACTGAGGACTCAACTCATGTGCTCCATTCTATTTTCATCATAAAATTCAGCTTGCCTCTCTTAGCAAGATCCATTCCAAGTGAATGTGCTAGGAATTCCCCTATCTTCTTTGACTTTCCTATGGCAGTAGAACACACGTGGCATTATTGCCACAGGTACCTCCTCTTCACCACACACTCTGTATGTATCAGGAAGCAATGCCTTCTGCTTTCTTTGCCAGCACATCATGCACTGGCTTTGGGAATGATGGCTACGGTCCATGATCTGGACACTTCCCCCTCAAATTAATCTAAGAAAAAAAAAATCCCAAACCCTTCCTTTTGTATTTAAATGAGTAGCAGTTAATTTATTTTTTCCAAAAATACAGAGATAAACCATATGACTGACCTGCATAGTGACATCACTCACAAGAAGTTGAAGAGCTGGTCAGTTGGCCTCGGTCTCCGTTCATGTGCTCCAGACGAAGTTATTATGTGACTGTTTTTATTTTCCACATGATCCCGATCTGCAGAAAGAGCATAAAAGCTTTGACTGTAGGCGCCTGGGTGGTTCAGTGGGTTAAAGCCTCTGCCTTTGGCTCAGGTCATGATCCCAGGGTCCTGGGATCGAGCCCCACATCAGGCTCTCTGCTCAGCAGGGAGCCTGCTTCCCTTCCTCTCTCTCTCTGCCTGCTTCTCTGCCTACTTGAGATCTTTGTCTGTCAAATAAACAAATAAATCTTAAAAAAAAAAAGGCTTTGACTTATATTTTGTTGTTCACTGGAAGGAAAAAAAATGAATTTTCACTTAAACATTTTAATTCGGCATAAGGACAATTCCCTTCAATGACATGGTGGAGCACAAGAACATACATATATATCAGGCAAAATGATGCAATTGCAAAGTTACAATATTTAATACCTTTTAAAATATTAGAAAGATATGAAATAGTTATTTGGACGTGATGGTAGTGTAGTTTGGAGTGTGTCAGGAATAAGCAAAACCACTCTTCACCTTATTTTTTGAACATGTGAAAGACAAGTTTTGAATCTCTATTTGGGGTAAATATAATCATAAAATATATAAACATATAATCAAAATATAAATCATATATCAAAAATATAATCATATACACTATTTCTATTGAAAGAAAAAAAGTCTGGAAAAACTTTTGCTATTTTTTAAAACTACCACTAGATGGTATGCAAATACTCTTTCTCCAATGCTGGTTCTATTGTTTTTGATTGTTAGAATATGAGATGTATCTGTGTATGTGATGTTCTCATTTAAGTTTATTCCTGAATTTGAGTTGGGGAGTAGGAAGAAGGGATGCTGCTCAGATCAGGAACTGTTCAGTAACTACTGTCAACTCCACAGGACCATGTTTCCCCTTATATGTTAATGTGATATTTTGTAATTCTAAACTTTAAAATTTTCCATACCATTTCCCCAGCATACCCACAAACCAATAATAATATTTAAGGATTGCTTGCAATTAGCAGGTATATTTAGTATATAGAAGTCTTTGGACTAGAAGACTAATGATATTTTTAGTGATTTTAAACAATTACTTAGATGTTTAAAAACCTACATAGTTACCAAGTATAAATATGACTTCCTGGTCTACAAAAAGAAAAAAAATGTGTTTTTAAGGTGAGTTATCTCATACTCTTAATTGCTAAAATTAATTCACAATTTGGCCTATTCAAATATCTGTGTTTTTCAATATATGTGCAAATATTTAATGTGTCTGTCCAACTGAGATTCTTATTTGTTTTCCTCTAACTCATAAAGAAAATTAATGGACTACTGTTCCCAATGAGGTAATGACATCCATCATTATATAACAAATCTATGGTGAGTCCAAATCTTTCCAAAACCAATTATTATTTGGAGTATCAATCAATTCTAACTCCCAGTATTAGGTAGTATGTTCACCATTCCAGCTTCTTTACTCCCACTGTAATGTAGGACATCTTCTGTGCAAAGTTACTTACTAGTTATTCCAATCTGTAGCCTCCAACTGGCCATTGTGGTCTCCTGGCCATTCTTCTGAATGGGGGATTAAGGGAAGAACAGGAAAGAGTGGAGAGGAAAGGGAAGATGAAGAGGGATAGTCATAAGAGTCATTGACTCAACTGACTATGCTTAAAATTACCCTTCTCTCTGAATGTGTAGTACAGTTGTATGCATTAGCGCAATTTCATAGATAAAGAACATCTTATTTCATTACATCATTTAGTTGTTTATATAACTACATATCCCTACACAACCATACACACTACAAATGTAAAAAGCCATCTGCACACATAACCACATAAATAGTAAGGAACTGCCTCATATCTCAATTTATTTGGATTTTCCTGATTACTCATTCTCTAATTAAGACTTCATCACCACCCTGAACTTCATGTTGATCTATTTTATTCCTCTTCTTGCCATATTTTTTCCTAAATCCTTGGCCTTCTAATCTCGTACTTGTTTTCTCTGTCCTTGTTCTGAATCACACAATAATCCCAAAGGAAGATAGATAACCCCTCAGATTTCACACATTACAGAGGCTGGCTCAGCAGCAACTCTCTTGCTTGCTAATTTACTACTGAAGACCCCAAAGTAATTATTTCCTTTGTTTAAGTTCCAGCCTCACTGTTTCAACACACACTATTTATGGATAAACTCACCTTTGACTTCATTGAAAGGATGGAGACCCGTGGATTTACTCTCCTTACCCAATTTTATAATTTTGCGGAAAATCGCTGCGAGGAAAGGTGTAACGATGTTTGTAATCCATAATCAGTTGCTTTTGATCCCATTCTTTCCCGACGCGTGAGGACTTTTTTTCTATACCCAACCCTGCACAGTTGTTTATTTCGCGCAACTTCTCCTCCTACTTGAATACACAATACTCCTTTCCTCTTTTAAAATAAAAACAAACAAACAAAATGAATGATCCTTCTTTTGCCTTTCCACGCTTACCAACTTTAATTTTTATTTCACTGAAAACATGTCAATATTTCAACATTTTATTCTTGTCCTTATCAGCTGTAACCTCTGCAATTTTGCATCTGACCCTACTGTTCTAAAAAAATGCCCACTTTCCAAAACAGTTGACCCTTGAACAACACACAGGTTAGGGGTGCCAACCC
Organism: Lutra lutra; assembly: GCF_902655055.1. Classification (NCBI taxonomy): domain Eukaryota; kingdom Metazoa; phylum Chordata; class Mammalia; order Carnivora; family Mustelidae; genus Lutra; species Lutra lutra. The sequence goes on along the minus strand of NC_062280.1, from coordinate 60,826,200 downwards.
CACAAAATCAAATATCTATTTTAAATTTTTGACTCCCCCAAAACTTAACTACTAATAGCTTATTGTTGACCAGAAGCCTTACTGATAACATAAACAGTTTAATTAATACATTTTTTGAATGTTATATGCCTTTTATCCTGTATTCTTACAATAAAGTAAGCTAGAGAAAGAAATTTGTTATTAAAATCATAAGGAAGACAAAAAACATTTACAGTACTATACAGTATTTAGGAAAAAAATCCACTTACAAGTGTACCCACACAATTCAAACCCATTTTGTTCAAGGGTCAACTGTATTCCATTGATCACCATTTCTAATGACATTTCTTATTTCCCTGGACCTGAGAACTATATTTATTTTGTTGACCAAACTTTCCTTCATGAACTTCCCTTGGTGCTATGAATTCTGTAATCACTACCTTGATTCTCCTCCCAGCACTCTGACAGCATATTCTGAAATCTCCTGCACTTTCTCTTTCTTCTTAATTATAAACATTCTCAGGGACAACTGCATCCTGATCCTTCACTTTCCTATTTGTTCTCCATTTATCTACTTTCTCATTTACCCATTCCTTTCTACAGCTCTCATATCAGTCTACCTGAACTACTGCTAAACCTGCTACATCTTTTGGTGTGATGGCTCTACAGGGAAAAGATCATTAGAGATGGGCTGATTGGAGAATGCAGAGAGAATGCCGGTGTTAGGAAACCATCATTCTGTAACTGCATAAAGTGAAGTATATAAACCACCCAATCATTGCAAAGATTATTTCAGGCAAGAATCATCAATAGATACCAAATCTAGAAGTAAATTTTGATGCAATATAAGATATTCACATTGCTTTACATTGTCTTCCCAAATATTGGTAGTTTTGAAAGGAATTATAGGAACTGTACTGTGGAGAAAGTAAGCATCATCTTGGCTAGGTGATAAAACTGACATCACAAAATGTAAGTATGGTGGACATTGTCTGCCTCCAGATGTTACACCCTGACCTATCCACACCTTAGCTTCCTTAGCAGTGAATTGAAGATGTACCTTGTGATTTTAAGAACTCAGCACTGAGCCTGAATTCTTGTAAGCATTCAATAAATGTTAATTTCTTTTTTTTTAATTTTCCACAGTATGTCTTCATACATTTCTTACCTTTTACCCCATTGCTCTTCATTATGCTTTCTTCACCCAAGTCATAAGTGGGTCTCTTTTCTCCAACTATACTGACAGGTAGTGTTCACTATTGCCTGTTACACAGAGTAGATGCTGCTATGTGTTTGTTGTTGCCACTGGTATTTAATTACTGTGTGTACTGTTTTGCTTGATGAATTGGAGGTGAATGGATTTTTCTAATTTATACTAAGTCTGTTGCTATAGATACCACATTTTCCTCTAGGTTTTCATTTTTTTTAATTCTCTCTTTGGTACCAGCAATTTTTTTTTTCCAGCAAAGTATTTTGATCACATAGCTTTTTAATTAGATTTCGCAACTCAAATAACAAATAAAAAATGTAATAATTTAATTTAAAAGACAAGCTAAATTCAAAGCCTATAAATAATCTCTCTTAATGAAATTTATTTTCTAAAACTAAAATTGGAAGACACATTTATTGATTATGCTGTGAAACATAAGGTAACACTAAATTTTAAAGTAAAGCTCTTATCTAATTGTGGCTAAAGAAGCAAAAGTCAAAACTAAGTACATGTTGCAATTTAATTAAATGGTTTAGATTTCATCTGTTACATAAAAATGGTGTTGGAAAATCACATTTATTGATTATACAGTTAACTATTGATTTTAAACTAAAACAATCTTCTAATTGAGTGTAAGAAATAATTAAGGTGTTAAGGTCTAAGGAATAATTCGTTTTTATTAAGCCGCCTTGGAAATTCATCCTTTAAATTAAAATGTGCTTGTCAAAATTAGATGTTTGATTCAGAGCCCAACAAGAAATGTTGTTTTAATTCTTGCTATTTATAATATGGAGTATAGAGTTTGTATTCGTTAAAGCATATTATGATTTGTCTATATTGTAGCATAAAATGAGGAGAAAGAATATCCATACACTCAACACAAATAAAATGGATGAGTTGCAGTGAATTTAATATTTTGTGTAGTTTTCTCAATTGCTTGCTTAGTAATTTAGCAATCTTATAATGATTTAATTTTTTAGCTGAGAAAAGGATATTTTCAAGCTTTCTTTTTAGACAAACTTAGTGAATATATTAAGGTAATAAATGTTTCAGAAATTAAGTTCATGTTCTTCAATTTGAAAATCAAATGCTAAATTATCTGCATATACATAATCAGAGAAGCCACCTCATTTGGTTAAGAAAGTCAGAAAAATAAGTAAGCTTTATGATATTCTAGTCCACAGTATTTTGTAGCTTTTTCAAAGTGCAGGATAGTGTTGAATCCTTGAGATAAAAAACACTGGATAGCAAATAGAAGATTTTTTTCTTTTTTTAATGGTATTTAAAGATACAATACTATAAAAAAACAAGAAAATGATGGAAGTCTTTTTTTTTTTTTTAAAGATTTTATTTATTTATTTGACAGAGAGATCACAAGCAGGCAGAGAGGCAGGCAGAGAGAGAGGAGGAAGCAGGCTCCCTGCTGAGCAGAGAGCCCGATGCGGGGCTCGATCCCAGGACTCCGAGATCATGACCTGAGCCGAAGGCAGCAGCTTAACCCACTGAGCCACCCAGGCGCCCCTGGAAGTCTTTTTTTTTTAAATCTAATTTGTAATTTTCAAAACCTATCAAGTAATGCGTGAGAGGATGTGTAAGTACATAAATAGCACATTCAACAATCCTGGGGAATAAAGGAAGCATTCCTTACCATAATTCTATATCAATAATATTATTAACTTCTTTTATCAATTTTTCAAATATAAATGGCAACTTGCATACATTAATTTCCACCTCAACTCTATTAGATTTATTTGACAAATGAGAAAAATGACCTATCTTTACTTGATAAATGAGAAAATAGAGACTTCCAGAGGTTAAGTCATCTGGCCAAGATCATGAAGCAAGTATAAGCAGAACCAGAATTCAAAAATAGTTGTCTATACTTAAGTCTGTACTTTTAACCAGTATGTGTACTGCCTTCATGGTTATTCTTATATGTGAAGTATGGAGGTTAAACAAATTTTAGCTTCTATTGTTCTCCTTTGATCATCTCTCCAGAAAACTGGTAAAGAAAAACATGAGACTTTTCATATCATGTGCCATTTTTCTCAACTTTCATTTTATAAAAAGAAACTATTTGGAGGACAAGCTTAAGAAGGCAATTGCTATATCCTGATAACTACTTTTTCTTTCTATTTTCAAGTGAGGAAAATTATATATACCATCAAAAATTGTTTTAAAGAGGGGCACCTGGGTGGCTCCATTGGTTAAGCATCTGCCTTCAGCTCAGGTCATGATCCCAGGGTCCTTGGATCTACCCCAAGTCTGGATCCCTGTTCAGTGGGGAGTCTGCTTCTTACTCTCCCTCTGTTCCTCCCTGTTGCTTGTCTTCTCTCTCTCTCTCTCAAATAAATCAAATCTTTAAGAAAAGGAAAGTTATGTGTAAGAGAACTGAAGTGTGCTCCTAAAATGTGAACAGTATTTTTACTTTTCTCTCTGTTTTCTTACCAATGCTTGACATCATGATGTAGTTATGACTTGAAAAAGGAGCTTCAATTTTTGGATAAATAATGTCATAAATAAATTCATAAGTATGATACTCTAAAAAATATTCTGATTTGCCCCTAGAGTATAGGGCAGATATGAGTAATTTAAGGAATCCCAACTGGTACTCTCATAATGTGATACTGGCTGGTTTAAATTATCTGGGGAAACTAAAAATATTTCATAAAATATTTGAGTAGAAAAAGTTTGCATGTCTGTATCCCTTGTTTTAAAAATTGTTTTAAATATATATGTACATATACATACATGTATATATTTCTCTTTTTTAATATTTTATTTATTTATTTGACAGAGAGAGAGGTCACAAGTAGGCAGAGAGGCAGGCGGGGCGGGGGGTGGGAGCAGCAGGCTCCCCACTGAGCAGAGAGCCTGATGTGGGCCTCAATCCCAGGACCCTGAGATCATGAGCTGAGCCTAAGACAGAGACTTAACCCACTGAGCCACCCAGGTGCCCCACATGTATATATTTCTATATAGACACACACATATATATATGTAATATGTGTGTGTGCACATGTGCGTGTGTTTAGGGATATTAGATAAATTGGCTGATGCTCATCTGCTGTAATAAGATCTTCCAAGATGACTAGATCATGCATACTTTTTCTGTTATGTATATACTGACACTCTGTCCAGTTAGAAGGGACCCTCAAAACAGGGATAAAGATCATACTTTAACATTTTTCTCAACAGAGTGTCATTTCTACTACCTCCACATCTAGTATTTAAAGCATATGAATTTCTCTAATTACATGGAATACTGGCACTCAAATATTGTCACAGAATCCAATCATGATTGTCTGTGATTTATACTTGCCACAAGTTCACTTGAGATAGCTAATGTTTTAGAAGTAGTACAGGCATGCATTAAGTATCCATTCCTCTGCATCCTCTCACTTCCCCATTTTTTCTTGTACTGAGTTAGGCCATTCAGAAAACAATATAGAGTTTTCATAGGTTCTTGTGAAAGACGTTCAAGGTCAGCAAATGGAGCCATATCCCTCGGGTCACATATGGCCACTTCCATATTCCTCTTGCTTGATTAAAAACAAACAAACAAACAAACAAAAACAAAAAACAATAGTTTTCTACCATGACATGTAAAGAGCTTGGCAGTTGTCACTCCCATGCTCACAACAAGGGAAAAAATTGAAAATCAACAACTGTTCTATGAATCAGAGAATTTAGGTTACTATGTAAATTGCTTCACCAAAACTGGAGAGACAGCCTAATACAGAGAATCAGGATTTACTGGAAGCAGAAGCTGCCGGAGCCAGAGACTGGTAGGAGCATTTACATAGTAACTGACAAAATGCTGGAGGCTGAGTGTGGGCTAGCTTCAGAGTTGAAACTAGTGGGGCCCAACCATAATCCTAATCATCCCTCCCCTTTCATTAATTTTACCTCCAGGAACCCTACCAGGTTCTCATGCTGAAGAATGGAGAAAACTCCTCTTGTGCTTCAGGTAGAAACAAGGGAAAAGTAACCATTTTGAAATACATAGAACATTCTGTTTTCCTTAACAAAGATCTGTCTTCAAAGGAAACTGCTTTATCAAAGCCTCATCTGACCTGGTGGTAGGGGGAGAGCAATAAACCAACTCTTGCCCCACTCTGGTCTTCCCATCTCATGTAAGTGGAGAAATAAAAAGTCTAGGAAACTCTTCTGAAGGTCACGATCTAGGGATTTTGCCCTTCCTCTCCCTGAAAATGGAGACTTAATTGCAGGATTATAATTATAGAATGTTTCCTCTCCTTAATACCTCACACACATCATCAGGGCTCTTGTATATTTGCAGTGCATTACATCTAAGAGACTTGTAAGACATGAACTCTCCTTAAGGAGTTTCTAGGGAAATCAAACACAACAGAGTAAACAAAAAATAAGGACACCAGAGGAAATTGAAACCTCTGACACGACTACAGCAAATGTTAAACACAGCCTAACTCCTAGCCAAATAAAACATGGACCACTCACTAAAAGCCTATTTGCTTCAGTTACTATTATGCAATATATTATTTCCACCATTCAACAAAAAATGTATAAACATGCTAACAGGCAAGGAAAGCACAGTCTGAGGAAACAAAGCAAACATCAGAACCAGACTCAGATGTGAGAGAGATTTTGGAATTATCAGAACAGGAATTTAAAACAACTATGATTAATATGCTAAGGGCTGTAATAGAAAAAAAAAAAAAGGACAACATGCAAGAACAGATAAGTAATGTTAGTAGAGAGGTAGAAACTCTAAGAAAGAATAAAAAGGGAATTTTGGAAATAAAGAACACTAACAGAAATGGATAATACTTTTGACCAGATAAGCAACAGGCTGGACATGACAAAGACCCAATCAGTAAAGTTGAAGATACGTCAATAGATATCTCTTAAACTGAATGCAAACAGAAAAAAATATTTTAAATATGAGGAAATAAAATATCCAAGAAAACTGATTACAAAAATTACAAAAAGAGTAACATGAATGGGAATACCAGAAGGAAGAGAAAGAGGGAAAGGAACAAGAGAAATACTTGATGTAATAATGGCTGAGAATTTTCCAAAACTAATGACAGACATCAAAACACAGATAGAGGTACTCAGAGAACCCCAAGCAGGACAGCAACAACAATATACTGTAAACCTAGACATATCATACTCAAACTGCAGAAAACCAAATACAAAGAGAAAATATTAAAAGAAGGTAGGGTGGGGGGAACACTACCTATAGAGGAAGAGGAATATGAATTACCCTGAACTTCTCTTCAGAAAATACGCAAACAAGGAGAGGATACAGTGAAATATTTAAAGACTTAAAAGGAAAAACAAAATCTCACCTATCTAGAATTCTGTATCCAGTGAAATTAGTTTTCAAAACTGAAGGAGAAGTACTGTCTCACACAAACAAAATCTAGGAATTTGTCATTGGTAAACCTGCCTTGCAAAGAACATTAAAAGAAGTTCTTTGATCAGTTAGGTCAGAGAATCAAATTTACATAAAGAAAAGAAAGTATTAGAGAAGGAATAAATGAAGATAAAATATTTTTTGTTCTTAATTGATCTAAAAAATAACTGCTCAAAATAACAATGTAACAATACATTGAGTAATTATATTTATGAATAAACTCAATAAATGACAGCAATGTTAAAAGAGATGGAATAGAGGAATTGGTAATATCCTATTATATTATGCACTACCCATGAAGTGGTATAGTGTTATTTGAAAGTAGATTAGATTAATTAGTATACTTCAAACCCCAGGGCAGCCACTAAAAAGTGAAAATGAAAGTATAACATCAAAATTTGTGGACTAAAGCAAAAACAGTGCTTAGAGGGAAGTTTATTCTTTTATTTTCTTTTAAGATTTTATTTTATTTGTTTATTTATCAGAGAGAGAAAGAGAAAACACAAACAGGCTGAGCTGCAAGCAGAGGGAGAAGTAGTCTGCCCGCTGAGCAAGGGGGCTGATGTGGGGCTCCCTCCCAGTACTCTGCGATCATGACCTGAGCCAGAGGCAGATGCTTAACTGACTGAGCCACCCAAGTGCACCTAGAGGGAAGTTTAAAACACCAAATGCATGCATTAGAAATGAAATAAGACCTAAAGTTCATAATCTAAATTACTGCCTTAAGAAACTAGAGAAAGAAGACCAATGTAAACCTAAAGCCTGAAATGAAAAGAAATAATAAAAATTAAGACATACATCAATGGACTAGAAAACAGGAATATGATAAAGAAAATTAATAAAACCAAAAGATTTTTTTTTTAAAAATCTTGAGTCTCTCAACATGTGGAGTTGGGACAGTTGGACATCTACATGCAAAGAAAGAAAATGAATCTAGACACAAATTTTATATCATTTACAAAAATTAACCCCAAATGGATCACGTAACAAAATTTAAAATAAAAAACTAAAACTACTATATGATAACACAGAAAATTTAGAAGACCTTGGGTATGATGGTGATTTTTTAGATATAACACCAAAGCCATGATGTATGAAAGAAATTCTTGGTAAGATAGACTTCATTAAAAATAACTGCGCAGTGTAAGAGAATGAGAAGCCATGCCACAGACTGGGAGAAAATACTTACAAAAAACACATCAAATAAAGTACTTTTATTCAAAATGTATAAAATTCAACAATAAGATAACAAACAACTCGATTTAAAAAATGGGCCAATGACCTGAACAGATATCTCACTGAAAAAAATAAACAGATGGTAAATAAGTCTATGAAAAGATGCTCAATGTCATAGGCCATTAGGGAACAGCAAATTAAAACAATAATGAGGAAGGACATGGTTAGGAGCTATGAACAGGTGAAGCACAGATTTATAGCTTTGTGAAAGTATTCTGTACTATACCAAAATGTAGGATATGACATGATGCATTTGGCAAAACCCATGGAATTGTCCAACACAAAAAATAAATCCTAATGTAGGGGTGCCTGGGTTCTCAGTCAGGTAAGCATCTGCCTTTGGCTCAGGTCATGATCCCAGAGTCATGGAATGGAGCCCTGTGTAGGGCTCCCTGCTCAGCCAGGAGTCTGCTTCTCCTCTCTCTGCCCTTCCTGAGCCCCACTTGTGCTCTCTCTCACTCTCTCTCTCTCTCTCTGTCTCAAATAAATAAATAAAATCTTTCAAAAAAATTCTAATGTGAACTATGGACTTCAGTGAATGAAAGAAAAATAACCTGATCCTTTGAGTCACTTCTCATCTGACTTATGAACTTTTACATGTCCTTCTAACTACCAGTTTTCAGCACATGGCTCATAGACTTCTTCTACCCCAAGTTCTACTTTTATCCTTTGGAACAGAACAAGTTATTCAATAATATGGCTTCTCAGTTCCTGGATCTTTTCGTCATTAGTTTTATTTCATACACCTAAGCTTATGGGTATACCTTGACCATACCATTACCTGAAAATAAAAGTTAGATCTTTTGAAAAAATTAATTCAAGTATTCCTCTCTCACACCTAAATTTCATTTGCTCTTTGCTCTTTCATTTCTTCTATTATACCACAGTTTGATTTCTGGGTCTTTGTATCTTCTATGATATCTCTACCTACATTCTTCTGTCTTCACTCCCTTCCTTATCCAGTTCAATTTTACTGGTTGCAAGATGAAGAAATTCTTTCTAGTAGTCATCAGAAAGGTTGAGTTGATGCTGTGCAATACCAAATAAATGATAAACCACACAACCAGTTCAAATATCCGAACAACTCCCAGAGTTTGTGTCGCTGGATTATTCTATACCTGTCGAAATTCCTGTTATAACTTGTAAGCCAGACAAACTTCCATTATTCAAATGACAATATGAAAATACCATATTTATTGGCTCAAAGACAGCAGATCCATACTGTTATGGTCACACACAGTTTCACCCATTACCTGACAAATTAAAAATGGAAAGGCTTTTTGAAAGGGAACTGTGCTGATCAGATAGAACTTGTTTTTAGAGCTAATGCTATTGCAAGCCTCTTTGCTTGGACTGGAGCACAAGCTCTGTATCAAGGATTTTGGAGTGAAGCAGATGTTACTCGGCCTTTTGTCCCTCAGGGCATGATCACAGATGGAAAATACTTTTCCTTTTTCTGCTACCAGTTAAATACTTTGGCACTGACTACACAAGGGGATCAAAATAACCCTCCTAAAACTATATGTTGGGGGACACAAAGTAAGCCTCTTTATGAAACAACTGAAGATAATGTGAAAGGTTTTAATGATGATGTCCTCCAGATAGTTCACTTTCTACTGAACAGACCAAAAAGAAGACAAATGACAGCTGTTGGAAAACTGGGAAGAAATAATTGATTCAGGACTTTGGGAATACTTCAGTTTCACTGAAGGGAAAATAAAAGGAACTTTAATAATGATAAAATTTCTTGGCCACATCTTTATGGCCTATTTTTTTTTTAGTCATATCTACTTCACAACCCCTCCCACTCTCATGCTCTCTCTCTCTTAAATAAATAAACAAATTTTTAAAAAAATAAAATTGCAAAATTATCACATCACATTATTAGTTAAAATCCTCTAGTGGTTGCCAATGAATCTTTAGACAAATTTCAAATCCTTTTCAGTAACTTCATGGGTCTTTATGACCTAGGCCCAAGGCACCATTTTTCTTGTCTTTCATGATTTACCTAGTAGAATATTTTGTCCTGGAGTAAAGATGGCAGAGAAGTAGCAGGCTGAGATGACATCAGGTAGCAGGAGATCAGCTAGATAGCTTATCAAACCATTGTGAACACCTACAAATCCCACCAGAGGTTGAAGAGAAGAGCAGAAATTATAAAAACAGAAAATTGACCACTTTCTGAAAGGTAGGACTGGTGGAGAAGTGAATCCAAAGCAATGGGAAGATAGACTGTGGGGGGAGGGGCTGGCTCCTGGCAAGCGGCAGAACAACGGAGCGCAAAATCAGGACTTTTAAAAGTCTGCTCCACTGAGGGACATCACTCCAGAGGCTAAACCGGGTGAAGCCCACGCGGGGTCACAGAAGGATCAGGGGTGTCTGAGTGTCGCAGAGCTCACAGGTATTAGAACAGGGAAGCCGGCTACAGAGACAGAGCTGAGGAGTGAGCGCTCAACTCAGGGTTACCTTGAACTGGTCACAGGCTGGGTGAGCTCGGAGCATGGCTGGAGGCCAGGGAGATGGGAGTGATTGAGCGCAATTCTCTTGAGGGTGCACTGAGGGGTGGGGTCCCGAGCTCTCGGCTCCAACGGGCCAGAGATTGGGAGGCCATCATTTTCATTCCCATCCTCCGGAACTCTACCGAAAGTGTTCACAGAACAAAAGCTCCCAAAAGTGAACCTGAGCTGATTACTTAGCAGGGACCCTGGTAAGGGTGGTGCAATTCCGCCTCGGGCAAAGACACTTGAGAATCACTACAACAGGCCCCTCCCCCAGAAGACCAACAAGAAATCCAGCCAAGACCAAGTTCAATTACCTAGGAGAACAGCAGAATTCCAGAGGAGGAGAAAGCAAAGCATGGAATTCATGGCTTTCTCCCCATAATTCTTTAGTCCTGCAGTTAATTAATTTTTTTCAATTTGTATTTTTCTTCTGCTAAATTTTTTTTTTACTTTTACCCTTTCCTCTTTCAACAGTTTTTTCACTAGTTATCTTAACAATACCTTTCATTTAAAAAATAATCTTTACTGCACCTTCATTATTATAGTCTTATTTTATCCTTCATTGTATCTAACTTTATTTTTTGTATACACATAAGGTTTTTTCTTCTAAAAAATTTGGGGTACAACTTCTTTTAATAGATCAAAATATACCCTAAATCTAGTTCTGGGCTTGTTCTAGCCTCCAGCCCGAGCAAATTCTTTCCACTTTCTTTTTCTTTATTCTCCCAACCAACTAACTTTATCAACTCCATTTTTAGAAATTAAAAAAAATTTTTTTTCATCTTTATAGGCATATTCCATCCTTTCATTGTGTTTACCCTTATATATGTTTTTCATTCTTTAAAATTTTGGGAGGTAGTTTCTTCTAAGAGACCAAATACTCCCAAAATTAAGTGGGTGACCCTGTTCTAGTCACCAGTCTAATATATATATACATATTTTTTCTTTATTTGTTTTCTTTTTAAATTTTTTTTTTTCTGAACTTCTTTTTATCCCCTTTCTCCCTCCCATAATTTGGGGTCTCTTCTGATTTGATTAAAGCACATTTTCCTGGGGTCTTTGCCACACATTTAGTATTTTATTCTCTCATTCATATATTCTTATCTGGACAAAATGACAAGGCGGAAAAACTCAACATAAAAAAAAGAACAAGAGGCAGGACCAAAGGCTAGTGATCTAATCAATATGGATATTGGTAATATGTCAGATCTAGAGTTCAGAATAACAATTCTCAAGGTTCTAGCCGGGCTTGAAAAAGGCATGGAAGATATTAGAGAAACCCTATCCAGAGAGATAAAAGCCCTTTCTGGAGAAATAGAAGAACTAAAATCTAACCAAGCTGAAATAAAAAAAGCTATTAATAAGGTGCAATAAAAAATGGAGGCTCTTACTGCTACGATAAATGAGGCAGAAGAAAGAATTAGTGATATAGAAGACCAAATGACAGAGAATAAAGGAGCTGAGCAAAAGAGAGACAAGCAACTGCTGGACCATGAGGGGAGAATTCGAGAGATAAGTGACACCAGAAGACGAAACAACATTAGAATAATTGGGATTCCAGAAGAAGAAAGAGAGAGGGGAGCAGAAGGTATATTGGAGAGAATTATTGGAGAGAATTTCCCTAATATGGCAAAGGGAACAAGCATCAAAATCCAGGAGGTATATAGAATGCCCCTCAAAATCAATAAGAATAGGTCCACACCCCATCACCTAATAGTAAAATTTACAAGTCTTAGTGACAAAGAGAAAATTCTGAAAGCAGCCCAGGACAAGAAGTCTGTAACATACAATGATAAAAATATTAGATTGGTGGCAGACTTATCCACAGAGACCTGGCAGGCCAGAAAGAACTGGCATGATATATTCAGAGCACTAAACAAGAAAAACATGCAGCCAAGAATACTATATCCAGCTAGGCTATCACTGAAAATAGAAGGAGAGATAAAAAGCTTCCAGGACAAACAAAAGATGAAAGAATTTGCAAATACCAAACCAGCTCTACAGGAAATATTGAAAGAGGTCCTTTAAGCAAAGAGAGAACCTAAAAGTAGTAGATCAGAAGGGAACAGAGACAATATACAGTAACAGTCACCTTACAGGCAATACAATGGCACTAAATTCATATCTCTCAATACTTACCCTGAATGTAAATGGGCGAAATTCCCCAATCAAAAGACACAGGGTATCAGAATGGATACAAAAACAAAACCCATCAATATGCTGGATACAAGAAACTCATTTTAGACCCAAAGACACCTCCAGATTTAAAGTGAGGGGGTGGAAAACAACTTACCATGCTAATGGACATCAGAAGAAAGCTGGGGTGGTAATCCTTATATCACATGAATTAGATTTTAAGCCAAAGACTATAATAAGAGATGAGGAAGGACACTAGATCATACTCAAAGCATCTGTCCAACAAGAAGATCTAACAATTTTAAATATCTATGCCCCTAACATGGGAGCAACCAACTATATAAACCAATTAATAACAAAATCAAAGAAACACATCGACAAGAATACAATAGTAGTAGGGGACTTTAACACCCCCCTCACTGAAATGGACAGATCATCCAAGCAAAAGATCAACAAGGAAATAAAGGCCTTAAATGACACACTGGACCAGATAGACATCACAGATATATTCAGAACATTCCATCCCAAAGCAACAGAATACACATTCTTCTCTAGTGCACATGGAACATTCTCCAGAATAGATCACATCCTGGTCACAAATCAGGTCTCAACCGGTATCAAAGGTTGGAATCATTCCCTGCATATTTTCAGACCACAATGCTCTGAAGCTAGAAATCAATCACAAGAGGAAATTTGGGAAGAACCCAAATACATGTAGACTAAATAGCATCCTTTTAAAGAATGAATGGGTCAACCAGGAAATTAAAGAAGAATTGAAAAAAATCATGGAAAGAAATGATAATGAAAACACAATGGTTCAAAATCTGTGGGAAACAGCAAAGGCAGTCCTGAGAGGAAAATATATAGCGGTACAAGCCTTTCTCAAGAAACAAGAAAGACCTCAAATACACAACCTAACCCTACACCTAAAGGAGCTGGACAAAGAACAACAAAGAAAGCCTAAACCCAGCAGGAGAAGAGAAATCATAAAGATCAGACCAGCAATCAATGAAATAGAAACCAAAAAAACAATAGAACAAATCAACGAAACTAGGAACTGGTTCTTTGAAAGACTTAATAAGATTGATAAACCCCTGGCCAGACTTATCAAAAAGAAAAGAGAAAGGACCCAAATAAATAAAATCATGAATGAAAGAGAAGGGATCACAACCAACATCAAAGAAATACAAACAGTTATAAGAACATACTATAAGCAACTCTACGCAAACAAATTTGACAATCTGGAAGAAATGGATGTATTCCTAGAGACTTATAAACTACCACAACTGTACCAGGAAGAAATAGAAAACCTGAACAGACCCATAACCAGTAAGGAGATTGAAGCAGTCATCAAAAATCTCCAAACAAACAAAAGCCCAGGGCCAGACAGCTTCCCAGGGGAATTCTACCAAACATTTAAAGAAGAATTAATTCCGGGTGCCTGGGTTGCTCAGTGGGTTGAGCCGCTGCCTTTGGCTCAGGTCATGATCTCAGGTTCCTGGGATCGAGTCCCGCATCGGGCTCTCTGCTCAGCAGGGAGCCTGCTTCCCTCTCTCTCTCTCTGCCTGCCTCTCTGCCTACTTGTGAACTCCGTCTGTCAAATAAATAAATAAAATCTTTTAAAAAAAAAAGAATTAATTCCTATTCTCCTGAAACTCTTCCAAAAAATAGAAATGGAAGGAAAACTTCCAAACTCATTTTATGAGGCCAGCATCACCTTGATCCCAAAACCAGACAAGGATCCCATCAAAAAAGAGAATTACAGACCAATATCCTTGATGAACACAGATGCGAAAATTCTCACCAAAATACTAGCTAATAGGATCCAACAGTACATTAAAAGGATTATTCACCACGACCAAGTGGGATTTATTCCAGGGCTGCAAGGTTGGTTCAACATCCGCAAATCAATCAATGTGATACAACACATTAATGAAAGAAAGAACAAGAACCATATGATACTCTCCATAGATGCTGAAAAAGCATTTGACAAAGTACAGCATCCCTTCCTGATCAAAACTCTTCAAAGTGTAAGGATAGAGGGCACATACCTTAATATCATCAAAGCCATCTATTAAAAACCTACTGCAAATATCATTCTCAATGGAGAAAAACTGAAAGCTTTGCTGCTAAGGTCAGGAAAATGGCAGTGATGTCCATTATCACCAATGCTATTCAACATAGTACTAGAAGTCCTAGCCTCAGCAATCAGACAACAAAAAGAAACTAAAGGCATCCAAATCGGCAAAGAAGAAGTCAAACTATCACTCTTTGCAGATGATATGATACTATATGTGGAAAACCCAAAAGACTCCACTCCAAAACTGCTAGAACTTTACAGGAATTTAGTAAAGTGTCAGGATATAAAATCAATACACTGAAATCAGTTGCATTTCTTTACACCAACAACAAGACAGAAGAAAGAGAAATTAAGGAGTCAATCCCATTTATAATTGCACCCAAAACCATAAGATACCTAGGAATAAACCTGACCAAAGAGGCAAAGAATCTATACTCAGAAAACTGTAAAGTATTCATGAAAGAAATTGAGGAAGACACAAAGAAATGGAAAAATGTTCCATGCTCCTGGATTGGAAGAAAAATATTGTGAAAATGTGTATGCTACCTAAAGCAATGTGCACATTTAATACAATACCTATCAAAATCCCATTCATTTTTTTCAAAGAAATGGAACAAAGGATCCTTAAATTTATATGGAACCAGAAAAGACCTCGAATAGCCAAAGGAATATTGAAAAAGAAAGCCAAAGTTGGTGGCATCACAATTCCGGACTTCAAGCTCTATTACAAAGCTGTCATCATCAAGACAGCATGGTACTGGCACAAAGACAGACACATAGATAAATGAAACAGAATAGAGCCCAGAAATAGACCCTCAACTCTATGGTCAACTAATCTTTGACAAAGCAGGAAAGAATGTCCAATGGAAAAAAGACAGCTTCTTCAACAAATGGTGTTGGGAAAATTGGACAGCCACATGCAGAAAAATGAAACTGGACCATTTCCTTAAACCACATACAATAATAGACTCCAAGTGGATGAAAGGAATCTAGCAAAATCCTTGAGGAGGACACAGGCAGCAACCTCTTCGATCTCAGCTGCAGCAACTTCTTCCTAGGCACATTTCCAAAGGCAAGGGAAGCAAGGGCAATATGGAGCTATTGGGACTTCATCAAGATCAAAAGCTTTTGCACAGCAAAAGAAACAGTTAACAAAACCAAAAGACAACTGACAGAATGGGAGGAGATATTTGCAAACTACATATCAGATAAAGGGCTAGTATCCAAAATCTATAAAGAGCTTAGCAAACTCAACACCCAAAGAACAAATAAACCAATCAAGAAATGGGTGGAGGACATGAACAGACATTTCTACAAAGAAGACATCCAGATGGCCAACAGACACATGAAAAAATGCTCCACATCACTCGGCATCAGGGAAATATAAATCAAAACCATGATGAGATATCACCTCACACCAGTCAGAATGGCTAAAATTAACAAGTCAGGAAATGACAGATGCTGGCGAGGATGCGGAGAAAGGGGAACCCTCCTACACTGTTGGTGGGAATGCAAGCTGGTGCAACCACTCTGGAAAACAGCATGGAAGTTCCTCAAAAAGTTGAAAATAGAGCTACCCTATGACCCAGCAATTGCACTACTGGATATTTACCCTAAAGATACAAACACAGTGATCCGAAGGGGCACGTGCACCAAATGTTTATAGCAGCAATGTCCACAATAGCCAAACTATGGAAAGAACCTAGATGTCCATCAACAGACGAATGGATAAGGAAGATGTGGTATATAGACACAATGCAATACTATGCAGCCATCAAAAGAAATGAAATCTTGCCATTTGCAATGATGTGGATGGAACTAGAGGGTATTATGCTTAGCAAAATAAGTTAATCAGAGAAAGACAACTATCATATGATTCCCTGATATGAGGAAGTAGAGATGCAACGTGGGGGGTTTGGAGAGTAAGAAAAGAATAAATGAATGAAGATGGGATCGGAAGGGAGACAAACCATAAGAGACTCTTAATCTTACAAAACAAACTGAGGGTTGCTGGGGGGAGGGGGGTAGGAAGGGGTGGTGGGGTTATGGTCATTGGGGAAGGTATGTGCTATGGTGAGTGCTGTGAAGTGTATAAACCTGGCAATCACAGACCTGTACCCCTGGGGCTAAAAATACATTATATGTTTATAAAAAATTTTTAAAAATTTCAAATAGTTAAATTAAAAAAATAAAGAATATTTTGTCCCAGACATTACAAATGTTTTAGCTTAATTTCAACCCTTTCTCTTGATTTTAGGTCTTCATACATAATTTTCCTATGATATGAAGCAATTTTAATGTCCTCTTACATGACTAATTCTTTTTTTTTTTTTAAGATTTTATTTATTTGACAGACAGAGATCACAAGTAGGCAGAGAGGCAGGCAGAGAGAGAGAGGGGAGGAAGCAGGGTCCCTGCTGAGCAGAGAGCCCGATGCAGGGCTC